>NC_051233.1:3644844-3714844 GCF_015220715.1 Pygocentrus nattereri | reverse complement strand
AATAACCCCCAATATAATTAAGGGTGGGACCAATTTTGTAAGACAAAAAGGTGACTCTAGTCTTTCTGGAAGAAGGGAATATTATCCAGAATCTAACCAGGTTGTCAGAAAACAGCCGCAGCTCCATGTCAGGATGCTTTACTGACTCACTGTAAAACTTTGTAAAAAGTTTGTAAAACAAACTGAACTTAAATGTTAATTTGTTACAAGCTTCAATTAAAGCATGGACTGTGTTTTACAAGCTTCAGATATCCATGTTGAACCAAGAACAGTCAAAAAAGGTTGATGGAAATTATAGCTGCTGGAATTCTACTAGAATCCCATAGGGGGCGCTGGCAGAAGTCACTATAAGGTGGACTGTTTTCACAAATGCTTCCCAAACTGGAGGCCTAGCTCTAAGGCTGTGTTCACATTACAAGCCTCATTGCTCAAATCAGATAATCTCTCTGACACGACGGTTCAGGTAAGTGACTCAAATCGGTCATTAATGTGATGAACCTTCATCCTGAACTGACCCTCATGAGCTCCTCCTGCTCAGTAACGTCACGTGACTGAATCACTGCATCATCAGCACAAACTAACGAGCAGAACGAGCTTCGCTGAGAAGATCATTAACTCTGATCAGCTCTCAGCTTCATTATTAGAGCCAGACGAAGGAGGAAAAGGTGAGATGAGCTGCTTTTCCACCGTTTACAGGTTTTAACGTCTGTTCGGCGCTGTTGCCATGGTAACGCTGAATGATGGAGCAAGCGCAGTGGAAAAAAGCAGATGAATTCCGATCTGAGTGTCACATTCAGGTCACATGACCACGAATCGAACACGTATCCGATCTAGGACCACACATGAAAGTGGCTCAGATCAGATTTGTGTTCACACAGCCCTGAAAACACCAGATCTGAGTCACATTAGGGCGAAAAATCGGGTTTGTGCCACTTCAGCCTGGAAATGTGAACGTAGCCTAATGTCATGACTCACTGCTGAAGATTTACACCCCCAATCTTTGTGTGTATGTCTACCTGTTTTTACATGTTTGTTTGAAGCTGCGCTGTTTCTGAAGTCCAGTCCCGGGGCGTAATATCTAACACTGTCCTTCTGGACTGTCCACCTGGTTTGACTGCAGTGAAAATAAGTGTCAAAACTGTGAACCTTTATTCTCTTCAAACTATATTATAGAGCTAAGTCTGGCAGCAACCTTCTGAGATACATCTCATGGTCACTTCACACAGCCAGTGAAAATGGCCAGCACTTAAAATTTGACCTTCTCTTCTTCCATTTGCAGCCCTCGCTACCCTGCTTGTTCTCCCACTTACGTGCCAAATTAATAACTCAATAGAGCTGAAAGCCAGATTCCAGGAGAGTGAAGTGGAATGTAAAGACATGGTTACTGCTTTCAAGTTCCGATCAATACAGAATATGTGAGCTACAGGGTGCATAGTGGTGCAGTTTGACAAGTGTGGAAGGAGGTTGGAGATTAGAGCTAACAGATGCCATAACATCAGCATTATGGATCTGCTTTCATTAATACCAATAGCAGCGATAGCAAGTCAGTTTTCAGGTTTTGACATAAGTTAAAAAGGCCTATTGCCCTTAACGTTGGTTGTGAATTTCATGATGAATGGACCAAAATAAACGGCCCAAAATGACCTGGAAAGACGTCTGGTTCCATTGACTTACATTAAAAGTACAGCAAGTTTTTTCCTTCTCCTGTAAAGTTAACATTTTGGAGATATGAGGTTTTGTTTTGACAGCAGCAATATTGAAATCGTGCACTAAAATTGGCAAAAATGCAGCATATTTTAGTTTGTTTCCTGCAGCGGATGTGTTTAATTATTTACACCCCCCCAAAAAAAACTGTGAGCAGTGCAGAAAAATGACTACAATTACTCTGAACATCTTAAGTTAAAAGCGGCAATATTCTTATCACAATCTGGGCACTACTTCTACATATAAGCAGCAAGAAAATGATGTGATTAGAGATTTGCTCAAATGGGCACTGATATCTTTTGCAGTGAGAGTTGCGGTGGGACTTGTGTTTGCAGCTGTTCTGCATTATTTTCTTCGTCTGAATCTTTCGCTGTTTGTACGATTTCGTATGCTCCGCGTTTTTTTGGAGAGAGTAGGCTGGCGAGATATTTAGCGTCCACCTGTCGCAGCGGTGATCTGCCGCCCACACGCTTCCAGACGTTTCATCGCATATGATGTTCAAACACAGACAGTCCCGCATCCTGCATTGCTTTTAACCTGCCCTCTTTGTTCTCCCCCTCTCTCGTTTATTTCTTCCTCTCAGTGCCACTGCACTCCCACTCTGTATCAATACTGCACAGCTGCTTCGATTTCAGCTTTTTCATCCACTAAACATTATGTAAACGCACAGCATCCATAAAGAGCAACAAAAAACCTCTCGGCTGCATCTTCGCCCGAGATTGATCTTCATGCAGGCGGCCAGTCTGTTAACAGGGCGCCGAAACTCGCACTGATGGTCTAAATCTGGAATCATGGGTGAAGCTGTTAAAGCAGGGGTGTGGGAACGTGTCCCCTTCAGTGGTGGGAGCGGAATAAACATCCTTCCACTAATTCGCCTCATCCGGACTTTGATTTTTAACAGTGTGTCATGGTTGATTGGGAACAGACAGAAGTCCACATTTTTCCACCACATCTTTACAAAACTATGCACAGACTCATGGGAAATGCAGTCCGTATACTGTTGCTATGATGTCCCAAATGTTTGGTAGGCCATCACTATGGTGTCCCAGGTGGTTGCTAAGGTCCAATTAGGTGGTTCACAGACATAATTTATATATTTATTTACAAAACCTTGTACGTCAGTTTTTTCCATTTTTTATATAATTTGAAAATACCTGTTTGCCTTTTTTTTGCATGTAAATTTCATGATGAATGGACAAAAAAAATGGCCCAAAATTACTTGGACAATATCTGGTTCCATTGACTTACATTAAAAGTAAAGCAGGTTTTTTCCCTCTCCTGTAAAAGTAGCATTTTGGAGATTATTTGGATGAGGTTTCGTTCCAACAACACCGACATATACCTAAAACAATACTGAGCATAGACCTTTACAGTACATAATTTTAACTATTTCTTGTTTAAAATTGTTTTTTTATAGGTTAAAATGATTAAAATCCAAGGTTTATTATATATTAAAGCTTATTATTCAGTAACTACATGGGCTTCAATGCAAACTGGCTGAGCTATTCTTAGGTTATAGACATGTGTAATAAGACTTGGCCAAGTAGCCTCTTAAACTCCTTGGACCCACCGGTGGCTCCAAACCGCACTCGGTCATGTTCTTCATAACGTTCATACTCCATAAGCTCCATTCAGAAGCTGGGCGTCGTGTGAGGCTGTAGCTCTTCTCTCCAGTCTAATAGACGGTGATGTCATTTTAAACCCTTATAATAAAAGAAGCTGAACTTTTCAGTTTTTCCCCAAATCTGGGCTCTAAACTATAAACAGACGGCGTCTCTTCAGTGATCTGCTCTGGAAACATCACTTTTAGAAAACAACACAAAGAGCGTCGGAGATTTTAGGCAGTAAATTGTAGGCATGTAGTGATATGTGTGATCATAAAACACATGTTCTGTTAATTTGAGGGGAGCTTTTACAAAAAATAAATAAATAAATAAAAATACAATAATTTCATGCAGTTACTGAATAATTTGCCTTACGATTTGGTCACGTAATCTCAGATGGACGAACCAAAATACACCCTGGACAATAAGAGGTTAAGACTAATTCAAAAATATTAAACTGTCTAATTCAAAAATATTAAAATCCAAATGACCAATATTTTTTTAACGGTTAATATTTGATGATATCTCACGAGTATAGCGATTCCAATCATATGGTACTCTCATAGTGTGGTACTGAACATCGGTGGATGATACCAACCACAAAAAACAACAGCACTCTTTGCATGCACGTACACGTTCTACCAGCTATTATAATTCGTCATGAAGGTTCTGAGAGATTATGGTTAGGGCCATTTGTGTCAACACAGATGTAGTGGCCTACATTCTCTTGCGCCGCAGTGCCTGCCTCTTCCCCTCTTTTATAGGGGCAATCCATCTGATTCCATCTATTAATAACCTCTCCCCTAGGTAGAAAACGTTACACAAATAGACAGTTTCATTTTCCACTGACAAATGAAAATGTTTTCTTTCTAAAACGTGCCCTCCCTAAGCATGATGCATGGTCCGATTGTAGGGCCACAGTATGGATCTGCCGCACCTGGGGGAAAAAGAAGCCTCTGGCCTGGTGGTTATAAGGTTCACTAATATTCTTTTCTTTTTCACTTGCCTTTTCTTCTACCACCCAAATCTCTACATTTCCTAGGATTACAGCACTGCGCGCCCAAAACACATAACCAGAACAACATAAACAGGCTACAGAACGGCTGGTGGTGTGCTTTTAGCTATGCTGATGTCCTTTCGTCTATTTTTATAGATAATATGCCGTACAGTGTTAGAAGCCACAAAAGCAAGACTATTTGAGATTATCTAACAACTCGACGCAGTTCAAGTATTAAGGCACAGTGTTAACGCATCACGATCGGTTCAGTTAGCACTAATAATTGATAATCATAAGCTTTTAGTACTTGTTTGCTACATTAGCCTCTTGGATCCAGTGCAAAACTCAAGAAGCACACTTCAGACACCAAACATGTCTTGGCTGATTGACTACATTTAGGGTAAGCGATGAATTGGATGCATTCAATTTTAGGCCAAAGTATCATTTTAAGGCTTGGGAAACGTAGTAGAATGATAATATGGTCTCGTAATTGTATCATTATATGAATATTTGTTAAGATGCATATCTATAAACACATTCATAACATGTTATAATGCATTCATAAGGCAGCATAACCATGGCTGTAAATATGTATAAAAATGCATTACATGTTGTAGCCGTGCTTATTCTACATTATAAATTGTTAACATAATGCATTATAACTAGTGTTCATAACACATGATAAGAGCTCATAAGCTGTATTAGTCCGCTCTAAGTAAAGTGAGGCGTGCTGGACTAAAGCCTCCTCCAGGGTTAAGAGTGAAGTATTTACTGAAGGATTTACTGAAACACTAAAACACACACAGTAAAGCTCATTACAGGCTTCAGATGTCAGAGTTTAAACTAGAGCTGCCCTCAGTGTTTCACCCAATGTGGGAAAGTCAATGTTCACCACTGTTAATGTGCACCACCGTTAGCCTGGCACTGACTTAACACTGCATATCCAATAGAGCGCCAGCAGAAATCAGCATCACTGTAGTGAAGTGTAGTATATTAGTGTTACAGAGTGACGGGTTCTATGACGTTAGAACCAGTGAGGGAACAAATTATAATGATATCACTCGATTATCTCACCCCTCGCTCCCCAGGCCTTCACTCCAGAGTGACTTCACGCTCAGTGTGATGTCAGAGGAGGTTGAGGGGAGGGGCTGGTGGGCACTCGGTTTGCTGTGATGTAGCATTTAAAGTGGGACGCTGGGTCAGAAAAGCTCACTGTAGCAGTGATTCTAGGCTGGACGGCCTGTTTGGAGCATCTGAATATTCAGGACTGAAGCCCTGAAGATGCAGCTCTAACAGCACCAGCGCTGAGGAATATAATACTGGAAATCTCAGTAAATAAACTCCGTGTTTGTCTTTACTTTACGCTCTACAACTTCTTTGGCACTGACAGTATAACATGTTATTAACACTGTTTATAATGCATTATATTAACAATTCATCATGTATAATAAACACGGCTATAAAGTGTAATTCATTTTTATAAATATTTATAACCATGCTTATAATGCCATATGAGTGCACTATAACATGTTATAAACGTGTTTATAGATGCTTACAAACATGACATTCGTAGAAAGTGTTACCAGATACGTATACCAAAATCAAATCAAGTCATGTTGTTTACCATCAAAAACAACCAGTGAACCTATACGTGTCTTCTGAGCTCTTTTATTTAATGCTGATTATGATAAAATAGAGTAAATCTGGAAAACCATGAATTGCTTTTACAAAACATTTTAGGCCACAATCTTCTCAAAATTATTGTAAAACAACGTCTCAGACATTCTTCATAACCAGTCCATGTCACATCTACTTCTGCGAATGAGCTTTTAGAGGCTTTAAACTTCTCAGATGTCTGGTTCCTATCACCACCACTGTGAACAACTCAAACGTAAATGTTCAATTACATGAAAAATGTTCAAAATAAGTACAGTTTCCCTTTTGAATTGAAATTTGAACATTTGCTTTAAGCCACATACATCAGTCCACTACTGCAGAATCTGGATGTAGCCGGCAGGCACTGTTCAGCATGCTGAGAGAGGCGGGATTCATCACTCATGCAAATTCATCCCCAGACAATGGAAACCCATTTTCTCACATAAACAACGCTTTATCGGCCGCCTCAGACGGAGCGCTTTCAGCACGGCCTGAATGCCTGCTGCCTTTGTGCTCTTCCCCGCATAGGGACCCTCGCTCACTGGAGAGAGGGAGACAGGGCAGGGAGGTTTAGAACGCAGCCCAATACGGTTCTAATCTAACGCTGCAGGAGCGCTAAGCTGAAGGAATTTCCACAACTCTTAAAAATAAAGCTGCCAAAAAAGGGTTCTCTGGAGTGATGCCACGCAGGAACGTCATTTTGGTTCCCTAAAGAACATTTCAATGGACGATTCTTTAAAGAGCCGTTTTTGGCTCCTGTAGTGTTCTCCTCCAAGCATGTTGAGCTGTTAAAGGACGCTGTGATAACAGATCTTGTGGCATGTGCCTTCACCTTCACTGCTCGTTAGCAACACGAGACACTGCAGAGACTAATACTTTGGCCCGTTAAGCATCTTAAGTGTGGGCAATATACACTACATTTTCAAAAGTATGTGGACAGCCCTCCTACTTGTTGAGTTCAGGTGTTTCAGCCACACCCATTATTAACAGTTGTGTAAAATCAAGCACGCACCAATCTCCATAAACTCTGGTAGCACAATGAGTCATACTGAAGAGCCCAGTGACTTTTAAACAGGGCACAATGGTAGCATAATACTGTTGCCACCAAGTCCGTTCATAGAGGGTCTACCCTGCTAGGTCTGCCCTAGACAACTGTAAGTGCTATTATTGTGACACAGAAGCATCTTGGAGCAACAACAGTGCTGAAGCACTTGGTGTGTATATTTGGGCTTGGCCTCTTGAAGTGTAACGTTAATGCTACAGCATACAAAGACATTTTAGGCATTTATATGCTTCCAACTTGTAGCCGCAAAAGGGGACAATTACATATTAATGGCCAAGGTTTTGGAATGTGATCGCCGGTATGCTCATATGGTGCGATAGTCAGGTATCCACATACTTTAGTATATAGTATATCTAGTATTTCTCATTGTATTAGGATATTTTCAACTTAATGCTAGACTCTTAGGTACAAGTGGCCTCATCAGAGCACTGAAAGATAATTTTAAACTTTTACATACGGCTGTATAAGCTACGTTTAAGATGCGGCCACTTTCCAACGTATCAGTTTTTTGCATTACATAAGGGCTAGGCAGTGTTGTGCTCTGTTGAGGGAGAGAAGAGGAGAGGGACCCATGTCCACAGGTAATTGTCCAGAAACAGTGTGGCCAGCAGGCATTGATATCCTCTTTAAGAGCAGGGAGGAAATGTGATAGAAGTTATTGAGTGCCACGGATGACCTTACTCCCTCTATCTTCACTTTCCATCAGGGCAGGAGAGGAAAAGTGGAGGGTCAAGAGCGTTTATCCTTTTGGCATGAATTGAAGAGAGCAATGGTGTGATGTGTTACTTCGGTACGCTTTCCCACCTCCTAGGCCCGTTTCCCTCAGCCAGCGTCTCAGCCTAACCTGAATTCGCCCCTATTCTTTTAGCCTGAGCTACACCTACACGCAGCCATTCACCTCCAGCACAGCCTCAGTCTGCAAGTCATTCCTGTCACTTTCACTGCCATAAGTCAAGGCAACAGCATTAGCTGTGAACTCATATTATGAGGCTGTCCAGCTGTGCTGGTGCTAATTTCAGGCATATTTTAGCCCAAGCAAAACCTTCACACAGCAGTTTGCTCCTGACGCACTCAATCTGCAGTCATTTCTGGGATTTTCATTGACGTGTCTCAACTTTTATGAGTAAAAAAGACCTCTTTTGAACTAATTCTTTTGAGCTATTTCCTTAGCTACACAATTGTCCACTTCCAAAGTACATTTTAGGCCAATATCTTCTCAAAACTATTGTAAAACAACGCCTGATACACCGTTCATATATCAAAAATCAAATAAAGTCATGTTATTTACCATCAAAAACAACCAGTGAACCTAACACTGCCCCCTAGTGTGTGTGTTCACTAGCGTGCATGTATGTGGGTGTTTCACTTAACGGATGGGTTCAATGCAGAGGTCTAATTTCACAGTGTGCAAACACAGAGACAAATGGCTGTAAATTCTATTCTATTCTATTCTTCTGTGCTTTTTTATGAAATACTGTTTCTGAGTAAATCTGGAAAAATCATTGCGCACCGTTTGGCCTTACAATGCCCTGCATGTACCTCTCCACCATGAACTAAAAATCTTCTCAAAACTATCGTAAAACAACATCTGAGACATCGTTTATAACCATTCCATGTAACATCTACTTCTCTGAATTAGCTTTTAGAAGCTTTAAACGTCTCAGACGTCTGGTTCCTATCACTACCACTGTGAACAACTCTGACTCTAGCTTCTCTGGTCCGGCCCATTTTGGATCAAACCACTCTGAACGACATCATTTACGTCTTAAATGTTCGATTACATGGAAAAAAATAAGTGCACTTTCCCTTGAAGAGAACATTTTAATGGATTTTGAAGCAGTGCTGCTATTTCCAAGCACTTCTTAGCCACACAAACGTCCACCTCCAACACAAGCTCATTGGCAGAAGTCTTCTGAAGAGCATCAGCCAGTCATTTTCGTGAAACGTCCTTGACAGAAGTCACAACTTTTCCGAATCGCATGTGCCGAAAAACACATCCAGCTGTGTTTTCTGCTCAATCTCTTCAAACACATTTCAGCCGAAGCTAAACCAACACATAACCGTCCACCACTGACTCGACCTCATTCGGCAAGTCGCTCCTGTGACTTACACGGTCATGAGCCACAGATCATCTGAACAACATCGGCCGAGGACCTGTCTGATTGCATGTTTGCCTCCGAACGTCTCGCGATGGTGCTAATTTCAAGCGCATTGTCTGAAAACAGCTCATCACGCAGTTGATTAAGGGAGCCGCTGCTAATTGCTGTCTTGGGGCTGATAATTGATGGTTCTCGGAGCAGCTGCCCCACCATGTGAGCGAGGAGGAAAAGCAGCTGCTTCACTTCCTGCTAGTGGACAGTAATCCACGATACAGCTCACCACGCATCTGTCCCGTCGTAAACAGATCATCAAAGCCGTTCCCCGTGACCATCAGCATCACCGTTGTCATCCTCGGGTTCATGAGGATGATGACGTCACCCCACGTATCGAACGCTGTGTACAGGGTGCATCTAAACACTAACGCTATAAGTACAGTGAACTCATGTTTATAGCGATTTTGGCCTGTTAGTGAGCATATCAAGCTGTGGGATTATGAATACGCTAGATTTATTAGCCTATTTATGGTTTTCATTCTTTCTTCTTCAAGCTATATTTCAGAAAAGATGCTCCTGCTGCTTTGTGTTACTAACAGCTTCATATTCCCTGAGTTCCACGCTGGCCTAAGCTGGTTCATGCTGGTCTCGTTCTAGTCTGGTGCTGGTTTAGCTAGTCACCCAGCTTGGTCATGCTGGTTGACCAGCATACCAGCATTGAAAACACAAAATACGGTGGTTTTGGTGACCAGCTATGCTATTCTTTGCATTTTGGTAAAAAAAAATCACCTGTATGACAACACTAAATTTTGCCAGCTAGTATGTTAGCACTAAGCTAACATTGGTGTGTATAAGGATTGTATGGCTGCTCTAGATTAAATACAGATATTTGAAGCTTGTACAACGCATTCTAGGTTTTGTTTGAAGTTTCCAACAGACATGAACAAATATTGAAAAGAGCCCTAACTTAGAGCTGCCACCACTGTTTCCGTTTCAAAGCTGGCTGAAACCTGGTTGGACTACAGCATGCATTCACAGCCAGTGAGGTACCTGGGACATTCAGATGTGTTCTGATAAAGTGTTGCTTTGTCCACATAAAATTGGTCAGTTGATTCCACAGTCAGTTCATGGTGGTTGGTTAGTGTAGTGGCTAACACCTCTGCCTTCTACGCTGGAGACTGGGCTTCAATCCCCCACCTGGGCAAACACCCTACACTATACCAATAAGGGTCCTTGGGCAAGACTCCTAACACCACCTTGGCCTCCCTGCGTAAAATGATCAAGTTGTAAGTCGCTCTGGATAAGAGTGTCAGCCCAATGCCGTAAATGTGAAGTTCATAATTATGCTGATAGATACTCCGTGATGTAAGGCCTTCAGTCCAGCACCTGAAGGCCTAACCAATGGGAGAGCTTTGGAACAATTGTGAATCGGGGCATTGCTTAAGAGCTTTCGCCCACATCTAGCTCTGGAATGGCACCCATTACACCTCATTTACATGGTTACAAACTTTCCGTTAGAGCCCCAGTAATCTCAATTCGCAGTTCATGTCTGTTTTAATACAGCAGGACAAAAGCTGTGCAGCTCGTGTGTTAAATGACAGTCATGGTCACAGTTCCAACAAGTGTTCAGCCGGCTAATCACTAAATCCCAACACAAACTACACGCGTAATCTTCTCCAGCTACTTCAATTAACTCGGTCACGTCCGTCACCTAACTTAAGCTTTTCCTGACTTTTAGATGTTTCTGAAGGTGAAGCTTTAGCTTCATAATTTCACAGGAGGTAATGAAATGCTGACGGTGTGTGGGACTCTCCAGTGGACTGAGAGCTTAGCGCAGGCTGATTTGGAGGTGCTCAAAAGAATTAAAAAGGTAATCCGCGGTAATCCAGTCTCTGTACACAAACACACACACTTTCACAAGCGCGCAAACCTTCCTTCATGTTCGTTGTTTTATGGAGAACGGCAAAGCAAAGCCCACCTCTGTGGCCGCTAACGCTCGTCTCTTTACCATTAGAAACGATCACGCCGCAGCATGCTTCTTCTGATCCTCTGAACCTTCGAATAAAGCCCAGCTGCCGACTGATCTAAAAGGCTTTAGTAACTTTACTGCTTCTAACAGAACCAGCCTGAGGGTGAGGAGTAGAACATGATCGATTCTCTCTCTCTCTCTCTCTCTCTCTCTCTCTCTCTCACTCTCTCTCTCTCTCTCTCTCTCTCTCTCTCTCTCTCACTCTCTCTCTCTCTCTTTCTCTCTCTCTCTCATTCCCATACTCACCCGTGAGTAGATCACCTCCAAAGAAATGTTCTGGGGAGCAGCACCTGGAACTGCGGAGAGAAAAAGAGAGGAGGATTAAGAGGATGGCTTGTGTTAAAGAAGAGCGAGTGTTTATTAGGAATGTGAGAATCACTATCAAAGTATCAATAAATTATCTATCAATCTATCTATCTGTCTGTCTGTCTATCTATCTATCTGTCTGTCTGTCTGTCTGTCTGTCTATCTATCTATCTATCTATCTTACTGTCTCTCTGTCTGTCTGTCAGGCTATCTATCTATCTATCTATCTATCTATCTATCTATCTATCTATCTATCTATCTATCTATCTATCTGTCTGTCTGTCTGTCTGTCTGTCTGTCTGTCTATCTATCTATCTATCTATCTATCTTACTGTCTCTCTGTCTGTCTGTCAGGCATTCTATCTCTCTATCTCTCTATCTATCTATCTATCTATCTATCTATCTATCTATCTATCTATCTATCTATCTATCTGTCTGTCTGTCTGTCTGTCTGCTGTCTGTCTGTCTGTCTGTCTATCTATCTTACTGTCTCTCTGTCTGTCTGTCAGGCATTCTATCTCTCTATCTATCTATCTATCTATCTATCTATCTATCTATCTATCTATCTATCTATCTATCTGTCTGTCTGTCTGTCTGTCTGTCTGTCTATCTATCTTACTGTCTCTCTGTCTGTCTGTCAGGCATTCTATCTCTCTATCTATCTATCTATCTATCTATCTATCTATCTGTCTGTCTGTCTGTCTGTCTGTCTGTCTATCTATCTATCTATCTGTCTGTCTGTCTGTCTGTCTGTCTATCTATCTATCTATCTATCTATCTATCTATCTGTCTGTCTGTCTGTCTGTCTGTCTGTCTGTCTATCTATCTTACTGTCTCTCTGTCTGTCTGTCAGGCATTCTATCTCTCTATCTATCTATCTATCTATCTATCTATCTATCTATCTGTCTGTCTGTCTGTCTGTCTGTCTGTCTATCTATCTATCTATCTATCTGTCTGTCTGTCTGTCTGTCTGTCTATCTATCTATCTATCTATCTTACTGTCTCTCTGTCTGTCTGTCAGGCTATCTATCTATCTATCTATCTATCTATCTATCTATCTATCTATCTATCTATCTATCTATCTATCTATCTATCTATCTATCTGTCTGTCTGTCTGTCTGTCTGTCTGTCTATCTATCTATCTATCTATCTATCTGTCTGTCTGTCTGTCTGTCTGTCTGTCTGCTGTCTGTCTGTCTGTCTGTCTGTCTGTCTCAGGGACCACAATTTTCTTCATTTCCAGTCAAAACAATACATTCATTTTTCATTGTCAATAAAGACGTAAAGATGTATTTATTTGTTTATTTTTTTTGTTTGTTTATTTCAGTTTTTAGCGTGTCCACTCTATTTCGTATCTTCCATTCTTTTCAGGAGACTCATATTCAGTGTGACAAGTTACCCCAAACACAGTCAGTGATGTTGAGATCCGGTCACAGCCGGTTAGAGTCCCATCTTCTGTTTACTTTCACTGCAGTTTTATAAATCCCTGTTTTTCTCCCTTTCTTCCTTAGACGTTCTCCTTCGCTACCCAAGCGGATTAACTTCTGTCTGATCTCCACAGAAATCTCTCCTGAAGAAATGAAGTACTAGTACTCACTGGCTGTTCTAACTGGAAATTAAATGAGTGAAGGGTGGTCTCTGACGTTTGCACGGTACTATACGTACATTCATATTTACATGCGTGAAGTATCTCTGAGTGAAAGGCAGTACAGCGGAGGGCCTGTGAGCCGGATGAGTAGTTTCTCTCAGTGATCTCAGGGTTTAGTGAGGGAGGTATGACATGATATTTTCCTGCTGATTTCAGGTTGACTTTGAATGTATTAGAGTCCATGTATTAAAGAAATTAGTGTTAGTGATACTTTGTACTGGATTTAAATCAGTGTTGTTGCCTTCTGTGTGTGTGTTTGTGGGTCTGACATTACATTGTACACATAAACGAGTAGCCATATGGGACCCCCTCATCGCCGAGTAGTCTGAGCTCGTTAAAGCTGTTATTGAATTAGCCTTTGGCCTGAGGGACTACCTGAGACTGATCCCTTTGAATACTACAAGGAAGCATTGCTGATTACGCGCTGTCCCGCAGCATTTATCAGTAATCAATGATCAAATGACCTAACATGAGATAACCTATCATAGACATTAATGCAAATACACTTTCAAAAGACCTCCAGGTTATCTGCCTGTTGATGCGTTTCGGAGGCATCGATACGGATCAATCCACTGAATTGTGTTTACTGCAATGTTACATTTCACTGGAATTTCAGTCTATATGTCACACAGTCACACATGCATATACACACACATAAACTCACAGTGAGTGGAAGTACCTCATAGGTGTTTCTGCTGAAGATGCCAGTAAAATACAAGGTGGGTGTTTCTAATAAAGCGGCCAGTTAGTGGAGGTACAAGGTAGGTGTTTCTAATAAAGTGGCCAGTGAGTGGAGGTACAAGGTAGGTGTTTCTAATAAAGTGGCCAGTGAGTGGAGGTACAAGGTAGGTGTTTCTAATAAAGTGGCCAGTGAGAGGAGGTATAAGGTAGGTGTTTCTAATAAAGTGGCCAATGAGAGGAAGTATAATGTAGGTGTTTCTAATAAAGTGGCCAGTGAGTGGAGGTACAAGGTAGGTGTTTCTAATAAAGTGGCCAGTGAGAGGAGGTATAAGGTAGGTGTTTCTAATAAAGTGACCAGTGAGTGGAGGTACAAGGTAGATGTTTCTAATAAAGTGGCAGGTGAGAGGAAGTATAATGTAGGTGTTTCTAATAAAGTGGCCAGTGAGAGGAAGTGCAAGGTAGGTGTTTCTAATAAAGTGGCCAGTGAGTGGAAGTGCAAGGTAGATGTTTCTAATAAAGTGGCCAGTGAGTGGAAGTACAAGGTAGGTGTTTCTAATAAAGTGGCCAGTGAGTGGAAGTACAAGGTAGGTGTTTCTAATAAAGTGGCCAGCGAGTGGAAGTACAAGGTAGGTGTTTCTAATAAAGTGGCCAGTTAGTGGAGGTACAAGGTAGGTGTTTCTAATAAAGTGGCCAGTGAGTGAAGGTACAAGGTAGGTGTTTCTAATAAAGTGGCCAGTGAGAGGAAGTGCAAGGTAGGTGTTTCTAATAAAGTGGCCAGTGAGTGGAAGTACAAGGTGGGTGTTTCTAATAAAGTGGCCAGTGAGAGGAAGTGCAAAGTAGGTGTTTCTAATAAAGTGGCCAGTGAGTGGAAGTACAGGGTAGGTGTTTCTGATAAAGTGGCCAGTGAGTGGAAGTACAAGGTAGGTGTTTCTAATAAAGTGGCCAGTAAGTGGAAGTACAAGGTAGGTGTTTCTAATAAAGTGGCCAGTGAGAGGAAGTGCAAAGTAGGTGTTTCTAATAAAGTGGCCAGTGAGTGGAAGTACAAGGTAGGTGTTTCTAATAAAGTGGCCAGTGAGTGGAAGTACAAGGTAGGTGTTTCTAATAAAGTGGCCAGTAAGTGGAAGTACAAGGTAGGTGTTTCTAATAAAGTGGCCAGTGAGAGGAAGTGCAAAGTAGGTGTTTCTAATAAAGTGGCCAGTGAGTGGAAGTACAAGGTAGGTGTTTCTAATAAAGTGGCCAGTGAGTGGAAGTACAAGGTAGGTGTTTCTAATAAAGTGGCCAGTGAGTGGAAGTACAAGGTAGGTGTTTCTAATAAAGTGGCCAGTGAGAGGAAGTGCAAGGCAGGTGTTTCTAATAAAGTGGCCAGTGAGTGGAAGTACAAGGTAGGTGTTTCTGATAAAGTGGCCAGTGAGCGGAAGTACAAGGTAGGTGTTTCTGATAAAGTGGCCAGTGAGCGGAAGTACAAGGTAGGTGTTTCTGATAAAGTGGCCAGTGAGCGGAAGTACAAGGTAGGTGTTTCTGATAAAGTGGCCAGTGAGCAGAAGTACAAGGTAGGTGTTTCTGATAAAGTGGCCAGTGAGAGTGGGAGTATCAGGTATTTACACTCGAAACTTGAAAACTTTTCCGACCAGGCTAATGTTGCACTTGCAATTTACCAAGTCACTTCCACAGTAGCTTGGTTTTTCTGCTCCATCAGCTGAAGGACTCTAATTGGCTTCCATAATTAAAAAGGAGCATTTTGTAAACGAGCTTCAATCTTCACCTGCTAATTGTTATTGTGTGAGAAGTTGGACTTCATTCTCAGATACAATTAGCATTCAAACTTCCAACCTGGGAGTTTCACAGCGAGAGAGACAAAGAAAGACAGAGAGAGAGAGAGCAAGGAAGAAAAGAGAAAGAGAGAGAGAGGAAGAAAGAAAAGAGAGAGAGAGAGAGAGAGAGAGAGAGAGAGAAAGGAAAAAGATTGTGTGAGAGAGAGAAGTGAGAGAGAGAGAAAGAGAGAGTGAGAGAGAGAGAAAGAGAGAGTGAGAGAGAGAGGGATAGCGGGAGCGAGGGAGGGAGGGAGGGAGAGAGCGAGGAAGGGAGGGAGAGAGCGAGGAAGGGAGGGAGGGAGGGAATGAGGGAGGGAGGGAGGGAGGAAGACGTGGCGTGGCAGAATTTCATTAGTGCGACACAAGGGGCCTTTAATTAAGCGGGAGATGGGCGGCCGGATCTCGCGGCTCGTTGGAAGCGTCCGCGGCGGCGCGCTAATGGAAGCTGACAGACAATAAATTCCCGCAGCCTCTTAGTGAACGTTGAAGGTAATACGGAGAGACAGTCGGCCAACGAACGAGTGCCAGAGCCACCACTGAACCAACCACACTCACTGTCTCTCTGAAGTAGCGCAGAGAGAGAGAGAGAGAGAGAGAGAGAGAGAGAGAGAGAGAGAGAGAGAGAGAGAGTAAATACAATTAAAAGAGATGGAGTAAGATAGAAAAAGAGAAAAAAGAAAGAGAGAACAAGAGCACAGAGTGATAGAAAGTGAGAGACAGCATTTGTGAGAGATTGAGAATAAGAAAGAGAGAGGGAACAAGAAAGAAAGAAAGAAAGAAAGATAGAGAGAAAGTGCAGCATCACTATCGAACTTTCCACTTTCCAGTGGTGTTAAGGGCGAGTCTCACTGTGTTACAGCTGGAGAGTGAAAGGAGTGTCTGCATTCAGTTCATGATGCTGTGTCCCCGCACCTCCCCTCTCTCCTTCTCTCTACATCTCTCCCTCTCTCTCCTTCTCTCTACATCTCTCCCTCTCTCTCCTTCTCTCTACATCTCTCCCTCTCTCTCCTTCTCTCTACATCTCTCTCTCCTTCTCTCTACATCTCTCTCTCCTTCTCTCTACATCTCTCCCTCTCTCTCCTTCTCTCTACATCTCTCCCTCTCTCTCCTTCTCTCTACATCTCTCTCTCCTTCTCTCTACATCTCTCCCTCTCTCTCCTTCTCTCTACATCTCTCTCTCCTTCTCTCTACATCTCTCCCTCTCTCTCCTTCTCTCTACATCTCTCCCTCTCTCTCCTTCTCTCTACATCTCTCTCTCCTTCTCTCTACATCTCTCCCTCTCTCTCCTTCTCTCTACATCTCTCTCTCCTTCTCTCTACATCTCTCCCTCTCTCTCCTTCTCTCTACATCTCTCCCTCTCTCTCCTTCTCTCTACATCTCTCTCTCCTTCTCTCTACATCTCTCCCTCTCTCTCCTTCTCTCTACATCTCTCCCTCTCTCTCCTTCTCTCTACATCTCTCTCTCTCTCCTTCTCTCTACATCTCTCTCTCTCCTTCTCTCTACATCTCTCCCTCTCTCTCCTTCTCTCTACATCTCTCTCTCTCCTTCTCTCTACATCTCTCCCTCTCTCTCCTTCTCTCTACATCTCTCTCTCTCCTTCTCTCTACATCTCTCTCCCTCTCTCCTTCTCTCTACATCTCTCCCTCTCTCTCCTTCTCTCTACATCTCTCTCTCTCTCTCCTTCTCTCTACATCTCTCCCTTTCCTTCTCTTTACATCTCTCCCACTCTCTCTTTCTCTCTACACCTCTCTCTCTCCATCTCTCTCTCTTTCTCTCTCTCTCTTTCTCCCTCTCCCTTTTTCTCTCTCTCTCTCTGTCTCTCTTTCCCTCTCTCTGTCTCTTTTTCTCCCTCTCCCTCTTTCTCTCTCTCTCTCCCTCTTTCTCTCTCTCTCCCTCTCTCCCTCTCTCTCTCTCTCTCTCTCTCTCTCTCTCTCTCTCTCTCCCTCTCTCTCTCTCTCTCTCTCTCTCTCTCTCTCTCTCTCTCTCTCTGTGTCTGTGAACTCATGTCTGTTGAGAGTGTCTGTGTTTACGTGCCGTCTCTCGCTGTCTCACTGTCTCGCACTGCGAGTCCATTAGATCGTTTTGAGCCACCGTGTTCTGATGCTAACAAATCGGCGACAAGGCGAAGACTTCAGTCGGCTGTGTTCGCGCCCGGCAGGCTGGGCAGCGATGATAAGCGTCCGGCAATTGAATATTTGAGATTTAGTGGACAACATAATCCTCAGGTTAAAACCTCAGTCAATCGCCTGCTTTAGAAAGCTGATCAGGAGGACAGGCAGGAAACCGAAACTCCTTTAATGTCCATTCAAAGACGGGATAAAATGCAGAGAAGTGTCAAAGTACGGAGTACGGAGTTCTGCAGTGACCAGAATGTTCAAATGGTCATGTAAGTACCAGACTCCAATCTAGAAATCTGATCTAGAAATCTGATAGAGGCTGGATTTAGCTCAGTAGTCGGATTTCTCCGTGCTGTGAGCTCTCACTCTGATTTCTTTCAGGTTTCTCAGTCTGAGCATGTGTGAAAACAGACTGCCGTACCGGAAATAAGCGAGCAGCGTCGCCGCTTTTGGAGCGTCACTGAAACCAAATACATGCTTGTTATCTTGAGACAACAAAAATTTGAATCTTAAGATAATGCGTTAATTATCTTGTGATCTTATTTATCTTGTTATTTCCAGGTAACAAATTTGTTATCTTAAAATAATGAGAATTTTGAGATTCTTTATATCAAGTTTTTTTACCTTATTTCAAGAAAACTAAGTTGTTATCTTGAAATAATGAGTTACTTATCTTGTTATCTCAAGATAAAAAGTTGTCCTTTTAAGTCAATTAGTCAATTATCTCATGATCTTAAGGTAAAGTTGTTATCTTGGAATAATGAGCTATTTATCTTGTTATTTCAACATAAAAACTTTATCTTGATTTCACAAGATATTTAATATAATAATGAATATAATAATTAATAATCTGGAAAATTATAGCAACAGATCATAGCCTCCATGTCTAGAAGCTCCCAGGTGTGTCATTGTTTAAAAAGGTAAAGTAACCACCTCCCATTCTGGAGTAACGGTCACTCAGGACACCAAAGACTGGCCGGTAGGGGGGGTGTTATAAAGAAATGAGGTGGGTGTCCCTGAAAAAGCATCCACTGGAACAGGAGACCTGCAGTGTTCCCTCCGGTCTAATCGATTTCATGCGGAAGGTGGCGGAGGGTCCCTCTTAATGGAGATGCAGCGGCACCTCCAGCAGGTCGAATCCATCTCTGACACGTCGCGACGGCCTGTCAGAGTTGAGCGACGTGGTGCGAAATTGATTAGGCGGAAGACGTCGCTAAACCTCGCGCGGCAAATGTAACGCGACACCCGTTGATGATGGATAAATTAGTCCATTACCGTCTGATGAACTTGATGCCGTAACATAAATATTTTCCAAATGCCATCACCGATCGACCAAGACGGGCGAGGAACTGACGTACAGATCTCCGTTCTGGCTCAAAGAAGAGCTGCCTGTGGGCCATTCTCTGTTTAGAGAGGGAATTCCGGTGGATACATCTTTGAAACATCAATTAGTAGGAGTAGGAGTGTCTAATAGAGTGGACAGTGAGTGGACACAGTGTTTAAAAGCTCCAGCAGCCCTGCTGTGTCTGATCCACTCGCACTAGGGCAGCACACACCACCACAGATAACAGCAGGGTCCACAGTGCTGTGCTATGTAGCAGTGTGTAAACGGTGGAACTGTGGAAATGGTGGTTAATGGTGCAAACAGTGTAAATGGTGCATTAAAGGGGTCTTACGGTCAGACAGGGTGGTGATGACCATTTCGTCAGTGCTGATGCCTGGTCCGTGGCGGTTCAGCGCCAGCACGCGTAAAGAATACTCCGCAAACTTCTTCAGACCCTCCATCCTGTAGCTCTGGCCAAGAACCTCCACACTCTGATTAAACAACAACAACAACAATAACAATAATAACAATAACAACAACAACAACAATAATAATAATAATAATAATAATAATAATACCTTCTTCACTGTGTGTGTAAATTACACAAAACAAAATACAGACTATGACAAACTGATAAAATGGAAAAAATTCTGTTTAATAAAAGTAAAAAAATAGAAAGATTACAAATAAATGTAACTACAAGTACATAGTACATGTATTCAAGCTCCACCCACATACATTCTTTTATAGCTACCGTTTGACAAGAACCTTAAAAATCTAATGAAACCTAAAGGCAAATTAGAAGTCATAATAATAATAATAATAATAATAATAATATTAATAATAATTACAATTGCTTTATAAACACATGATACATCTCAGTAACAGTAAACGTAATCAGTAAAGCAAATGAAGTAAAATGAATGAAAACTAATTCCATGCTAAATTTAAAACATATTTTTTTAATGTTTATAAAACGACTGCGTGGGAACATTATGGAATATGTAAATATGCGCATTCAGATGGTGTTATTAGACGAAATGAACGCTTGTGATATGAAACGCACATATTGAGGAGAATATTAAATATGCACTGTTGAGAAATCAAGTTCAGTCAAATCACAAAATCCACTGCTTCAATCTCAGGTGCACCAAGACCCCCATATACCGCCCCCCTTTACCTTTTTCAACCAAACATTCCACACTAATAGGCTGATGGGCAAAGGCTGATGGGAAGTGTAGTGTGTCAGACTCTGACCTGTTCTTTGCCGCTGGACATCTCAGTCCACAGGAGCCGGTAGCCTTGGATGGGGCCGTTACCGTAAGCTGGAGGGTCCCAGGACGCCTGAATAGAGGTGGGGGATGTCGCCTCCGCCTGGAGGTTCTCAACAGGACCAGGAACCTGAACTGCTCCACACAAACAGAGAGAGAGAGAGAGAGAGAGAGAGAGAGAGGGAGAGAGAGAGAGACAGAGAGGGAGAGAGAGAGAGAGACAGAGAGAGAGAGAGAGAGAGAGAGAGAGGGAGAGAGAGAGAGAGACAGAGAGAGAGAGAAGGAGAAAGAGGGAGAGAGGGAGAGAGAGAGAAAGAGGGAGAGAGGGAGAGAGAGAGGGAGAGAGAGAGATAGAGGGAGAGAGAGAGAGAGAGAGAAAGGGGGGGAGAGAGAGTGAGAGAGAGAGAGACAGAGAGAGAGAGAGAGACAGAGAGAGAAAGGGGGGAGAGAGAGTGAGAGAGAGACAGAGAGAGACAGAGAGAGGAAGCGAGAGAGAGAGAGAAAGAGGGAGAGAGAGGGAGAGGGAGAGAGAGAGAGAGAGAGAGAGAGGGAGAGAGAGACAAAGAGGGAGAAAGAGGGAGAGAGAGAGAGAGAGAGAGAGAGAGAGGGAGAGAGAGGGGTTAATGAAGAATAGAGACGAATGAATGAATGAATAAATAAATATTTAGGAATTGTTTTAAACTACTTTATTTTTCATAGATCTGTTTATATGTGGAACCTTTCACTAAGGTGAGAAAAGCTTTAATACACCAGCCGCTTTGCACTCCTTCACTCCGCACACACAGCGGTCATGCTACGTTCTCCATAGCCAGTGATTTTAGCTCAGGCTGCCGTTTCAATCAGCGCTTAAACTAGAAAGTCAAGGTCAATTTGTTGCTCCTCCACGGGCCGAGCTGATGCTGCACCAGGCCTGTCCGCAGCTTAGCCTGCTTTAATATATGCACATATTCACCGTGATGATAATCTGGACATTAGAGGTGTTTTGCCGGGAAATGAGCTGCTGCAGCCTCGCAGTGCAGCCCTAAGGCAACGGGAAAAAGGCAAACAATGAAACGAAGAGTAGGAGATAATAACGAAAGGGAGGAGGAGGAAAAAATAGAAGAAAAGACAGTAGCTATGCGTGAAACTACGGCCTGTTCACTGTATAATACACCGATACTTCTCCATGCAATATTATTCTACACAGTGCTCCTGATTTCTCAGTACAGCGATTAAAGGACAACTTCTGTTTTCCATAGCGTGATTCCCTATGGTTCTCCTGATTTACAGTGTAAAGGCCATTTCTGTTCACTATAACTGTGTTCTATATAGTGATTTAATGTGAGGAATAGTGATACGGGACCATTCCTTTTCCATATAATAGTGTACTATGTAGTGATTCAGTGTAGGGAATTGTGATCAGGGACCATTTCTCTCCCCTACTGGAGAGTTCAAAACTGTGCTTTAATTTAGGGAATAGTGATTAGGGACCACCTGTGTTCCCTATAGTAGTGATTTACATTGTGGTTCCTAGTGTAATGGTGTCTGGAATAGTGCTTTAATGTAGGTAGTAGTGACTAAGGGACCATTTCTGTTCACTACAAGTGTTTTATATAGTGCTCTAATGTACCGGATAGTGATAAGGGACCACTTTTCTTTTCTCTATAATAGTGCACTACATAGTGATTCAGTGTAGGGAATAGTGATTAGGGACTATTTCTGTTTCCTGCAGTAGTGTTCGGAATAGTGCTTCAATGTAGGGAATAGTGATTAGGGACCATTTCTGTTTCCTGTAGGAGTGTTCGGAATAGTGCTTCAATGTAGGGAATAGTGATTAGGGACCATTTCTGTTTCCTGTAGGAGTGTTCGGAATAGTGCTTCAATATAGGGAATAGTGATTAGGGACTATTTCTGTTTCCTGCAGTAGTGTTCGGAATAGTGCTTCAATGTAGGGAATAGTGATTAGGGACTATTTCTGTTTCCTGCAGTAGTGTTCGGAATAGTGCTTCAATGTAGGGAATAGTGATTAGGGACCATTTCTGTTTCCTGCAGTAGTGTTCGGAATAGTGCTTCAATATAGGGAATAGTGATAAGGGACCATTTCTGTTTCCTGCAGTAGTGTTCGGAATAGTGCTTCAATGTAGAGAATAGTGATTAGGGACTATTTCTGTTTCCTGCAGTAGTGTTCGGAATAGTGCTTCAATGTAGGGAATAGTGATTAGGGACTATTTCTGTTTCCTGTAGTAGTGTTCGGAATAGTGCTTCAATGTAGGGAATAGTGATTAGGGACCATTTCTGTTTCCTGTAGGGGTGTTCGGAATAGTGCTTCAATATAGGGAATAGTGATTAGGGACCATTTCTGTTTCCTGCAGTAGTGTTCGGAATAGTGCTTCAATGTAGGGAATAGTAATTAGGGACTATTTCTGTTTCCTGTAGGAGTGTTCGGAATAGTGCTTCAATGTAGAGAATAGTGATTAGGGACTATTTCTGTTTCCTGTAGTAGTGTTCGGAATAGTGCTTCAATGTAGGGAATAGTGATTAGGGACCATTTCTGTTTCCTGTAGGAGTGTTCGGAATAGTGCTTCAATGTAGGGAATAGTGATTAGGGACCATTTCTGTTTCTTGTAGGAGTGTTTGGAATAGTGCTTCAATGTAGGGAATAGTGATTAGGGACTATTTCCGTTCCCTATAACAGTGCTCTTTTTGTGTTCCAATGCAGGAAAAATGATTAAGGGACCATTTCTGCCTCCTATGTTTACTACATAGTGCTAAAGTGTAGACAATAGTGATCAGGGGGCCACTTCTGTCCCCTGCAGTGTCGCAGTATATAGTGATATATAGTTATAGCGATCATGAGACTATTTCAAAATGCATTGCAAATCACTGTCAGCTGTCATTTACGGGTGTGTTGCTTCTTTGGAGCGTGTTTCCTTTGTCAGGCTCTGTGTGTTGCTTGGCGTCAGTACAGATGGAGAGCTATAGTTGGAAACCTTGTCTGTGCAATGCGGAGAAAAGGTCAAACTGTTCAGCATCTCCACAGAGGCTCGTTAGAAACGTGAGAAGCCCATGCTTTAATGCTACTGTCTGCACTAAAAGGTTGATAATGGAAGCCAATATGAGGAAATCTTCTAAGCCACTTCTCCTTCTGGGTCGCAGGGGTTGCTGGAGCCTATCCCAGCGGTCATGGGGCGGAAGGCAGGATACACCCTGGACAGGTCACTGTCCATCGCAGTGTTTGTTAGATAGCTCATTCTAAATAGAAGCTAGCTACACATTAGCATGATGTCATTAACATAATGCTAATTGGCACCTAGCTTCTATTCAAAATTAGCCAAACATCAATCAATCAATCAATCAATTAATCAATCAATCAATCAATCAGCCTTTATTTTGACTCCAAAGTACATTGAAGGCAACCCTCATTTTCAATGTAGCCGAGCATTTAGAAAAACAGGGATTACATGCTAAGATCGCTAATGCTGAATAGAAACCAATGACCAGTTAGCACTGCATCATTTGCATAATGCTAACTGGCATCTAGCTTCAGAATTAGCCAAACATGCTAAGAAGGGTAACGTTACTAGCCACAAATTAGCATGACGCTATTGTCACCATGGGTATCGGCCCTTTCGTATGCTTGGTTGAGCTATTACTTAACAGAGAGTATGGAGTGACCAGGTCCAACGCATGCTGGTTACTTACGCTCAGGTTGTGTGGTCAGCCGGATTGGCTCAGAGCTTTCTCCTGGGCCGAGCTCGTTGTAGGCTACTACCCTGATAGTGTACACTGCCTCGGGCTTCAGATTGCTCACGGTCAGCTGGAGACTGTCTGGCTCCGACACGTTTACTGAACGCTCTCTGTTGAGGAAAAAAACCAAGCACTCAAGAGCTGATCAGGGATTGGCCTGAATTAAAACACTCCCTCAAGATCCCAACAGGCACACTGTAAATACTGCAGCCTCAAATCATCCCAGGCTAGCTCGTCCCTGAGCTGAGCTGAGCTGAGCTGAGGATTGTAGCTGCGTTATTTAAGAGCAGCTTTTATGTACAGCATGACTAACAGGGACATGTTCGGGATAAACAGGCTTTGGGGGAACCATAAAGAAGACCTAATATACTACTGACTGCACCACAGCAGCGACAGTTGTAAAAAACAAACGGGTATTGAGTACCAGTCAACAGTTTGGACACATTTAAGAGGGCTTTTACTATTTTTACATATTTTCCTCATTTTAGAATTAAAAATTTAACCATGGAATTATACAGTGACTAAAAGCATTAAACAAATCTAATCTTCTAGAAGCCTTCTATCTTTAAAATACCTTCTATATTATAGACACCTCGTATCTTTTAAGATACATTTTGATGAATTCTTGAATCATCAAAGAATCTTCTATCTTTATCTAAGATATCTAGCATCCTCTAGATAACTTCCACCTTCCAGATAGCTTTTATCTACTAGACAATGGCAATATTCTAGATATCTAGAATCCTCTAGATAACTTCCATTTTCCAGATAGCTTTTATCTACTAGACAATGGGAATATTCTAGACATCTAGCATTCTTTAGATAACTTCCACCTTCCAAATAGTTTCTATCTACTAGACAATGGCAATATTCTAGATATCTTGTATCTTCTTAATAACTTCCTCCTTCTAGTTATCTTATACCATCAAGAAATCTTGTAATTTCTAAACGTATTGTGTCTTCCAGATAATGTATATATTCTAGATATACTGTCTTCTAGATGTGCCCTGTTTTCTGGATATCTTCCATCTTCTAGATATGGTTTTTCTTCTCGCTATCTACCATCTAGTTTTCTTGACATTTCTAGATATGTATCCACTCAATATGTAACATCCATATTCTAGATGTCTTATATCTTCTTGATAACTTCCATTTTCAAAATCATGCTGTATCCTCAAGAAATCCTCTAATTTCTAAACTTCTTGTTTCTTCTATCTGCCATGTATGCTTTATCTTCTAGATATACTATACCTTTTAGTTTTCTTGAAATTTCTAGATATGTATCTATTTGCTATGTTACTTTCAAATCTCTATTTTTCTTCTAGAAATCTCCTTCCAGATATATTATATATTCTGTATGGTTTAAGCTTTTTTATCCCTTTTATTTTCTAGTTGTCTTGTATTTTCTAGATATCTACTACATAACTTCCATTATATAGACACCTTGTATGTTCTAGATATTTCCCATCTTCTAGATTTCTTCTATTTTCTGGTTTTCTTGTAACTTCTACATATGCATCTACTAGATAACCTCCACATTCTAGACATCTTGTATCTTCTAGAAAAATCGTCTCTCTTCTAGATGTCTTTTATCTTCTAGATGCTGTCTATTTATCTTCTAGCCCTTTTAGATCTTTCCAACTTGCTCCCCGTTTGCCTTGATGCAGTTTCACTAAAGCAGCCTCATAAGGAGCCACCAGGGATGCTTTTCTAGAAGTTCCACACATGCTGAACTCAGAAGTCTCTCTGAGACACAGTTTAATTTACAAGTATTTAAACCAGAACTTTTAGATTAAGGTCTTTAAGATTATGTTGAACAGATATTCGGTTAGATGTGTCCAAACATTTGGCTGGTACTGTATATAAGCCAAAAGAAGCAGAGCAAACCTAAGAGTTAACTTCCTAACATACCTTTTACGCCCTGCAAGTTAAAGATGTTTAAGTTTGACTTGTTACAGCTCCTTTTGACTGAATATGACTAATATATCACATGTCTAACTGAAATTGCATTGAAAGAAAGCATTCAGCTTTTCATTTATATATTCATTTTTTATTAAACCTGACAGACATTGTTTATTGTATTAATTCCCTTACATAAGAAAAGCTCCAATGCTTTCATTTCATATCCCCTGAAACCCAGCAGCTGATCATTCATGGGCAGCTCTAATTATACACTGTGAGGCCTGGCAGAAGGTCAATTTTCTCATGTGGACAAAAGCTTATTGGAAACAAAGCTGACTCATGGACCTCAGTATTCTGGAGCATTACTGGTGGTGGCTGCTTTCATGTCCTATTTCTAATTTTCCCCCATCGTTTACTGAAAGCTGCGTCGGGGGGTGTGTGGGTGGAGTGGGGGGGCGTTGGGGGGGGGTTGGGGCGTATGATGGAGAGCAAAGTTAAAGAAATAGCTTGGCGAAAAATCACATTTCAATTTCCCTCTTACCCAAAATCTAGTCAATCAGCCAAGACATAACTGGTGCCCAGGGCTTCTTTAGCTGTGCACTGAAGCTATGAAGCTACTGTAGCTGAAGCTTATTGGCCAATTAGCATCATATTCCATGTCTAAATCACCACACATTTGCTTTCAAATCATATGTAGTTATTACTGAACCCCAAATAGACTTGCTTTTGTGGTTTATGCAGTGAATCCTCACATAAATATGGACAGAAATAGGTGTTTCAAGGTGGCTGCTGCTACTGTGCTTAGCCACATGACTGTTTTTAGCCACTGTTGTAAATTTTTACAGGCAGCACTGCATCAAACAGTGTCAGAAACCTCATAAGCAAGTCTATTAGAGATTGCTTGACAACATAATTGTGATTTGAGACAAACATGATGCATTAGACTTGGTGACTCCAGTGTAAAACTAATGAACACCAGACATGTTAGGGCTGGTTACACGTATGGTAGAACGAGATTAACGGGATTTGTCCCCAAACTATTCCTTCAAATAAGACCAGGGGGGACTCCTGTTTATACTTGCTTGAAGGCAACTTTTCAAATTGCAGCTCCACGTAGCATGTTTTGTTTTAGAGGGCATCCTCAGGCTGGCCATGGAGAGACGCCGCTTCCTTGTGGCTCCGAAAAGCCCCCCCAAGAACATACCTGTTAATTCCCTCCTGGGAGTAGAAGACCCCGTAGGTGAGGATGGTTCCGTGCGTCTCCAGCGGAGGGCGCCAGCCAAGGCGCGTGAAGCGACTGGACACTAGGACAGGGGCCACGTCACGGGGGGCGGAGGGGAGGGCGCCTGAGCTCGGGACAACTGGTGGGGGAGGAGAGGAGTAAGTCAAAGAAGGAGTGCGGGGTACGGGGGGCTCAGAGGGGTGGGGGGGCACAGGGGCTAGAGCTGGGGTACCTTCTGCAAGGTTAGTCATATAAGGGGCAGAAAGGGAGGGAACGAGGGACCGAGGGAATGTGGGGAGGGAGGGAAGGAAGGGGAGGAGACAAGGTGAAGTGGGGTGGGGCCACAGGGGAAAAAAGTGGGAAAAGGGCAGGGTTGAAAGAAACAAGAGGAGCATGAGCAATGAAATGAAGAGATAAGGAAAGAGGAGGAAAAAAGAGAGAAAGAGAGAAAACAGACCAGGAAGAAAAGAAAGAAGCGATAAGGAAAGATCACAGACTAGAAAAAGGCTTCGCTCATCACAGATCAGGGCAAGTAGTCAACGTTCATAGAGGAAGCACAAAGGAGTGGGATGAGAACAAAGCAGCAAAGCGAGCGATGTGGACGGACAGTTTGGACGAGCATGCGGTCATTAGCGATGCCAATACACATACGGCGCTGTGCGTTTGCCCACAATGTGTTGCGTTCACATGTAGATGCCACTTTAGAATGAAGGACAAGCCACTGGTGAAGCACACAGACAGAATGTAATGAAAAGCTTGTGAGTAGAGAGAAAATCAATAAGAATGGCTAACTGTAAAACCCCTTACTGTCCATCTGAGGACACTGAATATTCAACAGTGGATAATTTCATCAGTTTGTTCTGTACAAAGTTGAATGTGCTGACAACAAAATCAACAAAAATCATCAATGGAAATCAAATTTATTAACCAGTGGATTTGGCCTGGATTTGGAGTCACACACAGAATTAAAGTGGAAAAACACACGACAGGCTGATCCAACTTTGACGTAATGTCCTTAAAACAAGTCAAAATGAGGCTCAGTGTTGTGTGTGGCCTCCACGTGCCTGTATGACCTCCCTACAACGCCTGGGCAGCTCCTGATGAGGAGGCGGATGGTCTCCTGAGGGATCTCCTCCCAGACCTGGACTAAAGCATCCGCCAACTCCTGGACAGTCTGTGGTGCATCCGTTGGTGGATGGAGCGAGACATGATGTCCCAGATGTGCTTAATCGGATTCAGGTCTGGGGAACGGGCGGGCCAGTCCATAGCTTCAATGCCTTCATCTTGCAGGAACTGCTGACACACTCCAGCCACATGAGGTCTAGCATTGTCCTGATCACAGGGCGCCAGTGGTGAATTTGCCAATCCTGGTGTTCTCTGGCAAATGCCAAGCGTCCTGCACGGTGTTGGGCTGTGAGCACAACCCCCATCTGTGGACGTCGGGCCCTCATACCATCCTCATGGAGTCGGTTTCTAACCGTTTGTGCAGACACATGCACATTTGTGACCTGCTGGAGGTCATTCTGCAGGGCTCTGGCAGCTCCTCCTGTTCCTCCTTGCACAAAGGTGGAGGTAGTTGGGTTGCTTGGGTTGCTGGGTTGTTGCCCTCCTACGGCCTCCTCCACGTCTCCTGGTGTACTGGCCTGTCTCCTGGTAGCGCCTCCAGCCTCTGGACACTACGCTGACAGACACAGCAAACCTTCTTGCCACAGCTCGCATTGATGTGCCATCCTGGATGAGCTGCACTACCTGAGCCACTTGTGTGGGTTGTAGAATCCGTCTCCTGCTACCACGAGTGTGAAAGACCACCAACATTCAAAAGTGACCAAAACATCAGCCAGAAAGCAGAAAGGTACTGAGAAGTGGTCTGTGGTCCCACCTGCAGAACCACTCCTTTACTGAGTGTGTCTTGCTAATCGCCAGTAATTGCCACCTGTTGTCTGTTCCATTTGCACAACAGCTGTGAAACTGATTGTCAGTGTTGCTTCCTAAGTGGACAGTTTGATTTCACAGAAGTTTGATTTACTTGGAGTTATATTGTGTTGTTTAAGTGTTCCCTTTATTTTTTTGAGCAGTGTATATATATATATAGCATGAGATGGCAGATATCTATAAGAAATATAGATCTTTTACATTAACTTACATTAAAAGTAAAGAGTGTTTTTCCCTCTCCTGTAAAGTTATCATTTTTGAGATACATATTTTTTAATATGTGTTTTTGGACAACACTGATTGTAGATAATCCACTGGGGACCAGCAATATAAAGTGTGACCACCCTGGTCTGTGTCCTTCAAATGAAGCATTACTCTCCACAGAGCAGTAATCTATATGTTTGTGTTAGGGTGTGTGTTTGTGTGTGTGTGTGTGTGTGTTCACTGCAAAGTCCCCCAGATGCTTTTTTCACACCTCCAATGATGCTCGCTCAGGCAGACACTTCCAAGTCAGACACTACCTTCACACACTAGCACACACACTCTCACTTGGGGAATGAGTGTTACGACCCAGCGAACGCTCACACATGCCCCGAGGATAGAAAGAAACAAAGCCCACGGTGGCAAAACTAAAGAAGCGGTCAGAAAAGTGTCCATCCGGATTCGGAGGACATGCTGTGGAGTCATGCCCACTGTTCTGGTCAAACACACTCACACTGATGTCTCTCTAGTGATGCTCGTCCAGCAGCGAAACTGTGGACTTGACTGGACAGAGGCTGAAGGGCCTGACCGATGTATTGTTTCGCTGGTAAAATCGTCCAGCTTCAAAGTTTTACTGGTATCAATACGACCTGTCAATCATAAATTTAAGCAGTTGGTTTTATACTCACTTTTTAATCCACTAATCTGCTAAATGCCCTAAGACTGAAGACAATCATGTTTGGTGTTATGAAGCATTATATTACATATCTCTAATAACCGTGTAGTTACACATGAATAACATATGCAACAACCCTAACTACTGATGATTTAGTCAATGTTACAGATGGACTACAGAAGCACAGCCTATGTATTTACACATGTTTTGCCATTATTTAAGACTTTGTTAGCCCCGATTTAAAATCATATAATTCGGTAAAGCTTTGTTTGATTAAACCTATAAGAGCTATACAGTCATTTGAATTTTTCACTTGTAAATATCAGTACGAGTGGAAAAACTTCAAAAGTTCAAAAGTTTTAAGGATTTTAAAGTTTTTATGTCAACACTTTCAGTAATATATTAACCAAATAATTAAATTAATGAAATAATCAAAGAACTTGGGCCCACCGGCAGACCCAAAGTTTTATTACACACTTTTATAACCTAAGAACAGCTCAGCCAGCTTGCACTGAAGTCCCTGTAGTTACTGAATAATAAGCTTTAGTGTTTAATAAGCCTGGAAGACTCTAATACTAACGTCAATTAGAGTTCAGAACCTTTAGCCGAGCTGTTTGCACACAGAGGGGTTAGATCTCCGCATTTAACCCATCCGTGCAGTGAAACACCCACACGCACGCTAGTGAACACCAGGGGGCAGTGAGCACACTTGCCTGGAGCAGTGGGCAGCCCTATCCACGGCGTCCGGGGATCAACTGAGGGTTAGGTGTCTTGCTCAAGGGCACTTCAGTGATGTATCGTCACCTGAGGGAATCAAACCGGTGACCTTCCAGTCACAGGGCTGGTTCCCTAACCTCCAGCCCACAACTGCCCCAATTATTCATTGGCCTTCACCTGTCTTTAAAATGCCTCGAATCACGTACTTATTCTGCTGCTTTCAGGTGCCTACATTTGTCCCCTCCTTCCTCCCCACCACCTCCATTTGGGTCCCTGCCTGGTAGGCTCCACCCCTGCCGTCTCTGTCCGTCTGACGCTCCAAGACCTGGACCGAGGACGAGACCTACACCAAAGACTCTTTCCTTTCAACTTGTAAAACTGCCCTCCTTCACTCTTGCCTCCTGAGTTGTTCTGGCAGAAATGGAATTTTGAAAGAAATAACTTGACCCATTGACTTTAGATAGATGAAAAAAAAAAATGATGTTGGATTTATTGAATAGAAAAGCTGCAAAGTCATCTTACGGTCTACTTAACCATGTTTAAATCTACTAGTTATTCTTGGGATAAATATGCATTAATTTTATAGTGGGATTATCCTGAGCGCAGTAGGTGTTCTGGAAAGCTCCATTCTGGAAAGCGCCGAGACAAGGACACATACCTCAATACATCTACCTCTGCACGCTGTTCTGAGTAAATTGTAAATTAGAGGGAAGATCATGTGAGGTGAGGTGTCAATTCGGTGCCTGTGAAGGTCTGAAAAGGCACAAGTCACACACTGAAAATGCCTGAAGTGCAGCGTGAAAGGACAATTCTTCAAATGTCACCCACACGGTATTCAGTGGCAACAGGTCGGGGACAGTACGTAACATACATCCCTGTGCCTGTATAACAAAAGGAGATCAAGCAAAACCCTTTGTGGTGTTTTTCAGCGACTGCTTCCTTACGCTGTCATGGGCTGGATTCCTTTTTGCCGACACAAACAAAGCCCGGCCCGAGCGTTTCACACAGTCAGCCAAAAAGCTTTGTGTCCAAATTACAGACGCACAAACTAGCATACTAATCCAGCTGTACACTTTCTAAACGGCCTGAATGCTTGTGGCGACGTCGAGGCCATTCCCTGCTGATCAGCAGGGAAAGAGTGAGATAAAAGCACCAACAGTAAGCTTTTTAGTCATGTTGGAGGAGAAAACCAGCACTGTTTCATGACTTTCGAGCACAGACGGTTACGGGAAGGGATTGTAATCTGGGGAAAGGCTGCACTTAGTCAAACCTGTAGACGTCGCAGAAGCTGCCGTAAGAGCACTTTGTATCTTCAAAACATCTTTACAGAAGAAAACATTCTCACTGTAATCTTTCCAATTACACACACCAAGCATCCTCAAACCACCATGCTAATCTAGCCATGCATTTCTTCAAGTCCGGAAAGCGTGTGGAGGCCGTTCCCTGATGAACGGCAGGAACTACAGTAAAATAAAGAAAGAGTGAGGAAAAAAAGCACCGAGTGATTTAACAGCAAGCGTTTAGCGGCTCTATTGGAGAAAGCTGGTGTTTTTATGACTAGCGAACACGAGGGTGACTGTAACCTGCTGGTAAAAAAAAGGCCACGCCTAACTAAACCTGTGAACCTCACAGAAGCTGCTGTAAGAACACCTTGTAACTCAGAAACTGTATCTTTGTAGAAGAAAATGTGTACAACGAAACCCTTACAGTTACCGACACCCACCGCCATCAAACGAGCATACTAATCCAGCCTTGCATTTTCTAAACAGTCTGAAAGCTCGTGGGTTAAGGGAGATCACTCCTTGATGGTTTGCAGGAGCTACAGTGAAGTAAAGAGTGGGAGAAATGCACCATGTCCTCCAACAGCAGGCTTGTAGTCACACTGGTGCAGAACACTAGCACTGTTTCATGACTAGTGAATGAACACAAAGGGTTACTGCAGGTGAGTAGTCTGTTCGGGGAGCAAGGCTGAACCTAGCTGAAGCTGTAGACCACGCAGAAGCTGTCGCTGTATCATCCTTATAGAAGAAAACGTTCTCATTGTAATCTGTCGAAGGACAGACAAGTACCATCAAACTAGCAGGCGAATTTAACCATGCATTTTCTAAAAAGGTCTGAAAGCGTGTGGCTATGTGGAGGCCGTTCCCTGTTGAGTTGCAGGAACTACAGTGAAAGAAAGAGTGAGAGAAAAACACTAAGTGGTTTGACAGCAAGCTTTTAGTCACGCTGTTGGAGAAAACCAGTGTTTTTATGACCAGCGAGCATCAAGGATGATTGTAACCTGTTGGTAAAAAAAGACCACACTTAGGTTGAAGCTGTAAACCTCACAGAAGATGTGGTAAGAACATCTTGTAACTAAGAACCGGTTCCTTTACAGTAGAATATATTCTCACCTGAACCCATGGAATTTCTAGCCTTGCATTTTTAAAATGGTCTGAAAGCTTGGTTAATGGAGACCAATGCTTAGAGTGGAATAAAGAGCGAGAGAAATGCACAAAGTCACCCGAAAGCAAGCTTTTAGTCACTGGTGGAGAAAACTAGCCCTATTTTATGACTAGCAAATGTGGAAAAGAAGTGATTGTAGCCTTAGGGGTGGACTAGGACTAGTTGAAACTGCAGACTTCACAGCATCTCATAATATCATAGATATTCTCCATTAAACCTTCGGAATTATAGACACTAAACACCATCAAACTAGCACTCTAATATAGTCCTGCACTTCCCAAATGGCCCAAAAGACTGTGGCAACAGAAGCCATTCCCTGGTGAATGTACTGTGAAGCGAAAAAAAGAGTGAGAGAAAAGCAAAAGAGTGATTTAACTTAACTTGTAGTTAAGCTGTTAGAGAAAACTAGCATTATTTATGTCAAGACTGCACTTAACTGGATGTATAAACCTCACAGATGTTGTCAGAAGAACACCTTGTAAAAGGTATCTCATTGGTATCTTCATAGGCTTAATGAACCCTTTAGAATTGCCAACACCAGACACCATCAAACTAGTATGCAAATCTAGCCCTGCATTTCTATCAGTGGTGGACGAAGTACACAAGCCATGTACTCGAGTTAAAGTAGGTAAAATATTCCTCCAGTAAAAGTAGAAGTTCCTCCCTTTAGACCTCCACTTGAGTAAAAGTACTAAAGTATTTCCCTTCAAATGTACTTAAGTATAAAGTAAAAGTACTAAAAGAGTAATTCTGGCTCTGATGTCCTGTTATCATTTTTATAACCAGACTGGCTTCATGAACTCATTTCAGGTGAAAGTCCTCCAGCGTCTCTCTTGGTAAACCAGTCTTTTAATAGAACGTCATTAATTAGTGACACTGACGTCTATTAAAATGATCAGAAGCACAAAACACTGAAGGTAAACAGTTTCCATCAGGGAGAACCGAGTGGCTCTGAAATCACTTTTTACACACAAGCAAAGTTTCAGTTTCAGATTTATTTACAACTTAGTTCCAAGTTTAAGTTGAATAAAAACTGGCTTTAAACTCAGGATCACAGATGAGCTCCTTTACTATGTTGATCTGTAGGCGTCTGTTCATAAACATAAACCAGCCCAAACTAATTTACTATAAAATGAAATGGTGTTTGTAGAAATTCAGAAAAAAGCCGCGTCAGTCTCGACTGCATATGTGGACATATTTCTATATTGTGCTCTATTTACACAAAGTTTGGGAGTGAGAGAAAAGCACCACATGATCCCACCACAAGCCTTTAGTCACACTAGTGGAGAAACGTAGCACTATTTAACGACTAGCCAACACTGATGGTTACAGATGGCTTTGCAGAAGTTGTTCTGAGAAAACCTCGTAACTCTGAAATGGTATCTTCATAGGACAAAATGTTCTCTATGTAGCTGCTAGGATGACAGACACACTGTGAAAAGCACGCATCTTCAAACTACCATGCTAATCTAGCTGGCCATCTCCTGCTGATTTGCAGGAACTACAGTGAAGGAGCCTTGCTTTCACCCGCATCATGATGATAGCAAGTGGAATGGGTCATAACAGGACAAAAGGTGCTTTTACAAATTCCTCAGAGATTGGGCAAAAACCCATTTGTTGGTTGAAATGAGACTTTTCTTATCAGGCCCTGTTGTAGACTTCAAGTGCTCTAAGTGCAGCAAAACCATTTGAGTACTTCAGGTTAAGGAGCCCATTAGTCACAAATTATGTCCAGGCACCCATTACCCTCTTCTTTTTCCTATTTCTCCTCATCATTCTGTCTCTCTCCCTTCAACATGCCCTAACATGTCCATCTCATCATGTCCATCTACAGCATCTTTTTCTGACTTCCATGAAAATGACTGTTTCTTTTGTGCTCATCTCGAGTGCCTCTCTCTGCCTCATCATGTCTTTGCAGATGTTACCGCTCTTCAAATCTGCAAATGGAGCCATGCAACATCTAAACTTGACTGTTACCAGAAATAGCAACAGGATCAGTGGACATGCAGGTGTACTGGAAAACTGGTCCACATGTGGAGCAAACTTGGGCAAGCAAAAGACAAAAAAAAGACATTTCCTTTTCTGGATATAAAGGGAGCTGCAAAACACGGAGTGACAGCCAGCAGGTTCTAACCGCAGCTAATCAGAGACCTCTTTTGCTGTAATAGCTTCGTTATAGTTCATCAGTGGAGAGAGAGAAAGGAGGGAAGAGAGGGAGGGCTAGCCAGCTAAGCTGGGTACGAACTTTTACCAAAGCACTGAAAGTTTAGCTGGTAAAACTGCTTGTAGAATACAGAAACAAAGTGTATCGCATCAATTTCCTCACATCAGGCCTGAGCTTCCAACCACTGTGAGATTCCTAAAACCGCTGCAGCTCTGAACACACCAGCCATGTCAATGGTAATGCCAATGGACTCGATTACACAAACAGGCAAAGGCTGATCAAGCTCTCCTCTAGGCTTCATAAACGCCAGTCCTGATCCAAAGTTGCAAGCTATGCCGCCACAGCCTCCACCACCTCCACCGCCTCCACTTCACTTCTTTCAAGGCTGGGCATGTGGCCAAAATGCTAAAGGGGAAGGGACGGCTAACGGGGCAGCTCATTGCTGGCCTCCAGCCTGCATTTCTGCTACATTTCAGGCAACGATCAGAGATCAAAAGCCAGCTGCTCTCCGTGGTGCTTATTTTCAACTCACAGTCGGCCTTCTGCCACACACAGAGTGTAATAGGCCTCAGCAACTCTCTCACTTCAGCAAGTTCAGGCACAAAGGGATACATCTACTAGCTAGAAAAAAAAGCCCTGCTGTAATGTAGCACCTTGTCTTGTTGCTCTCAGAGGCCCAAATTAGCTGTAGTGTATCTCGCACCTATTGAGGTGGCGGGAGATAATTTGTTACCTTTTCCAGAAATTCCTGCTCATATTCCTGACAAATGTAGATCATGCAATGAGTAACGTTCACTCATCTGGCCACTTTATGAGGCCCACTTACAGTGCCTCATATATAGGTGTTCTCTGGCTCACCTGTCGCTGCACATCATTTGTCATGCTCCCTCTGCCTCATTAATTATTGATCAAAGGAGTGCTGATGACCAGATATTACTTGGGAGGTGGTAGTGGTGTTGTTAGGGTACACACATTGGTGTCACTGATAGCCTGAGCTCATTTTGAGCTACTCAAAATTATCCAGCCAAGCACATGCCTGTGGTCAGAAACTGACCTTTGGTCAAGGTCCAGTGCATGGCTTAAGCGATCTTTGCATCAACAGATGGGGTGCAGTTTTAGGCACAGAAATGTGGATCCCCTACCCATAATGATCCAGCCAAGAACATTTCTGTGGTCAGAAACTGACTTTTGATGGAAGACCAGAGCATGGCTAACACAATTTGTGCATCAACAGATGGGGTACAGTTTTAAGGTGGGACTACAAGGTACAAGTTTCTATTGGAGTACCTGGCAAGCATGCATCCTTTCCTTGGAATCCAAAGCAGAGTCATACCAATCTGAGACCTGCCTCACCCTCTCCACCCTCCAATTTGGGATCTATATCTTTGTAGATGCAGCTGGTCTGAAATCAGCATTTCAGCCAGGAGGGCCTAAATTCTGCCTCTTGCTGTGCTGTGAGCTGCCTGACTGATGGACTGGGAGCAGAAAGCAGCCCAGGAGCACGCTAGACGAAAGGCCTGGAGTGATAATGAGAGTCTACTGGTCTGTTCTTGTTAGGCCTTACCACCTGCCGCCCCGTCACCACATTCATCCACGGAGCAGTAGAGAAGACATATCGGGTGGTACCCCACTGTCGGCCATTAAATGCCATGCAAAAAGGCTTATATTAATCTCGAGGGGTCTTATCAGATCTAGACAGAGCATTATTACATTTTCCATCTTCTGAACAGCGCTGTTAAATCTGCCCCGCGGGACCCTGCCGGGAGCTAGCGTAAACTTTGGCTTCATTTCAGATAGAGATGGCGGATGGGAGAGTCTTTTTTTCAAGTGTGGTGAAATGACTTTGTAGGAGAGTCACACGTAAAGGCAAAGAAAAGGAAGATGTGTATGCGCCGCCTGGCGCGAACTGCTATACCAATATTGTTAAATCTAAAACTCATCATCAATCAAACACTTATGAAACCTGCTTACGGCCTCAGCAGAATCAAAGATGTTCTTCATGGGCATATTTTTAGCAACAGATAGGCTATTGTTATCCAGCCCAAAATGGAAAATGCATCGCTGCACGGCTAACAATAGACAGAAACTTTGGCAAAGATCCACGGATTGTTTTGCATCCAAGTTTTTCCCCAAGCCTCTCTTTGGAAGCCTCCGTGCTGCATAGCACATGAAAAAGCAAGGCTCTGAACCCTTTTCTCAGGGTGAATCTATTCTCTTTCCAATTTTCTCTCGTCCCACCCCTGACATTAGTCTTCGAGCTGGGTGGATGACAAAAAGAGAGTGTGTGTAGGCATTCTATCATGGACGGGATCAATTTCTGAAGCATGATATGTTGGGACACCATATGAAATGGCCGCACAGCCTCCCTTGATCAATATGTGAGGACACTGCGGCAGCCTCGGCATGGAACGGACATCTTCGAGGAAAATATTTTCCTTCTTTTTTGCCACGTGGCCGTGGGTGCAAGCTTTATCATGACTGCCCATCACTTCCTGAGACAAATACATTTTTAATGGAAGGAAAGAGGGAAGACATCGGTGGGAGTTGGGTAGAGGAAGGTCATTAGCAGGACAGTAGATCAATCTAGGAGGACACATTTCTGGAGCAGTACTGCATTTTTGAGTACGCCATTGTGCCGTTCGGTATTGTGAGTGCCCCTATGCCCTCAGATAGCGGAAAACCATCAAGAAGACTGATACAATCCCACCATAGCTCAATCAGAGCCTTGCAATACACCAACTGACAAAGGGTAAAGTGAGAGAAATGCTAGCTTCAGTTTCAGCCTCTATAGTATATTCTCTTAGGACAATTACATATATTTTAAAGCTTTTTGTGCTCGGAGGGAGCTTGTCAGGAATCGTATTTCTTATTGGTGTTTTTATTGGCATTGCTCGTGTTGGGTGGGACAGCCTACCCCTATTCACCTTGCTATGTGGCCTGAAACCCCATGAACCCTTTCATAAAGGTTTCTAATGCTCCTGCTTCTCAGGATAAACTGAGGTGTTATTAGAGCACCAAGCCTCGAAGCAGTCCACAATATGAGTGTATATGATGATGATTGTGATCAGTTCAGACCCACTACATCACAAGGCAACAGTACAGGCACTATCATAGATTCTAAAACTATGTGACACACAGAAACAAAGTTCTACAAAAAATTCTAATTACACAAGTGTCACCCTTACCACAAATGTAGTTGATCATCCAAGGCATGCTTGGTTTGCAAGGCTTACTTGTTTGCTTTCATATGGCAGGGTCAAGAGGAATGTCGCCATGTAGCAATTCGCATGTGCATCACATGCTTGCCTCACTTGACCAAATTTCACATAGACTTGTGGTCTCTGACACTGTACGACATGCTGTTTTCCATAAAATGGACTGTCAAAAAATAAATCAGCCTTAATTTTGCCTATAGTTTCAATAGGCCAGTGTCTCATCATTTCACTGCATTAACCAAAACATTCTTTCTTTTTCATCACACCATCTGCAGAACAACATGTCCTCTCAATCTCAGCAAACACAAAACGAGCACATTCCATCTTAGGCCCAAAGATCATTCTCATGGCTTTGCATTTTCCACAACGTTACCCCTCGCTGTAATCTTGCAATCGATGCTCCCTCCTCCATTACCTGGAGCTTCCCTGCCAACACGCGATACGGTCTCATTTCTCAGCTAGTTGGAGAGGAAGAGTGAGGAGGATCTTTTCTAATTTACACAATAACAATCATTTGCTAGTTGAAGCGTGAGGGTAATCCGATGAGGTGCTCCGAGACAGTGGCTAGGCAGCCAACAGCAGCCTCCTCTGGATGATTGAAAGCTTTAGTGAGGCATGTCAATGCTGAACGCTCCTTTATGACTGCTATCTCTTCACAAAGGAGGGGAAGCCATCCTTTATTCTTCCTTCCATTTCAAATGGAAGGAGGTCCAACGCTACAATCTGCATACAAGAGATAAAGTGGGCTTTGTGTAAATGGGGGTACATGACATATGGTATATGGCATGCCATACGGCCGGGCCAATGTGAAAAGGCCGTATCAATGTAAGAGAGATGTATTTGCTGAAGTTACCACATAATAATGCTAAATAACAATAATACATCAGCAATGATTGGTAGGCAGGTTTATTTATTTGTATTAAAGCATTATTTAGTCTTCTTAAGGACTGACAGTTTAACTATTTCCAGTTTACTGCTTTGGAACCTTTGATAGGCTATCTTTGTTTTTGTTCAATGAATCCCTTAAAATGGCTTATTAGATATTAAGGCTTATTATTTAGTAATGACTGGTACTTCAGTGTAAACTGCCTGAGTTCTTCTTGGGTTGGCCTGCTGGCACATACATGGCTTTTTAAAAGATTGAGTTGGTCTGGTTTTGTTTTCAAAGCACAAATTTCTTCATTTTTCATCAAAATAAACCAAAAGGTGTCTTGCTGAAAAAAAATGTTCCCCCTTTTTTTGACACTGTAAAGTGCAACCAAAGGCAAATTTCTTTCATGCGTTGGCCCATAAAGCATGATTCTGGTTGTAACTATTTATTTCAGATTTTAAATTCACATGATGATATATAACCACATTGCCATCATTGTGTTAGGACAGCTGCTTCTACTTTGGCCTCTAACAGAATCAAAGATACCACAGGATTGACCGCAACAGATAATGACATCCAGCCTTAATCCCAGGAGAAGAACGTTATTTGGTTTGTGGTTTTGATGGCGGACCTGAACGTACAAGAATGTCAGAGTTAATCTAGAATGATCGGCTTGCATGCAGCTGACGGACCAATGAAGGTGCTTAAGAACATGAACGGCAACGACGGCAAAAAAAGCCCTGGAGTGATTCCGCATTTACCGACTGACAGAGCAGGAGAGAGATGGAGACAGACAGCGAGAGAGAAAGAGAAAGAAAGAGAACTAGGAGGGTGGGAGAGAGGGTGAGAGGGAAAAAGAGAGGGAGGAGAAAGAGGAAAGCGGCAGGACAGTGAGAGGGAGAAAAATTCAAATCGGAGAGGAGAAAGGATATGGAAAGAAAGAGAAGGGAGAGGAGGGTGAAAGGAAGAAGGGGACAGCAGGGGAAAAGCAGATTGAGTGGGAGAAAGAGTAAAGGACAAAAAGAGGGTGAGAGAAGAAAGGAGAAAGTGCAAGGATGGCGAGAGAGTGAGAGAAGGGAAAAGCAGAGAGAAAGATCTGGAGAAGAAGGTGAGAGAGAGGGGGAGAGAGAGAAAGAGTCAACGTTGTGCTGTTCCACACTCCATTATCCCTCCTTGCCCGCCCTTCTTCTCACCCACCTGCTGAGGGATTGAGGAGGACTTACTTATGAACAGGAGAGCCAGCAAGGCGCACGTTGCCACGGCAACAGACAGAGATCCCGGCTCCAGCCCGAGTCAAACTCCCAGCTGACGTGGGAACAGGCCTAGCGCCATGAAGTGGGGGGCGATTGTCCCTTCAGGAGGAATATTTTGCCCCTCTCTCTTTCAATATTGTGCCCCCTTAGCTTTGCATTACTTTTTTGTAGCTTAGCCTACAAACTGTAATGGTGTGGAATCCATAGCTGAGCAACACGTTTCAGTCAGTACTGCCTGATTTGACTCAGAAGTAGCTGCTGTTTTTAAATTTGGTTCATTTTCTATTAATGGATTGATAATTTGTTATTCCAATTATTTTTAATATCTGGCTTCCGCCCAGTATGGATCTAATTCAACGTCACTCACAATCATAGTAGTATTTGAAAGGCTCATATCAACAACTTGTACAGTCCATTTATGAAAGTGAAGCTATATGAACAGTTAATTTCAAATTAGACCCACCCATTCACCCTGGAGTACAATACAGCCAATCAGAACGGGGCACATTTACATATATCAGTCTTCAAGGTACAATAACAAAAGCAGCCTGCATGATTTAAGCTATAAAGAAAGGTTGGAAAATTGTCATTTAAAAAATTATGACTGTTTTTGGTCCATAAAGCTACACAAAGTGCACCACAAGACAGAAGTAGTAAGGAACAAAACCTCATATCTTCAAAAAGGTAAGTTTACAGGAGAAGGAAAACAACAGACTTTAGTTTTAATGCAAGTCGATGGAACCAGATGTTTTTCCAAATAATATTGGGCTGATTCTTTTGGTCAATTCATCATGAAATCAATACGCAATGGAGAGGACAACAGGCTTTGTCAGATTATGTCCAAAACTGAAAAACGACAAGAAGGGAGACAGAAGGTTTTACTCCCACAGCAGCGATGAGCCATACACTCTCAGAAAAAAGGTATGACACGTCACTGGGGCAGTACCCTTCTTGTCACTGGGGTGGGACCCTCAGGGGTTCATCTCAGTACCTTTAGTCATGGAACATAACTGAACCATAATCCACGGAAATTATATTTTCTAAGCTGTACTGACTCCACACACCCTCCAGGCTTTTCATGAAATGGTTCTGTTTTAAAACATTAATTTACAAAAACATACAAATATCTACTTTTGCACTGGGAAAAACGTATTTAAGGTACACACTTGGACCTTCGAACCGCTGCTGGAGCTTTGTGGGAACGTTTACACTGTTTGTACCTTGATGAACGAATCATGTACCTGCATGGTACCTTTATTTCTAACAGGGTGTAACAAAACTATAGTAGAAAAGCAAAATTCTGCCACACAATTTAGGTGAGATTTGCCACGCAATTATCCAATTTTCTCTTCAATTTAGTCACAGCCAATTCCATCTGCCAACTACCTGTTAGGTCTCCTTCTATCACACGAGGCTACCTAGCTGGGAGGGTGAAGGCCTGCAAGTGAATCTCCCAAGAGATGCCACTACAACAGCTCCTGCTAACAATGTCAAACTACAGCTCAACACGCTTGGAGGAGAATATTACCTGTTGCCCCCACTGGCTAGCATCACGCTGGGTCATCCAGACAATAGAACCAGTTATGCTTCTCGTCGGATGGATGGCAACGCTGCAGCGCTAGGGATCGAACTCTCAATGATGGGTTTCTCTTGCTGCTAGGATATGATATGCCTAGGCTCCTAAACTCCCTACTGCCTTGCTTAAAAAATTAAGCTCCTTCAATGGTTCTTTAGTAAAGTCAATGGTGCTATATAGAACTTTAAACAAATAAAGTACCTTCCATGTGGTTAAAGGGTTCTGTGCCTCAAGAAAGTCTTCAGATTGATGGAGAATGCCTTGTATGTGTCCCCATACACAAATATAACGCATTCTTTTTTGAAAAGGGTTCCATTTAGCACCAAAAGGGTTCCACTATTGTTATGATGTCTGGCTAGCAACAATAGAGGAACCCTCTTTGGTGACATAAAGAACCCTTGACAAAAAACGTTTTCTGTAGTTCTATATGGAACCATTTGCTTTACCAAAGAACCCTGGAAGAACTTTCGGTAACACTTTACTATAGGGTGCTGTTCATAAGGCTACATGACACCCATATAAGGTTGTCGTTACAACTGACATAACCCTACATAACTGCTTACAAATGCTTATTACAACAGGCGTCATCTATCATGCAGGCTACATTAGCTGATCAAAATTGGCAAATGGAACCTTTATAGTGAATGACGCTTATTGGAACAAGTATAAACAGTTATGTCAGGTTATGTCAGTTGTAATGACAACCTTATGCAGGTGTCATGTAGCCTTATGAACAGCCCCCTACAGTAAAGTGTGACCAAACTTTCTTTTTTATGAGTGTAGAATAAATGTAAAGTAATGAAAAGCACTTCACAGAACTTTGGCAAACATCTCATTCAAGCTTATACAACGTTAGAAACAAAGGCTCAAACAATGTAAATGTTCCCTCAAAGGTTTTAAGGCCCATTTGTGTTCCCTACATAAGTTGGTCCTAGTGGAAATGTACCCATTTGTTCCTTTTCATAACCGAATGTTTTAAAACAGAGCAATAGAGTAAAAGCCTGGAGGCGAGGCGAGGCGAGGCGAGGCGGGGTGTGTGGAGTCAGTACAGCTTAGAACAGATCACTCCAGTGGATGATGGTTCAGTTATGCTCCCTGACTAAAGGTACCCTTGAGGGGCCCACCTCAGTGACAAGAGGGGTGACAATTTCGTACCTCTATTTCTGAGAGTGTAAGACATTAGATCGCATAAGTAAGTTTTTTGGCGAAATACCTGAATTAAGAGTTATTAATTTTGTAATTAAATATTTTTTTCATATTTCGATGTATGTGACATGTCAAACTGTTGTACTAGTGTAGCTCTCACGTTTGTAGCTTTCTGTGCTGCGTAACTGTGTTAGCACAGTGACAAGTTTGCTGACTTAAACTAGAAATGAATCAAGTTAAACAAGAATTCTGCCGGTACTCTGTAAAACCTCAACCTTGCAACAGTAGCTAAGAAAGAATGCACTTATGGGGGGGAACATGAATAGGTCGATTAATCCTGCTGTCAGGCCTCGTAAAAATGAGACGTCCTGGGATATGAAGGCTAGCGAGGGGCTGTCCGGGAACCAAGGGCTTTTGTCGTGGTCCATGTATGATTGTGTGAGGCGGGGGGTGGGGGGGTGGGGGGGCTACTCAGGTCACACACTCACACCCGGAATACAAATCTGTCACTTTTAATATCTGGAGAGATTTCTCTGGCTCTTCCGGCCCGCCACTCATCCTGCGCTCAGCAGCCAAGGAGAAAATAGGAAAGAACGCTCAACCATGAATGCCAATCTGCCCACTCCAATACCCCTCCCACCTGCCACCCCCCTGTTTTATTTACATGTGACTCCCCCCTGCCCAGGTTCTGCTGTGTGACCTGTGCTTGAAAGCCTGCACTAACTCTTTAACCCCTAAGGGAGAGGCAGCCATGGATGAAGAAACAAATTAGCCAAGGTGTCAATAATTTATTATTCTCAACAGATCCCGTTGCTGACGGCTAAATATGGTTTTAGCTGCATAACACCAAGTCAGCTTTCTTTAATAGAGTGTCGTGGGGAATCTCTCGGTAGTCGCTGGCCCGCTTTCTCAAATGTCACTGCATTGCAAAATTACACAGGGGGGCGAACCTCAGCTTCAGGGATGGTGAAGTTTTCCTCAGCTTTCAGATCATTCTGAAAAGGCCACTGTGGTTTGGAAAGCCATACAAGTAAAGGATTCTTTAGAGTGATAGTTTGGCAGAAAAGTCTAATTTGGACAACTTAACCTTGAAAGTAGCCAATTTGCCAAGACATAGTTGGCGCTTGAAGTTGGTTCTCTATACTGATATCTATCAAAATGCATCAAATTCAGGCTTCAAGCTGTTACTAGTGTTTTAGGCATGCAACATTCTTAGCTACACGCCAATTTCAGCTGCAACCCTATTTCAAAAAAAGTTGGGACGCTGTGTAAATACAGATGTGATATTTGGCTTCCTAATGTTGTTAAGATTAAGTGACCCTTATTAGTCCACACTTGCCCAGAGCGGTGGGCAGCCCTATCCGCAGCACCCGGGGAGCAGTTGGGGGTTAGGCGTCTTGCTCAAGGACACCTCAGTCATGTATTGTCAGCTCTGGGGATCGAACCGGCAACCTTCTGGTCACAGGGCTGGTTCCCTAACCTCCAGCCCATGACTGTTATATTTGACTTCATAACGTTAGCTGGCTTCCTTCTGCATTATCCTGCCAGGATCTGCCCCCAAGTGCTTGTAGTTGTTCAAAAGCTCCTCCCACCTTCAAGATGCATCATCAAAATGAGGTTTTTATAGTCCTTAAGCTGTAAGATCTCAGTCTAAAGACCCCTGGCGGCACCACTGGAGGATGCAAGTAGATATGATTCAAAACTGCAGAAGCAAACTTCAGACAAGCGGTGATAAAGCCGTGCTAAAGTGATCGTTTTTATTACCAAACTACCGTTTCAAGCTCTAAACACGGGTGTTCAATGGCACCCCCACCCCCACCCACAGAGACCAAACCTCCACCTCTGGCTCTCTTTTCCCGAGCTATGGCCAGACATATCATTACCAGCAGTGGATGAGTAGCGTACGTCAAAATAGCTGTCCACAGTGACTCATTCACTTGCCAGCACACACATACCCACATTACTATGCAAACGCACAGCCGCACACAGAAACAAACAAACAAACACACCAGCATAAGCAGCGTTGGCTGTGGCTGCCTCTAAATCACATCAGGCTGCTTGCTCACACCGTTAGCATGAGATTTAGCTTAGCGTTTCACTCAGACGTCCGCCTCTGATGAATAATTCACCACTCGTGCTCAAACCGCTCGTGTGTCAGCCACATCGGCCACAGCTACACATCCATTTAGATGAAAAAGCAGAGAGGGAGGCACCTGCGCTAGAAGGAATAAAACACCAGCGCTGCTTGCAGACTCATAATCTTAATTCAGATCCGAGCGTGAGGCAAATTACTTACGACACTGTTCACCACAGAAGGCCGCATAGCCTCTACCTCACGCCGAAGATCAATTAACATTTGATTCGGATGACATTTTACTTTAAGAGGCCTTGCTAATTAGCGCCATAACGCCATCAGACTGACCGTGAAAGAATGGCCGCGGATGCCTGACGGAACACAAGCTGGAGCTCTCAGGTCAACCAGGGTTTGGCTGCCTGTGCTAATGCGTGTGCCCACTTAGCCTTGCAGCAGGGGGTGAGGCATGTAGATGTGGCACTAGCACGCTAGCCGTGGCATTTCGAAGCGGCACGGCTGAGTGAGCAGCGGCAAGCGCAGCTGGTTAGCGCTGTTAGCTGCTGCTGCGGTGAGGGTTCTCATTAAAGCAAACCTGTGGGTGTTTTTCAAGCCTTTTATCCAAAGTCAATGCACACTGACACTCATAGGAATAATGGCACCGTCGCATCTCTGATAATGGTTCAGTCTGGACTGAAGGAGCAGAAAGTGAAAGAGATTGAGAAAAAGAGAAAGACTTTTTTTTTTTTTTTATCTTCTTCTATTTGCCGGAAATGGAGGTTGGAACTGCTGCCGTCGTTTTGCTCTGTGAGGCAAGGGAGTCTGGCCACAAAAACACATTACACTACAGAATTCCTCCTACTCAAGTACAACATGACCCCTTTTGCAAGGCAGCTGATTTCTAAAAAATGTCAAAATTTACAATTTAATCAAATCGCAAAAAAAGCCACGTCGCCTTTGCAGGTCTCAAAGGGATCTTAAGACACCGAGGTCAAAAAGCATTCTGGTTCACTCTGACTGGGGCCGTGCTCCCAAAGCTCCTCACACTACTGGTACTGGATCACATTCTCTGTGCAATTCATAGTGAGCAAGATGAATGTGGACAAGGAGGACCACGCTGGATCTCGCAGCCTGAGGCCTTTGCAAACAGCCTGTGTAAATTACAGATGAAAATTTTGTACAATGTGAATTCTCTGTCACTGGGCTGGTACATCTCAGTACCTTTAGTCAGGGAACATAACTATAATCCACTGAAATTGTTTTCTTAGTGGTATTGACTCCACACATGTCTGACGTTTTTCCTATTTTAGGGTTTACAGGGTGACTCGGAGCACCGCATGTGCACCAAATTTCAGCATATTTTATTTCATCCTGACTCAGTAATGCTACTAGTGCTAAACATAATGCAAATGGTTCTGTTGGAATTTGACCTTGTTGGTTGACGTCAGACAACATGACACAGTAAGACAAACAAAGTTCTCCTGGAATCTTCTACATCTTCAGAAGAATACAGTCTTAATCTGTGTGCAGGCATGTAAGGCATGTCCAGCCAATCCAACCATGTTATAGGGGAATGTGTGAAAAACAGCACGCTAATCTTTACAAACTCTCTCCATTTCCCAGAGCTGGACTGCCCACAGTTCCATCCAGCCTTTAAAAGCAAGGCTCTCAGAAGCAAGCTCAACAGGACAGAAGAAAGAAAGGCCTCTCTGGAATTGACCGAAATTGATTGACCCGCAAAACGGCTAAGAGCGGTGAGCCAAGGGAGCACTTTGTGAATAGGATCGTAGAGCTACATCTTCTAAGGAGCCCTATGTGTGTGTGGTTTCTACACGCACATGGACGTTACTATGTGTGTGTTTTTGGTTATTGGCACTTTTGCCCCCAAGGGTCTTTCTTATGGATTTAAGCGAGACTTCCCTGAAAGTAACTCCAGAGCAATCTTTGAGTTTCCTCCTTTCGTTCCCTGTTCAAAGTCTTTTCGGAATAAATGATTTTTGGTTCCAATTCCCCGTCTACTGATCCCCACTGGATTACCAAGGCCTCAGTTTGGCTGTGATGTGCCAAGGCACTCTCCAAACAGCTTCTTCCAACAGCAACCAGACACACACACACTTTGTTCCGGAGGTTTGTCAGACTCCTCAACTCTCGGGACTGGCGGATGACCCAGATTTGAACATCCAGGCAGGCTAAAGTAAGTGCCTTTGTCCAGCTGACCTCAGATCAGCTTCTCTTCTGTTATTTAAGCTTAGCTTTTGGTAGAAGAAAGCCGGTCCTGGATCAGCTGTAAAGGCCGTGCATCTATCAGAAGATCCTGACAGGCAACAGAAAACCCTCAAATGTCAGGCCATCCACAGCAGGGTGGAGATAAGGGCGAAGAAGCAGACTTTCATCTGATGTGTGGATCCTCTTTCAGAAGGGGGCCACCATCGACCCGATGAAGCTATCACTTCAGCGGCGGGGAGATGTAGCGCTTTGGGGATAAGAGATAGGTCAAACTGAGGCTTTTGTGCTAGAACAAATAAAACAGAGGGTTTGCCAGCTGGTGCTTGAGTGCAAAGAGCTTCGGGAGGATTCTTTTGTGTTGCTGTGTACTTTTGAAGCTTTACGAATGTCCACCTTTCAGAAACCCTGCTATATTCTTTAAAAAAGGTGCTAGAATGGGATCTTTGGACCAATGATCCTTTCAATTGATGGTTCTTTTCTATTTTTGCACATGGCATGCAAATGAGAGTTTGAAGAACCTTTGTAATGTTTGAACAAGCTTAATACACAAGCTTAATCAGGCATAACATGATGACCACCTCCTCGTTTCTATGCTCATTGTCCATCTTATCAGCTCCACTTACTGTATAGCTGCACTCTGTAGTTCTACAGTTACAGACTGTAGTCCATCTGTTTCTCTGATACTCTGTTACCCTGTTCTTCAGTGGTCAGGACCCCCATGGACCCTCACAGAGCAGGTACTATTTGGGTGGTGGATCATTCTCAGCACTGCAGTAACACTGACGTGGTGGTGGTTCTCTAAAACAAGAATTGAATGTTATCATATTTTGCAGCATTCCATCGTGCAGCATTGTGTCCTCCAGCCTCTTCAGTTTGACAGAATTCACATGTTTATATCATATTCATGTTTTCATTCATCAGTATTCTCTCACTACAATATCCAGCATGCATTATGCAAATGCGCCGTGCAACCACTGGGAATCCAGTGTCAACTGACTGCTGATTGCTAGCCATCTTTGTTCAGCAATGAAGAGACTCCAGAGACAAGTTTTTACCGTACCATCAAGGAGAAAACAAGTCAAACTGAAAGATCTTCAATGAAGATGGTTCTTCAAGGGTTCTTCAGTAAAGACAATGCGTTCAATATAGAACAATGAGTTCTGTATAGAGCCCTTTCATGCTTAAACGGTTCTTTGCATGGTGAAATAGTTCTCCAGACTGATGAAGAATATGTTGTACATGCTTCTATACAGAACCTTTTGGAAAATAGTTCTATGTAGTACCAAAAGTGGTTCATCTGTTGTTACAAACTTGGCACAACAGCAGAACCTTTTCGGTGCTATTTAGAACCATATACAACACATTCTCCATCAATCTGAAGAACAATTAAACCATGCAAAAAACAATTTAAACATGCAAATTGTTCTTGAGGCCTTACCATCTTTAATAGTTACTAGAGGAACCCTTGGTGGTCAACAACCTCTTTCAAGAACCTCTAACTAACTCAGTGGGGTCCATCACACTTTAGAGTCCTTGAGGAACTCCAGAAAATGTAAGGTTCTGAAATGAACCTCTTTTTACCCTTAAATGTTCTTCTAGGAAAAGAGTTCCTCCAGGAATCCAGAGCTTGATGGAACCCACTAAGGAAGCTAGAGGTTCTTGCAATAGCTAGTTGACCACCGAGGATTCCTCTAGTGACCAAATTATATGGAAAGGTTATTTGAGGCACCTAAATGTATTTAGTTCTTAAATGAACCCCTGTTTAGGCCTAAAAGTTCCTTCAGGAATCTAGAGGTTAATGGAGCCTACTGAGGTAGACAGAGGTTCTTGAATATCCAGTAGATTCAAAGAACCAAAAATATATTGTAGGTGCCTCAGAAAACCTTCCCATATAATTTGGTCAAGAGAGGAACCCTTGGTGGTCAACAAGCTCTTTCAAGAACCACTGTCTACTTCAGTGGGCTCCATCAAGCTCTGGATTCCTGGAGGAACTCTTTTCCTAGAATAACGTTTAATCCTACAAAAATGGGTCATTGAAGATTTTTCTGGGGTTACTCTAGGAATCTATAGCTTGATGGAGTCCAATGAGGTAGGTAGAGGTTCTTGCAAGAGCTTGTTGACCACCAAGGGTTCCTCCAGTAACCGCATTATCTGGGAAGGTAATATCAGGCACCTTAAATGTGTTTAGTCCTTTGACTCTACTGGATATTCATAGTCCATTCTCTTCACTGAAGACAACCTCATTCTGGAGAGCACTGGAGCACCACTGTAGGAGTTCAGCAGGCATGTTTACACCAGATGAAGCGATGGATTCATTCTTCATTCCTTTAAAGGCCAGACGTCATATAGAGATTTCACACGCCACGTTTGTGTCGATGGCTTTCACCGCTTCAGCCTGTAACTGCCGATAAATTAGCCCGACTGATTTTCTGTCACTGCTGGCCCACTGATACGCTACATGCTACGATACAAGTCTTCCCAGCCTAAATGCCTAAATGTACAGTAGCAGTGGGAAATAATGATGAGGATTGGGTTGCGGAGAGTAATTAACCCAATAAGAGGATTGGGAAGGTAATGAGGCATAGGCTTAATTTGCTGGCCCGACCACGATATGATTATCATTTCGTATTTAACAGTAAACTAAGCGAAGCCCTGCCATTCGGCCGAACGCGCAGTTTGTCAAAGTTGTCGGCGTGGCGGGAGCTCGAGGAAGAAGAGGTGATTAATCAACCATTAATCATGCACAGCTGGTGCATTTTTTCGGTGGTAAACTGCACAGACTGTTAACTTGGGTTACGAGTATTGGAGACTGTGTTTGTACATCACGTGCGTTCGTCGTGCCACTGAAAGCCACGTTTTTGTTGCTGCAGAATAACAGACGCATCGTTTCTGTGGTGTTTCAGCTGTGAATAAGCTGGAGTGGCTGCATTCAGTGCAGTACAATGTTAACATTTTTAAACGCGAGGGTCTGGCGAAGTGGCACACGTGTAAAAAAAAACGCTGCATGAATAGACGAACAATAAATGTGCAAATCAGACCTTTACGCACAAAAGGCACTCTGAGCAAACAAGCCCAGCTATCTGAAATCCCTCCCTTAAATCCAGCTAAATGAATTCTATGGAGAGGGCCAGGTGGCGTGGATAGAAGGAAAAAAATGTGCAGGTATTTGTTTATTTTCTCACCACCACTACCCCCCAGCCCCCCCCCCCTTCTCTTTCGCCTGTCTCCTTTTCATAAACCTGTTTAGGAAAGCCGTTACTCAATAATTCACATCGCAATTACTGGAAGGATGCAACTGCCTATTTGTACTTAAACAAGGCTGAGGAATGAAAGAGAGAGAGAGGGGAGGGAGAGAGGAAGGGAAGGAGAGATAGAGATTAATAAAGATGCACAGAAAAACAGACAGGCAAAAAAAGAGAAAGAGAGAGAGAGAGAGAGACAAAGTGAGGGAGAGCAAAAGACGTTGGATGAAGAGAGAGAGAGATTAGAGAAAGTGAGAAAGATGAGAGGAACAACAGAGACAGAGAAGAGAGGAAGAGACAATTATAGATGGATGGAGAAAGACAACCAGAGGGACAGAAGAAAAAGAAAGAAAGAGAATGAAAGAGAAAAGACAGAAAGAGAGAGACAGAAAAGTAAAAACAGGAAGGAGTTAGATGAGAGAAAAAGAAAGAGACAGAGAGAGAGAGAGAGAGAGACACAGAGAGAGAGAGAGAGACACAGAGAGAAGGAGACACACAGAGAGATAGAGAAAGAGAGACACACAGAGAGAGAGAGAGAGAGAGAGACGCACAGAGAGAGAGAGAGAGAGAGACGCACAGAGAGAGAGAGAGAGACGCACAGAGAGAGAGAGAGAGAGAGAGAGACACAGAGAGAGAGAGATAGAGAAAGAGAGACACAGAGAGAAAGAGAGAGAGAGAGAGACGCACAGAGAGAGAGAGAGAGAGAGAGAGAGACACAGAGAGAGAGAGAGAGACACAGAGAGAGAGAGAGAGAGAGAGAGAGACTGCAATGCTCTGGCTGCAGCTACAGCAGACGATTTTCTGCTGTCACTCAAGGTGCTGCTATTTGCATTCCTGAAGAAATTCCATCTATTTCCCTCAGGAGACGGTCCGCCCCACTCTTATCTGCTGTGATCTGACAGCTCACAAAATACTCAGAGAGAGAGAGAGAGAGACACTGAGAGAGAGAGAGAGAGAGAGAGAGAGAGAGGGAATAGAGGGAATGGAGGAGGGGATGGGGCCAAGACGAGAGGCACTTTTGTTTCAGAAGAAAGGATAAGCCGCTTTAATACAAAAATATCGTGAAGGGGAGGAGGACCAACTAGGAAAGAGAGAGAGAGAGAGAGAGAGAGATGGAAGGATGCACAGCAGCTGAGAACAAAAGAACAAGCATCACAAATTAAAGCAGACTTTAATGGAGCTGAGGAGAGAAGGGCAGGCGGTCCGCGGAGACTCTCTGCCTACTGTTGCTCACTGCTGAACCCATTCGGGGAAGATGGGAATATTAAGTACAGAACTTTAGCAGCTACCAAGGTTCCAGCACTTGTTTAAGTAGTTTACTGTCAGCATAGCTAAACCTCTGTCTACGTGCTGCCCATAAAGGCACTCTTTCACAGCAACTGTCGCCAGGTTTAACCACAGATATACACGCCTAGACACCACGCTGGGTCCAGCCAGGCACGTCAACGGCTGGGGAGGTCAGCAACTCTGCTGGACTGCATTTAGTACCTTTAAAGTGCGGCAGTTTGAGAAAGATACTGCCCACAATTATACTCAAGAATGATTATACATCAGCAAGAATATTTTCATTTGTTCTCCATCTGAGGCGACACGTCTGACCGTCCGCCGTGTTGGAGAGGTCACAGCTTCCTCATTACTCCACCCATTTACACCACATCTGTTTAGTTCTAATCCTCAGACTCAGACTAATCTGGGCTGCACGGACGGCTCTCGGCGGCTTTTATTACTGTAATGACTGATGGTGATAATTAGCCGTCCAGCAGGACCAGCAGGAAAGTATTCAGTCTGCACCTGATGTTAAAAACCGAGTTCAGCGCCAGTAAAAACACAAACTCACTCACATCAGCAAATCCATCAATGAGTGAATCTCTTCTAATATTAATACACACCAACATGAAATAACCCCAAACACAGGAAGAAGGACGGAGCTGAAGTCGGCTGCCTATTCGCCAGCTTCCTGTTCCGGTTTTCCCGTTCCACCTTAAACGGTGCAGCAGGAACGTTCTGGTGCCTGAAGCCGCTCCATTTAAGGTGGAACGGGAAAATTCAAACCAGAATCTGGTGAATAAGAATCTGACCTCAGCTCCGTGTAAGAAGGTGCTGACGCTGATCTATGATGAACATCTACACGGATTAAGGAACGCTGTAACTTACCCAGCTACAAAGCTTTAACCATCACTGTAAATCAGTAACTACTACATCAAGTTAAGACCCCCTGAATAGACCATTCAATGAAATAAGCTTAATATAAAACCAGAGGAAAAACAACCACAGCAGCAGGTTCTCTGTGCACCAAAAAGCAGTGGTGAACTCCTCAGAGAGAAGATCCAGGGAGGGGAAAAAGGAGCAGAAAGCCACAGCGATGAGCCTCCATTAACACTCGTAAGGAGCTGAATATTCCGAACCGTGACAAATTCATGGAGAAAAGAGGTTTATTTTTCATGGGACTGGCCGTCTCCAGGATGCCTGGCCCCATCCATCAGTCCGAACCCTCTGGCAGCTGGAGACAGAACCTGATGCTCGTATTTCGGTGAGTGTTAATTAGCCTAATTAATTAGCGCGCTGGAGATAGCTGGGCTCAGCTGTGATTAGTGAAGGGTTTGTTTGCAATATCTTACAGGGGAAGCTAAGTGTGGATGATGGAGAATGGAAGCTAGCTGGACTGTGAGAAATGTCATTCTGTTCCTGAGGTTTTCATACTGCCACTGACAGTAGAGGGTGCCAGAGTGCAACTAAGGAACCCCAACACTCAGCGGAGAAACATCAGGGCCTTCTAGACCTCCAGGGAAAGCTGGTTTGAAGTCAGGGCTTGTCATGAAATGTCATGAAATTTTTTCTTCTACATCGTGTGTAAATTTCATGATGAACAGATGAAAAGAAAAATTACTTGGAAAAAAAATTACTTGGAAAATTACTTGGAAAAAAACTGGAAAAAAGGTTTTATTCCAACAGAAATGGTACACACACACACACACACACACACACACACACACACACACACACACATATATATATATATATGCATATATGCATAAATAAGCCAGACTGGTTTCTGGATGAGGCACAATACAGGGCAGCCAATCAGAACAGAGCACATTTACATGTTTCAGTCAGGCACAGTTTATTCTAAGGCATAAGGCTTGAAAATGGAAAATAGTCATGATTTATAACCACCTTTGGTACCACAATGGATGCTATAAGAGCATGTCAAGAGAAAGAATAAACAAATATTAAACAAATAATAATAAATATATAATAATAATAAACAAATAATAAACAAGAGAAAAAACAGAGATATTGAGTCTTTTAATATGTCTGGTGAGCTTCAAATAAAGCCTGCAGTGCTTTTTACAAGCCGCAAATGTCGATGTTTAATCAAGAAAAGCCAAAAACTGTTCGAACGAATTGCTTAGCTAGTCCCACATGGGCAGTAGCAGTAATTAGAATTATCGGAGACCTGCTTTGTTATCGTTTTGACATTCACGGCCAAATTTGAAGGCCTAGCAGTAACAGTCACGGTTCACCACTGCCAACACTGCCCCTCCACGCACTCAGCGCTGAGGGACGTATGGCCTGTCGGAGTCCTGATGAATGGCTCGCTCTGATTGGTGAATTTCTGCACTCCGTCCTGTGGGCAGCCACACATAAATCACAAGAAGCAACTGAAAAGCTGGCAGTGCCAAAACAGCAGCACGTGCACACAAAGGCGGGTCGAAGCTGCGTTTACACTAGACGTGAGCGCACTGGCACATTTTCTACTGCTTGTTTATTTCTTTCCAACATGATGAACTAAAATAAAAAGCTGTGCGCTAAAAGTCGCAGAAACGTTTGTTTGCTACTTATTTTTCAACAAAACATGTTATTTGGGTGTTGAAACTTTGCCTATGACTTTATTAACAGCCAATCAAGTGTGTTTATTTATTTATTTATTTATTTTTAATTCTGCAGGAAAAACAGAAAACATAGCGGCTGTTCCCCGCCACAAGAAACTGGGAAAAATGGGAATTGGCATCCCATAAATTTGGCATTAGTAAAAGAACGGATTCTGTTGTGGTACATTGGCATGTTGTCCCAGTGTAAATGAAGCAAACTAGAAATAAACAGTAAGGGTTAGGATTAGGTTTAGGGTTTTTGTTTAGGATTAGGATTAGTGCCAGGGTGAGGGTTAGGATTATGTTTTGGGTTGAAGGTAAAGTGAGGATTAGGATTAAGGCCAGGATGAAGGTTAGGATTAGGTTTTGGGTTGAAGGTAAAGTAAGGATTAGGATTAAGACCAGGGTGAGGGTTAGGATTAGGTTTTGGGTTGAAGGTAAGGCGAGGGTTAGGATTAGGACCAGAGCTAGGGTTAGGATTAGGTTTTGGCTTGAGGTTAAGGTTAGATTTAGGATTAGGGCCAGGGTGAGGATTAGGATTAGGTTTTGGGTCGAAGGTAAAATGAGGGTTAGGATCAGGGTCTCGGTTAGGGTCGGGATTAGGCTTTGGCTTGAAGTTGTGTGTGTGGAAAAAACAAAAGCCTTGTAGAACTTTGTAGGTCTTTGCACAATATGAGCTAAACAAAACTGTGCATACTTGTACAGCCCTGACCACACACACACACACACACACACACACACTTTCCATCCTGCACCACATCTAATCCTGTAAATCCTGCCTGACGAAGTAGTAAGAGTATGAGTCGAGCTCAGAGAGCACTGAACAGAACACACTAATCAAACTGTCCATCACAGCCTGCGTTCATTACAGCGGGAATAATTACCAAATCACAGCCTGTTCACCACGACGATGGGATTAAAGCACATAAACCAGACTAGTGGAGAGAAATGAAAGAGTGGATGAGAGAAGGAGAGTGATAAAGAAAGAGTGAGAGAGGAGGTACGGTGATTAAATCCAGGTAGGTGGTGATTACACTGCAGGTTGTCAGTGTCTCTCTCTCTCTCTCTCTCTCTCTCTCTCTCTCAGTACATTCTTTTTACTTTCTACCTTTCTCTCTCCTTCTTCTGGCCTCTCTCTCCCCGTCTCTTTTTCTTTTCTCTCTCCATCAATATTCTCCTCTATCGCCCTCTATGCTCTCTCTCTCTCTATCTTCTTGCTCTTTCTCCTCTCTCTCTCTATCTACATACCCCTCTACACTGCTGCTCACTCCCATCTCTATTTTCACTGCTATCTCCCTACAGACTCCCTCTCTCTTCCACTCTCTCTCTCTCTCTTTCAGTACATTATTTGTCTCTCTCTCTTTCCATCTGTACGTTCTCTCTCTCCATCTATACTCTTTTCTCTCTTCCTCTAGTCTCTCTCTCCCCTTAATCTCTCTCCTCTTTCTCTCACTATTGCTTTCTCTCTCTCTCCACATTCTCGTTCTCTCTCTCTCATCTCTCTCTTTATCTGCATCCCCCTATACTCTCTTACTCTCACCCCGATCTCTAACTCCCTCTAGACTCCTTCACTCTTCCACTCTCTCTCCCTCTCCAAGCGCATTTTTCTCTCTTTCTTCCTCTCCCTCTACACTCTTTCTGTTCCTTTCCCACAGTAGCCTTTCTCTCCCAATGTCTCTCTTTTCTATCTCGCTTTTCTCTTTCTCTTCTGTTTCTATCGCTCTTTTCTCTCTCCATTCTTTCTCGCTCCTTGTCTCTGTTTCTCTCTGTTTCTCTCTCTCTCTCTCCCTCTCTCTAAGTAGTGATGTGTTTTATAGTCCCAGCAGCTCGCTGCAATGAGGTTGAATGGAAAACGTGGAGTGGATTTATGCCTGAGGATTGCAGTCTAAATCCCCCCTCTCTCTCCCTCTCTCTCCCTCTCTCTCTCTCTCTCTCTCTCTCTCTCTCCTCCACCTCATCATCCAGACGGTCACTGTCTGACAGCGTACAGTGCAATAAATAACCAGCGATATACAGCGAAGCAGAGGCGCTCGGAGAGATATAGTCCCGCTCGGAGCTGCAGGGACAGGTTGAGGGCTCCATTAGCAGAGACGGGGGGCTGGACAGATTGCATATCGCTCCCAAATGACCGCCTGCTCATAATGACATTAGATCCATTCTACTCACATCCAGCAAACCAGCAACAGATGTGGACTATCGATGAAAGGAAGCATCACCATCAGTGACACGCCAGCTCAACACAGTTCAGCACGAGGCTACAGTGAAACATCTCCATAACACTGGAGTAAATCTCGAAACCTCTGACCATTCAGATCGGTTACGATCACAGCACCAAATCTCAGCTGAGTTGGATTAATTTGACTCAGTTCAGAATTATGTTTAAATACATACTGAATGCACAGAGGCATCTGGCGAAAAGTCTGGATCCATTGACGGACATTAAAGGTAAAGTCACTCACAGTGGTTTGATGTGAAACTCTACAGCACGAATCGCTTGCAGTGGTGGTGATAGGAACCAGACGTCTGGGCTGAAGAAAATCCTCTAAAACCTCCCTCACAGAAGGTTTTCACAGGAAATGGTGGAGAGGTACATGCAGGGTGTTGTGAGGCAAAATAGTCCCTAAAGAAAACTTATTTTTTTCTTATTTATCACTAATTGACCATAATCCAAATTACATATGGTTCGTTGGTGCTTTTGTATATTAAATAAAACGGTTATGTCTGCATTATAGACATGGCGACGCCTGGTTCCTATCACCACCACTGTAAAGAAACAGAGTTGGTAAGTTTCCCTAGAGCAGCATATTGCATCAAAACATGTGATACTTTTTCAATTTAAGCAAGTTGTGCATGACAGAGGAAAGATTTCCGGTTTCTGTGTGTTGCTCTGTAGATGACAATAAAAAGAAGCTTGAGATAATTTATAAAGGCAACGTCTTTAGGCCGTTCCGTGTTTACATAACACCATTATGCACCCCACAGCAGAATTTCTGTAAATATTAATGTCAAGAGAGCAACGGCAGCCATGCACGTTACCACGGCGATTCCCAGGGTGATGGTGTTATGCACTATGCTGTCGTTTAAAGCAGTCATGTTTAAATCCAGATTTTGAATCCAGATTCCGGACCTGGATTTTGCAGTCACTAGATGACTCAAGGGCTGCGCTCGCATTACAAGCGTAGTTGCTCAGATCCGATCTCTCTGGCTCGATGGTTCACACTCGTTTAGGTAAGTGACTCAAATCGGTCATTAATGTGACGAACCGGCCTGAACTGACCCTCATGAGCTCCTCCTGCTCAGTAACGTCACACGACTGAATCACTGCATCATCAGCACAAACTAACGAGCAGAACGAGCTTCGCTGAGAAGATCATTAACTCTGATCAGCTCCCAGCTTCATTATTAGAGCCAGACGGAGGAGGAAAAGGTGAGATGAGCTGCTTTCCCACCGTTTACAGGCTTTAACATCTGTTCGGCGCTGCTGCCATGGTAACGCTGAATGATGGCGTACGCACAGTGGAAAAAAGCACACAAATTCCGAGCCACTTTCAAATCCTTCATTTGTGCCACTTCAACCAAAGTGCCCAGCCAGCAACATTAACGTTTCAGTTAACCATCAGTGATTACGAAATCCAGGAATGGAACAAAGGTCTGGATAAGACCTTTGTTTGTAAATATCTCGGTACGGAAAAATCCACGCCTGGTTTATTCCATCACTACGGCTGATGGCACTAGTTGGGAAAACTGACCTATTGATGGAGTGATCTGCTGACCACTGCCACAGTTGTCACTGTTACTTTTATCAAAATGTTTCTATTGGTAAAGCAATGGAGAAATTAGCTTTCTATACCACAAAGGGCAGTCGTGGGCTGTAGGTTAGGGAACTGGCCCTGTGACCGGAAGGTCGCCGGTTCGATCCCCAGAGCCAACAGTACATGACTGAGGTGCCCTTGAGCAAGACACCTATCCCCCAACTGCTCCCCAGGTGCTGCGGATAGGGCTGCCCACCGGGCAAGTGCCCTCACTGCCCCCTAGTGTGTGTGTGCTCACTAGTGTTTATGTGGTGTTTCACTGCACGGAATGGGTTAAATGCGGAGGTGAAATTTCCCCGTTGTGGGACTAATAAGGGTCACTTAATGCGTTGGTGTTTTGGTTGACCACAGTTACTCTACCTGTGCTCTTTTCAACCATATGTCCTAGATTTGATTGGCCCTTTCCTGCTCTGGCAATATCCCTTAATTTTCACCTGTACCTGTAGCTTTGGACTTGTTAGGACTCCTCTATGTGCTGCCTTGGTTAGTGCGCCTCTTTGCAAAGTCACTGCTGAAAGGAAAAGGGAAAAGGAAAATCTCTCTCAGGGGAAAATTTGATCTTTTTTTCACAGCACTTGAAGGCTATAGCTGCCCTCTGTGAACATTTTGTGATGACATGGACTGACCGATATGTAAAGCAAAGCATTTCAGATATTTTAAAAGGCAGTGACAAACACATTACCTGCATTACTAAATGCGCCCGATTTTCTGCATGAATAGTAATGACTTTTGGTGTCAAGTCACTCATGGCTGTGAGAAGATCCACTAAATTCACTGAATTCATACCTAAATGAACAACACAATTTAGCCATCGTAATAAACTGGTACATGTAACCAAGTGTATTTAACAGCATTGCAATACTTAAGCCATAACTCAGTAATAAATAATTCATTTGGGTTTAGATATTAGATAATCCACTTATATGAGGACGGAAAATAAGTGAAGAAAGAGGAATTTCCAAAACTGGAGTTCAAAAAAACTGATCAAAAGATTTTGAGAAAACGGAAGATCCTAACAACCACTCGGAAGAGCTGGACGACTCCAAAACTGCAGATAAACAGCACTGAAAGCTTTCGTCTCTGAGAGAGAGGAGAAAATCAAGCCGCCTCAGAGTTGAAAACATCCAGAGCCACCCTTCCACTATGAGAAGACAACGGTGGGTCTGACAACAGACTGACCACCTCAGAGTCCACCTCAGACCTTAACATCACTGGATGTATCTGGGATTATTCGGATCATGACGAGCAGAAAGTGCAACCAAATTCTAAGACTGAACTTGAAACTGAAACTGAACATGAGTCTCCTGAAAAGAACAGAAGTTGCATTACGAGATAAAAACCCAGATTTTATATTTAGGTGTTGGTCCCACTTTATTTGGAAAGTCCACTATAGTCCCCTATACAATATCTACAGACGCTCAAACTGTCAACAAACTATCGGTTGATTCTAAACCATGGTGGGGTTAGGGTTGGGATTTGGACCAGGGTTAAGGCTAGGAGCAGGTGAGGGTTGGGTTTAGGTCTTGGGTTGAGGTCAAGGTTACGGTTAAGTTTAAAGCAGGTTTAGATTTAACCTCCTATTCTCCAGGGTACATTTGGGTTCTTCCATCTGAATTTTCATGACCAAATCATAAAGCAAATTATTCAGTAACTGCATGAAATAAATGTCAGTTTTACTTTATTTATATATTTATTTATAAAAATTCCCCTCAAATGAACAGAAGTGTGTTTTATGATCTCCACATTTCACTACACGCTCACAATTTACTGCTGAAAGCCAAAAATCTCCGACACTCTTTGTGTTATTTTCTAAAAGTCTTGTTTCCAGAGCAGATCACTGAAGAGACACCGTCTGTTTATAGTTTAGAGCCCAGATTTGGGGAAAAATGGGTCGACTTTCAGTAGAAAAACAAAGTTCAGCCTCTTTTATTATAAGGGTTTAAAATGACATCACCGTCTATTAGACTGGAGAGAAGAGCTACAGCCTCACACGACGCCCAGCTTCTGAATGGAGCTCATGGAGTATGAACGTTATGGAGAACAGGACCAAGTGCGTTTGAAGAGGCTAAGGAAATTTAGTTGGATGCAACTTAAAAGTAAATTAAGAATCTACAAAACACTGAAAGTGGACTATCCTAACAAAGCGTTAAAGCTGCTGTGTAATTTTCTGTTGAATATATATTTTTTCTAGCACTGAAACACGAACAGCTTTCACTCGACGGTCGTTTTGACTTTAGATGAAACACATGACGGGTTTCTCTGACGTTTGCCCAGCGCTGTGTATTGGATGGAGTTTTTCAGCACCTAGTTTGCTCATTTTTTTCTCTCATTTTCTCAGTATTCGTCTCGTGTGACCCCGTCCTATGTGTTGTAATTAACATAGCGAAGATTGAGTTAACACTCGAGTCCACGAGAGGCCGTTGAAAAAGGCCATTGTGTGTCCATCAGGTTTACAATTCGACTTAATAGAGGCTGTGATCCTTAACTCTATTGTGCTTTTGTTACACAGTGACAGGAGCAAAGGGGGGTCCCGTAATATGTGTGTGTAGGTGTGTGTGTGTGTGTGTGTGTGTGTACTACTCCTTTCTCCTGAGAGCTTCGGAGGGGGCTGGGGGCGGGTGGGGGTCGACACACTTGGCATCTCATAAGCCCCCCTCTGAAGCCACCGATTGGCCGATGGCATCTGTTGCCGCCGCCACCCCTCCTCCGAGCCTTGGCGACACTACGGCTGGTTGCCTGGCGATGGCTGTGGGTTTTTGACCTTGCCTTGTGCTGTGCTTTCTCTGAGCAGAGAACGCAGCTGCCATCTGTGCAGCCAACTCCAGGGAGCCGCCGCAACGTTGTCTGAGCAGTGATTAAAAAGTGGGAGGAGAAAAAAAAAGAAGGAAAAAAATTCCTGGCATAATCCATCCTTTCCCAAAGACAGATTAAGCCCGTCACAGCGGAGTCCCAATGCTGCTCTAATTGGTTCTCATTTTCTCCCTAAAACGTGTTTAACGAAAGGATCCTGGGCCGGCGCGCGTTAACCACCTCCTCTTTGATTGACGCCTCGTTCCGATTCAGAGGAATCGGTTCATTTCTGGGCTGGATCAGAGCCGTGACGTCCCGATATGAGAAAGGTTCACTGACAGGCACCCCGACTCAAGTCACATGACGTTTTGTTGATTTTATAGTCAGAAATAAGTTCATCTTTGGAGAACAAACTAATTTCTTGCTAATTTTAGAGCTCAAACTCTATTTATATGCTTATGCGCTTTGACTTTCGCACAGGTCATATTTTATGTTTCATAAATAAAGTGTCCAAGCTGACCAATCGCTTTGTTCTGATTGGTAGCTCCGCCCCTTCATGTTCTGCCCCTGTCTTGTAGTCTAGAGACAGACCCTTCTCTCCTGTAGAATGTAAACTCCGCTGTGGCTATTTTTCCAGCGGCATCGGTTCTGCCGAATCGGTTTGATCCAGAGTCGATCCTGACAGTCCAGTCAGAGTTTTCTCCACATGGCAACAAAACGTAATAAACTATATATATAACCCTTTGCAGACTCCAGTAGCTGCTGGGCACCATGTGACACCATGTCAAGCTTGGCGGTAGGTGGGCAGTAAGGACTGTGTTATGAGATTGCATCTGCGTTTCAGGCAGCTGAGAGGCAGTGAGGCAATGGTTTCTCTGGGCATGTAGTTTGAGCGTTGTGACAAAAAGTCCCTGTCCTTTTAAAAACTAGATTAAACATGAGTTAGAGCTTGTAATCTGGGTGGTCCGAGGGTGGACCAGCAGTGGCATCTGGGCATATCCACTGGACCCGGCGATTCCACAGCCAGCCCAGTGAAAACAGCATCTCAGCAGCTGATCCACATGAGGATTTGGAATAATACACCAAAGGAAAGCGAAACACTGGAAGAGCTTATCAGGTCCCCTATAATTTCCCCCTAAATTTGGCAAATAAACAGTAATTGTGCACAATTTTTTTCAAAATGTAAACAGTGATTCAGAGAGGTCTGATGTGAAATGGAGCAATATAGAGAAACTTCTTTACAGTGGTGGTGATAGGAACCAGAAGTCATGTTAATGTCAATGTAATACACCCACCCTGATCGCATGAGGATATTGGGCCACTGTCGGCCCGCCGATGGCAAAGCTGGCGATTCTTTCCTTTCTTTAGTTACACTTTGTAAATTAATTCAGCAAATCGTTTAGTTTAGCACAGGCCTCTCAGTTGTTTCTACTATTTGTCGTGGTTTATTTTCAAAAATAAAAGTCCCTGTCCTTTTAAAAACTAGATTAAACATGAGTTAGAGCTTGTAATCTGGGTGGTCCAAGGATGGACCAGCAGTAGCATCTGGGCATATCCACTGGACCCGGCGATTCCACAGCCAGCCCAGTGAAAACAGCATCTCAGCAGCTGATCCACACGAGGATTTGGAATTAGAGTGAAGCGCCTGCCACGTACATGAACTACAATATCACGAGACAGGAAGCTTGACGGCTAGCTAGCGTTTCATCCACAGCCGTATGAAGCCTTGGGATCAGATCAAAACTTCTAACAAACACACGGGCGACAAGAGACCGCCGCTACCGTGAAGAACCTCGATGCTATCGGAGCAACACGACGGCTTCTCGATGATCCATCCTTCAGCGCAAGCGTCCTTGCGGATGGCCATAAAAACACGCACGCTGAGCCGCGGAACGGCGCTGCCCGCTGGGGGCCGGTCCACAGGCGCACCTCTGAGAAGGGGGATCCAGAGGGAGCCAGAGAAACTGAACAAGACAAACAAGGCAATCACAGAGACAGCGTTTGAGATGGAAAGAGACACAGGAGGCTTCTTCTCAGATGTTTCCCCCACGAGTTTTTATACACATTAAACTGGAGATCGGAAGGTTGTGGGACTCCGGGAATTAGGAGACAGCTTAGCTGAAAGGAAGAGCTTTAGCCTGCGTGCTAATGTAGCTCAGCCAGGAATTCCTTTGGCTAGTCTCTTGGGGCCAAACGTGATCTCACAATGGGAACGTCTGGGGACGACCACGAGAAATTTGGGGAGAAATGTGTAAAATTCCGATTTTAAACCGATCTAACAGCTCAGGAAGGCGGAGCTGAAAATCAGCAGGTGTTCTGTCCAAGCTGATTCCTGATAAAGGTTTATCCCAGAGTGAACTGGGATAAACATAATACTATTCCATAGGATTATATTATCATCTATTACTGTAAGACAACACATGTACATAGACATTTAAAAATATTATGGAAAAATAACAAACAGTTGTAGAAACTTCCAGCAGGGAACTGGTTTTTACAACCCTATTGTGGAAAATTACATGGAAGGGGGCCGTTAAGGTAGGAAAACGCATTGATTGACACCAAAAACAGCAAATGTATAGGAAAAGGCCCAACATGTTATGTGAATGAATGTTTAAGTGATTTTGGAGCATGGTGTGCCAACTTGGTACTAACATAATATTCAAAATCCCATAGTGGATCAGCAGAAAGCTGGTGGCAGCAGTAAGATAGGCTTTCTTTTCTTAATTAAAAAGGGGTGTCAAACTCAACCACTAAAAGGGCCACTGTTTACTACCAGTACGGCAAAACTGCAATGGCAAAATAGGCACACACATTTTATAAGCCGCTTATTCTTCTGGGTCACGGGGGAGGGGGGGCTGGAGCCTGTCCCAGCAGTCATTGGGCAGAAGGCAGGAAACACCCTGGACAGGAGACCAGTCCATCGTGGGGCAGCAGAATAGGCATTGCATACTTTTCATTTCTTTCTGTGGAACTGTTGGCCCATAGATTGCTGTTGGGTGTCAGAACTGTGTTGCAGTGCATGCTGGGGACTGTAGTGCATCTTAGGGTGAAATGGGCTACTAAGAATAGAAAATTCTAAGAAATCTGCAGACCAAGTAGGGCCGGATGACGTCTGCGGGCCTTGTGTTTGACACAGTGAGCGAGTGTGTGAGTGAGTGAGTGAGTGAGTGAGTGAGTGAGTGAGTCAGTGAGTGAGTGAGTGAGTGAGTGAGTGAGTGAGTGAGTGAGTGAGTGAGTGAGTGAGTGAGTGAGTGAGTCAGTGAGTGAGTGAGTGAGTGAGTGAGTGAGCGAGCGAGTGAGTGAGTCAGTGAGCGAGCGAGCGAGTGAGTGAGTGAGTGAGTGAGTGAGTCAGTGAGCGAGTGAGTGAGTGAGTGAGTGAGTGAGTCAGTGAGTGAGTGAGTGAGTGAGTCAGTGAGTGAGTGAGTGAGCGAGTGAGTGAGTGAGTGAGTGAGTGAGTGAGTGAGTGAGTCAGTGAGCGAGTGAGTGAGTGAGTGAGTGAGTGAGTGAGTGAGTCAGTGAGTGAGTGAGTCAGTGAGTCAGTGAGTGAGTGAGTGAGCGAGTGAGTGAGCGAGTGAGTGAGTGAGTGAGTGAGCGAGTGAGTGAGTGAGTGAGTGAGTCAGTGAGCAAGTGAGTGAGCGAGCGAGCGAGTGAGTGAGTGAGTGTGATATAACACTCTTTCACACTGAAACGCATCCATTCAGATCACCTTGGCCGAGTCTCTTTGGCACCACACCAGTACCGTCATGGACTGCATCCACACCTATAACACCTATAGTACCTGCCTCCGTATTTTACATGCTGAATACGCTGTAGCACACAGTTCACTCCCCTCGCTCCAAAAGCAATGAGCAACAGAAACTTCATTTCACAGAGCCGTGAGGAAATCGCTTGCTTAGCAAACTCAACACCGCTCCCTGCACGGAGTTTAGCTGCTGCCTGAGGCCCGGAATTCTTCCCAAACACATGCAGCATTTAGCAGGACATCTGTTTTTCGTGCTGAAGTGCTTTATACAAAAAAGCTACATCTTTCATTTTTACATTTACAGAAAGGGCGGAAACGGCTCTTTGTTTACTTATATATAAATTATATTACAGGGCATATTATTATGCCACAAAGACACTGTGGAGTCAGAACCTTCATCTAATATCCAGTGAAAGTAATAATTTTGAAGCTGAAAGTCAAAAATTGAGTAAAAGCTACAGAGAAGATTGAAGCTCCTAACAGCCACCTGGGAGACCTGGTCGACACCAAAACTGCCCCATCAGATAAACAGCTCTTAAAGCTTTGATCTCTGAGAGAGAGGAGAAGATCAAGTGGCTTCAGATCTGAAAACATCCACAGGTGTTTCTGTCCATCCTTCCACTGTGAGAAGACCACTCAGCGCTGTGGGTCTGAAAGGACGTGTAGCTGATCAAGAAGAACCTCACTGAGAAAAGGAGACGGACACATCAAACAAAGAAGCTGAATGATGGACCGACCACCCCAGAGTCCAGACCTCAGCACCACTGAATGTGTTTGATTACTTCAGAAAATCATCCACCAGCTTCTAAGACTGAACTTTGGAGGAACAGATTTCTTTGAGAGACTGAAAGCGAGACTCCTGTAATAAAAGAAGCTGTAATAAAGGCAGAGTGGACACATTAACTACTGCAAAATGTAATATTATACGTATTTGATGTGGTTTCTGTGTAATTTTCCATTAAATGTAAGTTTTCTGCTGATCATTTTTTCTACTTCATCGCCTTTTTCACACAGCATTATATGAATATCGCTGCTGTCAAAATCTCATATCTCCCAAATACAGGAGAAGGAAAAAACCTGCTTTACTTTCAATGTCAATCAATGGAACCAGAATGTTGGGTTATTAACTTTACATGCAACGTAAAGACCAACATTATTAAATTTGATCAATTATTAATATATTATAAATTGAAAAATGTCAAAAATGGAGAAGGGGGAATTTTTCTCCCGACATGGGTTTATACACTCACCGGCCACTTTATTAGGTACACCTTGCTAGTAAAAGGTTGGACCCCCTTTTGCCTTCAGAACTGCTTTAATTCTTCATGTCAGACTTTCAACAAGGTGTTGGAAACGTTCCTCAGAGATTCTGGTTGGTTATTTGAGTTCCTGTTGCCTTTCTATCATCTGGAACCAGTCTATATATATATAAATATATATATATATATATATATATATAAAGTTTGTGCTCAAACTGCATTGCTATTAGTTTTCAGGTTCATTCTATGTTACTATACTCTTAATACTGCAACCAGGCAAGCACCACTTTCTGTCAAAGTGCTACCTACAGCTGTCTCAGAGTCAGAAAACATCTGTGTGCCACCCTGCCTTACCTGACCTTCCTGCAGGCTGTGTGTGTGTGTGTGTGTGTGTGTGTGTGTGTGTGCACATGCGTGTGTGTGAGCAGATGGACAGTGGCGATAATGGAACAGTTTAGATTGACAGTAACAGGGCACAGGCAGGAATGCTAATAAGTGCCGTGAGCTGCTGATCTGACACAAGTCATTTGTTTCTGTTTTCTCTCAATAGCGCCAAACTTTAGGATTTACATTCAAAAACTGGTCCCAGATCAGCACCGTGGGGCAACTCGGACAGTAACTCATCCACAGTTTCTCACCTGGCTCTAGCAGGATGAGCTGCGCCATCGCCAGGGCATTTCCCGCTTCGTTCTCCGCCACGCACTGGTAGAATCCCTCGTCGGAGCGCACTAGCCCCAGAATCTGCAGGTTGCCACCCTCCTGCGATCCGGAGAGGATTAAGGAAAACTCAGATTATTCACAGATTATGGATTAAGGGAATTGCTACAGATGTGTTTTCATTGGTGTTGCAGTCAAAACACTAAACAGTCACCCTGCGAATGCGCTGTGTATTACAAGGATTAAAGCTGTTTCTTGGAATCCTGGCACAAATGAGTGTGGCTACAGTTACTAGGCTGGATAAGCTTTGCAAAAAAATCCAATTTAATCTAATGAGAATTTGCACAACCTCGTCAAAATCATTCAAATAAACTGAATATTTTTACTTCTTTCTTTGCCACAAACAGAAAACGGACACTGTTAAGATCACATCTGACTGACAGCCGATTTGGTCCGACTCTGAAGACGAGACGACACTAAATTCCCAAATTGTCACCAGTGAGCAGCTTTGAGTCGGCAGCTGTGACAGAAGAACAGCTGAACAACCTGGAATCAGCCAGAAATGGACCCAACACCATTCGCCAGACGTGTCTGATCTTCAGAGTCGGACTAAATCAGACTGAGCCATAAAACTGGCCCAATATCAGGTTCAGCTCAGTTTGGTCAGTTTCTCCAGATCAGTATTAATGTTTTGTTCCAGCCGGTCTGTAAAGCTTCTTACAGCCCGTTTAGTTTGGCGAATGGTGTTGGGTTCATTTCTGGCTGATTCCAGGTTGTTCAGCTGTTCTTCTGTCCCAGCTGCCGACTGAAAAGCTGCTCAGTGGTGATGAAAGTTTGGGAATTTAGTGTAAGAAGCCGGAGAACGAACTGCCGGCTGTACAGCGAGTGGGCAGAGCTCGTTACTCTGTAATCGGGTTGGCTAAAATCTTTGCATGTAAACACAGCCGCTGTTGTCGGAAGAAAACCTCATATCTCCAAAATAGAGAAGGAAAAAAAAATACTTTACTTTTAATGCAAGTCAATGGAACCAGAACCTTTTCCAAGTCATTCCAGCTCATTCATCATGAACTTTACACAGAATGTAAACAGTGACAGGTAATTTCGAATCATGTCAAAAACGTGGAGAAAAATGGAGATTTGAGGATTTGAGTTTATCCATAAACTGTTAGACATGTCATTAAAACTGACCCTACAGTGACACGCTCACTCTAGAGAAAGAACAAGATGGAACAGATGTGGAATTCTTCAGTACCATCATCTACATCTCATCACAGAAGCAAGTCATGACACTGATCTTGTGCATTGCTAAGCACAATCCTGTCATCATCCTTCTCCTCTCCCAGATCCCTGTGGAATATAAGCCTTAAAACGCCTCTTCACATTTTTTGTTGAATTATTTCTCACTCTCCGTGTAGAAATTCTGTTGAAAGTGCAGATTCTAAACTTTCAATCCGCACCACGTTTGTGCTTGTAAGGAGACGACGGGGTCTTTAATTATGTTTTGAATTTGATGAAAAGTTTGTGTTGTATGTACAGTCTTTACTTTTCCTGCCTGTTCGACATTAAATAAACACAAAGACTTGAATCTGTTGGAACACAATGCAGATCAGAGGTCAATCCAGTCTGGATCGAAGGTTTTTAATAGATCATGTAATATAATGCAATTAAATTTGAATGAATATATGATGTAAGTCAAATCTGTCTTCCTCTGTTTCAATTTCTCTCTTACCACGATCTGAAAGTAGTCGCTGGGGATGACCACCTCTCCGTTCTTCACCCAGTGGACGCTGGGCTGGGGGTTTCCGGTCACCGCACACTCCATCTCTATGTCCGTGCTTTCGTACGCGTACGTGTTGGAGGGATAGTTCAGGAACTGGGGAGGAACTGCGGATAAAAAGGAAAAAAGTGAATTTTAGTAATGAGCTAAACAGAAGATCCCTACTTCAGCGCGAATTCAGCCAAACCCAAGTGAACATACTGAAAGTACAAACTCAGGTGAGGATAATTAAGTTGTTTACTGACAAACCACTCAAGTATTTTAGTTCATATTCACATTGCCATAAAAAGGTTTAGTGCTGAACGCCGACCATAGGGGAGCATGTGGGGGCAATGCCAATACCATATCTCATCATATTTGCATTCCAATGTTAGCCACTTTTCCTCAGCAGGTATGTCTCAACTCTACTCAACTCGCTTTTGGTGCCAGCTGCTTCATTTTCCACTGCAGTTACTGTTTCCCTTCAATAGCTGTTCATCATAACAACGCCGTGGCATGAAGGAGGCACATTTTGAAGAAAGAAACCAGAGAATTTGGGAAACAGTATATCAGAGCTTAGACGACGAGTTGACAAAAGAGGGTATGCTAGCAGATATGTTTAGCAATTCTCTCCAACCAGCCAGCAGTCTGCAGCATTTTTATGTCACCTCCTGGGCTCAGATCACCAAAAATCAATAGGTGATGCCGGATTTGCTGAAAGGAAACCCAAAAAAAGGCAAGCAGAGTCGAGTCAAGCCGGTACCATGCAGTGGAGAGGCACCTTAGGTAGCCTAAGCTTTAAACATAAACTTCCCGGCTGAGTACGCAGTTTAGACCAGGGTTCTTCAAGTCCAGCCTTTCCAAATGATCCAAATTGTCACTGTTTTTCGTTTTTTGGGGAAAGATTATCACTCTAGTAGCGCAAAAGCAGCAAAACCAGCACTCAAAAGTAGAAACTCTCCAAGAACACAAGGAGGAACCACTGAGGAGAACCAGGACATGACAGGAGAAACTCGACAAGAGCATGAGGAAGCCATAAAGAGAAACCAACACTCAAGAGCAGCAAATTTCCAAGAGCATGAGGAAGAACCACAGAAAGGAACCAAGAATCAAAAGGAAAACATCTGAAAAGCCCAAGGATGAACCACTGAGAAGAACCAAGCCTCGAAAGAGAAACTCTCCAAGAGCAGGAGGACAAAACACTGAGAGGAACCAAGATT
>NC_051233.1:3632344-3639844 GCF_015220715.1 Pygocentrus nattereri | reverse complement strand
AAAAAAACTCGGTTTGCATCACCAACCACGTCTGCAGAATAGACCTGTTTTCGTCCACTGCAGATCCCAAATATCACAGATCTATAGAGTGAGATATTCTGGTTTAAGGCTTTTATAGACTAGGAAACCTCCCTTCGGATGATGTATCTTGAAGGTGGGAGGAATGTTTGACAAACTACAAACAATTTAGGGTGGATTTATTGGGGCTGTTTGAATTTTATGAATATTATCTGCTTTTTTAGCTTCTATCTAATTAACGTCTATCTCAGCAGTCCATCAGTGGGTTTCCCTATTCCTATGGGGTGATTACCACAGGTAGTAAGATGCATTTGTACAAACACAAAAAAAGATACAAAACGATGAAATCGGTCAAAGCCAAGATGAGGGATGCAATGCTGTGCATAACATGAACATAACATCACATAACAAGAAATAACATGTTAACGGCTAGTTTTACCATCAGCGCAGGCCCCAGTCACCCCATGCTCTTTAATCATTGCTGTTGAGGCAGTGTTTGTGTGTTTGTGTGTGTGTGTGTGTGTGTGTGTGTGTGTGGATGGGTGTGTGTGTGCATGTGGGTGTGTGTACTACACGGCAGCATCAATATGTCATTAGCTATGCTGTTGCTTTATCAGTGGTGTATTGCACTAATTAAGCACTAACGATTTCCATTAAACTGCAGTCCCCTCCTCTTCCACCCGGGGCTAGACACTAAACCGCCAATTACCGAGTTTCAAACGCTGCGGATGCCGCATCAAGCGCCCAACACCGTACCTTGAATAATTAAGTGATAAGTCAATTCGTTTAAGCTGTATGAAGCCGAGGGTCGTAATCTTCCTGAGCTGCTGTTTGAAGCTTGTTTTCTTAAGAACTGTTTGAAGAAGCACAAAACAGGAGGCACATAAAGAGCGTAGAGCTCAATCGCTTCTCAACTAAGTGGTTTTTAATCGATTGGCTAGTCAAACCTTTATGCTTTTATTCACCATCATTTTAACCGTTCTTGTGTGAGAATCCTTTCACTATATTGAAAATAATAGCTGCCATATCGCCCCCTATGCTTCCCAAAGTGAACTGCAATCTGTCAGAATGAAGCAAATGGACCTTGTAGAACATCATACATCACTCTCGCTTAAGGGTCATTTATATCTCTCCATAGGAGTCACTGGTGTTACGGATCGTCACTGGTGTTACACATAATAAAGGAAACACCAGAGACGTTTTTAATGAACAATGAGTTTTACTAAACGGCCGCTACAGAACATCAAACCACACGCTGTCAATCATGGAAATTAAAATATGGAATTTAATCCATTTATTTTCTATTTTTTCACAGTTACCTCAGAATAAAGTCGGTCACACCAGTGACGTCAGCTAGAAGCTTCATATGAGATCATGAGCTGAATGAGAAGATCTCTGAGAACTGAGAGACACAGTGGACTCACCATGAGCTTTTCTTCATAGATCCTCAGAAAACAGGTCAAAGGACGTCGAGTGACGTCATCGGTGTGACTTTTATTTCAAAATAAGAGGTTTTTTGTTACGCAGTAACACCAGTGACTCGACTCCTGGGGATGTTTCATTCTATATTTTAGAATATTGATTTGTGTATGTTATATCTCATTTAAATCATATATTTCGTAGTCATGTAGAGATCAATGCAGTTAAAATTGCAGAAAAACATGTTGAGAAAAACCCAAGGTTTGCAATGTTTTGCTACAGAAAACCACAGAACACATGAAGTAACATTTTAAAAGCTAGTTTTAGGCCAGAAAGCCCCTTTAACTAAACATCACTGCTCTAAACATCTGTCCACCCAACCTTCTTGTGCACAGCTGTAACCTTTTTCACTGTCCCTCCGTCGCCTTTTTATGCTTTTCAATGTGGACGCTGGACAGTGTGATGGATGAAAACAGGAGAGAAGCTGAGACAGACATGAGAACCGGTCAGTGGAGGATGATACGGCACAGGTGAGTGGACAGACATCACTGGAAAAGGACATTTGCATGACAAAAAAAAGAGCCAGGGCAGGAGTGAGCAAGTGGCTATTTCATATAAGCTGATCTTAATGACTCTCAAACACTGCCTTTCAAATGGAAATCCCCACACCACTCATTTACATAAACATCTGGTGTGTGTGTGTGCACTAATACTGTTCCCCACCGGGAGGGTCTCGAGGGTCTGTCAGTGACAGCCTGTCGCACCGCTGGTGACATTTTCAGTGGCCCATAGCCTCCAAACTCCCACTGCGACTGTGCTGTGTGTGTGTTTGGATACAAGCCCCCTCTAAGTGGGCTGTTGGACCCCATTGCTAGCACACAAGGCTGTGTAAACACAGCAAAGTCTGGCACATGCAGGGGACGTGCCGCTTGTTAGGACTAAAGTCGGATTTCAATTTGTATTCCCAAACAATGATGCATTATTAATAACTTGAGAGGGGACGGCAAGCCACTATTCCGCAGCGGATTAAGGATTATGGCGCAAAAACGCAGGCTAATTATTCCGGTTTGTGGGTGAACGCTGTCGGAATAACAATTGCGTTCATTTAATATGCACTTTGTTTCCGTAATGCTGGATTTCTATCTAACAAGCTCGGATTTGTATATCCAGTGACCTCTTTTTCTAAACAAAAACCAAATATGCACTCGCTGTCTTCAAAAACAACAAAGAACTGTGTGCTTTCTGTTGCCCATGTATTTAATAAAATATTCAAATGCTGTTTCTGTGCCATTTCCTCGAATGTGTAAAGCAGTGCTATCTGCCAGAAACAGTACTGAAGCGGTAATTCCAACAATTTTTCCAACTTTCCGCATAAAGCCATCAGTGGAGTTGTGGAATAACTAACATTTCATTTGTTGTTGATATTTAGTGGTCTGGTGGACACTGGTGGTGATTTCTAAAATCAATACAACCATAAGAATTTATGCAGAAACACCAGATGTTTGAAATATCACAAGTGTCCAGCGTAGGCTTCTCCTGTAGCAGCTGTAGCCAGTCAGCAGCCTGAGCATGCTGTCCATTCTCACACACACACACACACACACACACACACTAACAGCAGGCCATGTAGGAGGAGAACAGAGTGAAGGACACAGCACCTCCACACGTTTACTCCCCGCAGGTTCAGCCCAGCACCACATGTGTAGTATAAATGTGTGGGGGGGTGAACAGAGTGAAGCTCTGAAAATGGGTTATTTTATATCTTCTACACAGAAAATGAGCAAAGACCAAGAATCTGAGGCTGAAATGATAATAAATCACATCATTTTTTTCTTTCTGTAAACATTAAAAATGGGTCCCACAGACCTGAACACCACACACAGGTTAAAGGGAGGATCCTGTCTGAAACTCCTCTTCCTTTCAAGATAATGTCCTAAATATTCCCATCTCTACCTATGCCATGTCATTCCTACCATCGTCTAAAATGTGGGGTCTGGCTTTCCAGCTCCAAGCAGAAAGTAGGCCTAAGTTGCCAGCGCTCTCTCCCCTCGCTCAATCAATCTCCACTCACACTACCACCATATGTTGAAGCCACGGTCCGAACCCAGAAAGTGAGATATAAACAAAATAAAAGTCATTTAGAGTTTGATTGCAGAGAAACAGAGAAACAGGTGGACTACAGCGTATAACTGGGGAATAATTGCTCCTATATGGTCAAAGGAGCTGATAAAATAAACAATACACTGTATATATAATAATATATTGCTATTTCATATAGGACCAGGAATCATGATGCTATTTGCCACTATTTGATGGCTTAACCTCGGCGGTCAATAATGCAGCCCTGGATGTTAAAAGCTTTAATTTGCAGCCTGCTGTTACTATACTACCATCACATCTGACCTGGACTGACCTCCAGCACTTTCCAGCCAGTGGTAAGCCAAGCTAGGGTTTTATTTGATTCCATATCGAACAGAAACCATTTATATCCTCCTCTGTGGTGTATATTATGAATGCAGATGAATGTCGGCCCCGGATGATTTTCTGTTAAAGGCAAGCAGTTAGCTTGGCTTCGTGATTGCAATATGCATTTTGGCCTCAAGTGGCTGAACGAATGTGACATTTTATTATGATGATGCGAAACGTAGCTGTACAAAATGGACCTTCGTCTGTATTAGATTTCAACGCGAGTCATTGTGCAATAATGTACAATATAATAGCGTGAGATTAGACCATTCAGCGCTTGAGGTGGCAATGTGTTCCCAGCTGATAGAGCGCAGTGCAACACCGAAGAGGAGGGAATAAGCAGCTCGTACAAAAGCACTGCGACTGCTTCTTCATCCCCACATTGACTCACAAGCTCAGACATGAAGTCTCACACGATAAACAACCGTTTGTTGGATCGCGACACTCCGCACAACAAACACGCAAGAGCATAGCGTCCCCCCTCCGATTAGATAAGATCCTGGACGAGCCCCCACTTTTACCACACATGCATTCGCTGAGCTTCCAAATCTCCACTTTCTACTAAGCGGTTTCATCTATTCCTGGTAGACCTGTCAGCCTTGCTCATTTGTAGCGTCCCCTTTGATGACCACTAATCTCTGATTAAGACTGAAACAAAGGAGTTCTTGTAGTTGGGCTGATTTCTTCTCCTAAGCGGGTCACTCCCGGGGAGTCTTGCAGACTAAACATGCTCCTGAATACAGACCCATTATACAAAGATACAGGAAAAGAGATTAACTCGAATTTGTTTTCTCTGAATGTTATCAAATCCTGTCAAACATGCTCCTGAATACCGATCCATTATACCACGATATACGAAATGAGATTAACTCAAATTTGTTTTCTCTGAATGTTAACAAATCCTGTCAAATCCTGTCTGTTATTTGTATATTTGATCAATTCTACCCACTACGTCTCAATCACTCAAGGCTCCCAAGCTGGGACAAGCTTCGAGACACTTGAGGTCAACACCAGGGAGTGGGGCTTCGGGGGGGGGGGGGGGGGGGGGGGGGGGGGGGGGCTGGGAGGACGGCACGACCCCGGCCCGGGCCTTGAGGGGGCCCGGATGGGAGAGAGGATAAGATTTGAAGTAGCCGGGCCTCTTTCACAAAGCGTATCCTTGTCAACCACCCAGGAGTAACTTCTACATTCAGTGAGGTTTCCACTGCCCTCCTTCTATTTTTGACTCTTCCCGTCACCGTTGCAACCTCTGAGCTGCAACCGCTCATTCTCCATACAGACAAACTTAAAAGCTGCTGATTTGAAATAGATGAAGTGGCTGTCAGAATGATCCGATCGCTATCCGTGGTGCTGAACTGCCTTGGATTTGTGTTGTTTTATCATTAGTCACCATGTAGCCTAAAGTTTCTGTTGTTCTCTTGGTGTGTTATATTTCATGTCCTTGATGGACTTCAAAAGTTGTTGTTTTCCGTGGTGCCGAAGCTTGTAAGCCCCGCGGTTGCGGGCATGTGTATGTGTATAATAAAGGGTATAAAAGGCCCGGTCATTTGCCCCGCCCCCGGCCCGGCTCTGATTTGTTCCGCCAGTGGTCAACACACTCGGACGATAACAGTAACTGTCATTTCTGTTACGCTAGCTAGCAGATACCCACAGTCCCATTTTTAGATGGTTCCACTAAACGGGAGCCCCATTTTATCTTTATAGATTTTATAATCGCGTCAGCAATCATGCGGTTTATCTGCCAGGTACTAACTAGTGATTTGCAGTAATCTGGGACATATTTGTGGTCAAATATGCAGCGGTTTTGTAGCCTAAAACACAATTTACTGCATGTTCACTGCACTTGTGTAGCACTGCAGTACCTGCTGCGAGTGTAGGATGATGCCTATTCATTTCTTTGGGCTTCTGGAAGATGACACTTTTAATTTGACTAACTTTTTTATCCTGTAAGTTCACATCCTTGGTCATATTAAGCGTGCTGTACAATTTCATACCATGTGAAGGACAGAATTCCTGCTTTTCCGGACTCGAAATATGATGACTTTAGTCTCGCTTCGAAAACATCTTCTGATTTTGGACTATGTTACTGTGTACCACCCGGCAGGGGAAACAATATTAACAAATAATATCATGCCCTCAACCCCCCCCCCCCCCACCAGTGCCACACGCCCTTATTGTTGAAAGAAAACGCTCAGCTGGCTCAGAGATCCTCTTGATAGTGAGGTTCACTTGAAAGAACATCATAGTAAGGAAGGCAAATAGGTTGAGACTGAAACTGACTTTAATATTAGTGCTGCCTATTTCTGTCTTAAGCCACGCCCACTTCTGATGCTCAATTGCTGGCAGGTCTCCAATGAAATGAGCAGGCATAGCCAAGAAAAAGCCACTTCGTTGTGGAAAACAACCTGGCCAAATCTGGGCCAAAGGCTGCAAATTGCTTATGCAAAGTGTATCAGTGACTTCAAATGTGCTCCTGAACATCAGCTTAGCAATCAGTTTGGGGTTCATAGGTCTCTCTTCATTTGAACAGATCAGAGCCCGGCGCTGTTTGAGGGGGACCGACTGCCTGGGGACGCTGCCAGCCTTGCAGATGAGCAGACAGACTCACCGATAAGGACTTTGATACAGTCAGTTTTGTCTGCTGGATAAACACAAATTCAAACAGCAGTGTGAACCCCCGCAGGAAAGATGTGACAGATACTGAGCAGAGAATGGCGCTGCGACGCTAGATCCCAGCGCCACGGTCGTTTTGTTTTGACCGCATGTCAGAATCCCCGTCACCGACGCATCATATTGTCACAACAAGCCGCGGCCGAGGTTTCAGAAGATGTCAAACATTCACAGCTTTACAATTACAGCCGCAGACGTGTCATCTGTGGCATGAAAACAAACAAACCCATCCAGCGGAAAGAAAACCACTGACCTAAGGTTTGATGGGCCTTGTTTTTTTTAAGTGCATCAACATCAGCGTCGATCAAACCGCTGACGCCCAGGCAGCCCCATGAAACTGTGCCGAATGAGGAGGAGGCCCACGAAGGCCGCTTGCCGGGAGGCGCCGGCCACCTTCTGAATGTTTGGCATCGCAGAGACAGTAAATTTATCTGGCTTTCCGTAATTAATCATCATTGGCCCCCGTGCTGTTTCTCACAGGAGTGCGGCGGCGGCGGCGGCGGCGGCTTTTAGACAATCACTGTCTGCCGGCTAATGAGTGGCTGAGCGGTGAGAAACAGTCAGAGAGCCGAACAAACCGCTCCCTTCAGTAAGAAAACACGAGCCGCAACTGATCGATAGAGAGTTTACGCAAAAAACACACGATCCATACATCAAACTGGAGTGAACAAAAGAAAGAGGTAGAGAGAGAGGGATGAGAAACGGAAAAGAAGAGAGAGTGAGCGAGAAGGGAAGGAGAGGAAAAAGAGGCCGAGTGGAATTGAAAGGAAAGAAACATTGAGAGTGGAATGAAGGAGGAGAATGAAAACGAGCGAGACAAAAAGAAAGAAAGAAAGAGTGAAAATGCAGGAGAAAAGAAAATGTGAGAGATGGAGTGGAAATGAAGGAGAGAGAGAGAGAGAGAGAGAGAGAGAGAGAGAGAGAGAG
>NC_051233.1:3624844-3629844 GCF_015220715.1 Pygocentrus nattereri | reverse complement strand
AAAATATCAGAGAAAGGAATTTATACACCATTCAGGCCTGAAGGACTTGCAGCTCAAGCAACGTGGTCACAAGTGCAGATGACTAAAAACTAACAACCGTCACATTTCATTTGGGCTGGCCATTTTATTAGAAACACCTCCCTTGTAGCTCCATCTTGCATGCATGCACAATTTGTGGCTGTCTTCCTACAGCCAAATGCTCAGTTTCTGACCACAGAGCCATGCAATTTTCATGTCAGTGTCCCACCATCAAGAAACATCTGTTCAGCAGTCCTGTGCTCAGAAACTGACCAATGATAAATGGTTTACAGGGGCTGATGGAATCTGCTTGGGCTACAGCCTGTAATAAAACCTATTACTGCATTTATAAGAGACGTGTTTCCAATAAAGTGGCCAGTTTGTGAAAGTATGGGAAAGGTGTTTCTAACAAAATGGCCAGTGAGTGGTGGAAGTACAAACTAGGTATTTATAATAAAGTGGCAGGCAAGTGGAAATACAAGGTTGGTGTTTCAAGTATAGTGGCCAGTGTGTGGAAGTATGAGATGGGTGTTTCTAATAAAGTGGCCAGTGTGTGGAAGTAATAGATGGGTGTTTCTAATAAATTGGCCAGTGTGTGGAAGTAAGAGATGGGTGTTTCTAATAAAGTGGCCAGTGTGTGGAAGTAAGAGATGGGTGTTTCTAATAAAGTGGCCAGTGTGTGGAAGTAAGAGATGGGTGTTTCTAATAAAGTGGCCAGTGTGTGGAAGTAAGAGATGGGTGTTTCTAATAAAGTGGCCAGTGTGTGGAAGTAAGAGATGGGTGTTTCTAATAAAGTGGCCAGTGTGTGGAAGTATGAGATGGGTGTTTCTAATAAAGTGGCCAGTGTGTGGAAGTATGAGATGGGTGTTTCTAATAAAGTGGCCAGTGTGTGGAAGTATGAGATGGGTGTTTCTAATAAAGTGGCCAGTGTGTGGAAGTATGAGATGGGTGTTTCTAATAAAGTGGCCAGTGTGTGGAAGTATGAGATGGGTGTTTCTAATAAAGTGGCCAGTGTGTGGAAGTAAGAGATGGGTGTTTCTAATAAAGTGGCCAGTGTGTGGAAGTATGAGATGGGTGTTTCTAATAAAGTGGCCAGTGTGTGGAAGTATGAGATGGGTGTTTCTAATAAAGTGGCCAGTGTGTGGAAGTATGAGATGGGTGTTTCTAATAAAGTGGCCAGTGTGTGGAAGTATGAGATGGGTGTTTCTAATAAAGTGGCCAGTGTGTGGAAGTATGAGATGGGTGTTTCTAATAAAGTGGCCAGTGTGTGGAAGTATGAGATGGGTGTTTCTAATAAAGTGGCCAGTGTGTGGAAGTAAGAGATGGGTGTTTCTAATAAAGTGGCCAGTGTGTGGAAGTATGAGATGGGTGTTTCTAATAAAGTGGCCAGTGTGTGGAAGTATGAGATGGGTGTTTCTAATAAAGTGGCCAGTGTGTGGAAGTAAGAGATGGGTGTTTCTAATAAAGTGGCCAGTGTGTGGAAGTATGAGATGGGTGTTTCTAATTTCCATTGTATTCTGAAACATGCAGTGTCAACTGTAGTCTAGTACGTTGTGTGTTTCTGTACGTTGTGTGTTTCTGTACGTTGTGTGTTTCTGTACGTTGTGTGTTTCTGTCTCTTATTACACTGAGGCAGATATGATTGAGAAAACAACTGGTCACAGCCGACACACACCGGTTTCTCGTCTTGGCTGCTGTGGTGGATGAATGAGCCAGACCTAACATGTTGGTTGTTACTCAGACCCCCTGATGAAAAGGAAGTGAGAATTCAGTGAGCGGCTCCGAAGCCTCGCCACTGCACCCGCAGAGCAGCTCTCACAGGAATAAAAAACACTGCACCGCCCGGCTCAGAACACGCATAATTTAACACGCATACAGCCGGCTGCAGGCCGTTCTACAGAAACGTCCAGTTCTCCATCTCTCCATACGGGTCACTGGTGTTACCGATCGTCATCGGTGTTACACCTAAGAAGAGTCACACCAGTGACGTTTTTAATGAACAATGCATTTTACAGAACGGCTGCTACGGAGCATCAAACCACACGCTGTCAATCAGGGAACGTCCACTAAAATAGGCAATTTAATCCATTCGTGTTCTATTTTATTACCTCAGAATAAAGTCGGTCACACCAGTGACGTCAGCTAGAAGCTTCATATGAGATCATGAGCTGAATGAGAAGATCTCTGAGAACTGAGAGACACGGTGGACTCACCACCAGCTTTTCTTCATAGATCCTCAGAAAACAGGTGAAAGGACGTCGAGTGACGTCATCGGCGTGACTTTTATTTCAAAATAAGAGGTTTTTTTTTGTCACACGGTAACACCAGTGACTCGACTCCTGGGGAACTTTCATTCTATATTTTATAATATTTACTTGGTGTTAGTTTTCTTTATCATTTAAATCATATATTTCACAGTCATGTAGAGATTATTGCAGATAAAATGACAGAAAAACGTTTTTACCTCAAAATATGTCCTCGGCCTTCACACACGACTGCGAGGACGAGCTCTTCTGTGGTGCTTGGAGTTTAATAGGATTGATTTATAAGCCAGTGCTGCTCGATTGAGGCTCAGTAAGTGTTTTGTTTTTAAATATGAACAAACCGTAATAGAATGGTGTAAAAATGCTCTGTCGCGTAGAAAGTAGGTGCTAACTGGACATCGCTACCGTTGAACGGACAGCTGAGCCAAAAATATCAACAGTGCTAAAGTTGAATGCAAGCTGGCAGTTTAACATGCTTGCTCGAACCATCCCCTCGAGCTATGCTGCACGTTCGTAGCTCCAGAACCGCAGAGAAAGAGGGAAGATGGGCTGGAGAGACAACGGATGATGCAATGGGAGGAAATGGGCCTTCAGTTTGTCTGAAAATCCAGCGAAGTTGGAGGCTACGTCCACGCCTTCAGCTGGACCTGAAATATGAGGACGGAGACGGATGGCAGGCTAAAATAAGCTGTGCTAATACCTTCTCCCAGCGATGCGCGTGATTTATGACTCATCAGCGCTCGTAATAGCTGCGCCGCGTCCCGTCGGCTCGCCCCTGCGGTGCCGTGTCACGCTCTGAGGATTTGTACTTGGCCTAATTGTCATCGTACGAGATGAGCAGCAGGAGAGCTGGCGGGGAGCGAAAAGTGCCGAGTCATGTTGTCGGGGGTTGTAAACAAGGCCAGGTGGAGCGTATTGATCACGGCGCTCTGCCACCTGCGAGGCGGGCAGAACGGACCGCCGCCAGTTCGGCGCTGGAAGTGAGGCTTGTTGTGGCACATCAGCAGCAGCCCCTGTAAACAGAGCCAGCAAGGCTCCCCACAGCCAGCAAGGCTCGCTCGCCCGTCTCTCCTCCCGTCTCTCCCTCTGCCGCTCTCTCTTTCTTTTTACTTTCTTTCTTTCTTTCTTTCTTACTTTCTTTCTTTCTCTTTTTTCTCTTTCTTTTTTCTTTATTTTTCCTCTTTCTTTCTTTCTTACTTTCTTTCTTTCTCTTTTTTCTCTTTCTTTTTTCTTTATTTTTCCTCTTTCTTTCTATCTTTCTTACTTTCTTTCTCTTTTTTCTATCTTTCTTTTTTGGTTAGTTTCCCTTTCTTTCTTTCTTTCTTTCTTTCTTTCTTTCTATGTTTCTCTCCCTCTCTTTGTCTTTCTATTTCTTTTTTTTTTCTTATACTACGTTTCTTTCTCTCTCCTGTCTTTCTTTTGTTTTCCTCCTGCTATTCTTTTTGTGCATTCTTTCTTTTGTGTTTATTTCTGTCTTTCACTATCCTATTCCATCTTTCTTTACTCTTCCCCTCCCCTTTCACTCTCTCTTTCATTTTGTATCCCTCTCTTTCAATGTAATCTTTCTTTCCCTACCCCTCCTTCTTTCTCTCCCTCTTTGTCATCTGCAGTTTTCCTATATCCTGTTTTATCTGACTCTGTCTCTTGCGATTGTCTGCCTCACTTCCATCAGATTTATTCTTTCATTTCCTTCTCTGCCTTTTGTTCTCCTCTCTCTCTCTCTCTCTCTCTCTCTCTCTCTCTCTCTCTCATTCAGTGAACTACAACATCTTACTCCAGGTAAACACTTAGGCCCTCTTTTAATATTAAACCCAGTGTCTTTGTGTTCGGTATGTTTTAATAACTTCAGGCCATGAAATTCAAGCGGTTTGCTCGGTGAGAAAGCAGCTCCCCTGCCGTCCTCTCTCAATTATGGAGGAGTTCAGCCACTCTCTGCCTCCTTCCAGCCAGCACTGAGGCAATAACTTCTCCTGCACTGCCTCCATTTCTCATTTATGTGTAAGAGCTGTTCTTTTACACAGCCTTGTCATGTTGAAGGCGTCCGAAATGTACAGCACACTAACAGAAACATGGCTAGAGGTGGTCGGCAGGGAGGCGTTAAGGGTCATTCGGCCTGTTTTCTCCTACATGCACATAAATGCAGCCACACGCATCCGTGCTGCTACATCCTATAGTGTCTAATGAGGTATGAGTCATCAGCCCTGCACACGATTCCCCTCACATCCAGAGCTTTGTTCACCACCCTCATGAAGACCCTTTATAATCCTCCGCATCACAGCCCAGTCATGGCTTTCCAGACACAAAGGTTTAAATGCTGCTCAGGTAGCATCATGTGTGAAGGGGGCGGGAGATTCATGCAAACATTCTGGATTAAGTGCGTAAATTTAGCAGAATGTTGCTGTGGAGAGCATGAATTTAAGTCCTTATGGCCTAAAACTAGAATTTATCATGTCATTTCATAGTATTCTGAAGTGCGGCATTACAGGCGTGCGCACAATTTCGAATGTTCCCAGGCAAATTATGTTTTGATCATTTTCAAAGTGAAAAATAAGAGCTCATCCTCTGCGGCGAACAAACATAAACAAGGCAATTTTCTCCAAATGATGCTATTTTTACGCTGAGTTTAACACACTGGGAGAAAAATTAAAGTAAAAACAAAAAATATATATACATGAAGGGTGCCATAACTTTTGCACAGCCACGTTTAATAATATTTAC
>NC_051233.1:3612344-3619844 GCF_015220715.1 Pygocentrus nattereri | reverse complement strand
TCTGTTAAAGCAGTTTGTGTTGACTATTCTGTCTTTACAACAATGATACATTTATGACCACAGAGCTCTTCACTCTTGGATGGATTTATTTGGGCGGCAGGTCACTTTCAACTGAGCAGTGACACCAGAACACCAGTGGTTCTGATATTAGTACACTGTACTACCACCTAATGAATTATACCTGATTCTTAATATATCATTGGTCAGTTTGTGATCTGTATGGTGGACGTAGAAGAGTGGTGGAGCTCAGTAGGTGGTACACAGCAGGTGTTTCTGATAAAGTGGCCAGTGAGTGGAAGTACAGCGTAGGTGTTTCTGATAAAGGGGCCAGTGAGTGGAAGTACAGCGTAGGTGTTTCTGATAAAGTGGCCAGTGAGTGAAAGTACAGCGTAGGTGTTTCTGATAAAAAGGCCACCAAATTAATGTACAAGGTTGGTGTTTCTATTAAAGTGGCCAGTGGATAAAATTAGGTGTTTCTAATAAAGTGGCCAGCAAGTGGAAGTACACAGCAAGTGTTTCTGATAAAGTGGCCAGTGAGAGGAAGTATAATGTAGGTGTTTCTAATAAAGTGGCCAGTGAATGGAAGTCCAAAGCAGGTGTTTCTAATAAAGTGGCCAGTGAGAGGAAGTATAATGTACGTGTTTCTAATAAAGCGGCCAGCAAGTGGAAGTACACAGCAAGTGTTTCTGATAAAGTGGCCAGTGAGTGGAAGTACAGCGTAGGTGTTTCTGATAAAGTGGCCAGTGCGTGAAAATACAAGGCAAGTGTTTCTGATAAAAAGGCCAGCAAGTGAATGTACAAGGTAGGTGTTTAATTTGTTTGGTCCATCTGGGTGAATAATTATTTTATTGCTATATTGCAACAGTGGTACGATCAGATATCACAGTGTGACCCCTTTATCGTTCAGCTCTATGGTGCACTCTAAATAAAATCTTTAGAACCTTAAAATATGGTTTTCTAAAAGAAAAACAATCCAAGTGCAGAATGTTCTGGGAGCATGCGGTCAGAAAGCTGGAGCACATGTGGACATAACAACAGCATTTCTTTTTTTAAGCAGTGTGCATCGAGCCATTCGCTGTCTTTTGATGTCACGCCGGTGACCTTTCTGAAGCTATGCGTACTCTCGTCAAAGCAGCAGCAATCCTCTCACAGCCCTAAATGGGAACACCAGCTACCTCACACCAACCCTAAATCTCTTTTCAGAACAGATGTTCCCAGAGTTTTGTTTTTTTTTCGGAAGACTTTATGGATTACTGAGCTGGAATGAAGGCATGGACGAAAAAAAAAGGAAAATATTCCTTTTTGTATTCCACTGGCTGATGATAAAACAGGTTGTCTAAAGCTAAAGCTGTTCTTATTGAATCAAATCTGACATTTCAAATGGAAGAAAAGTCCAGCGTCAAGTCAATATGTGTCAAACTAAAGGCCATGACCCTCTATACCAGAAACAATGTCACGATAGTAGCTAAAACGATGGATATTTTTGGAAAATGCATTCTAACACAGATATATTGGCACTTGTGTCAATATAACGTGGATACCCTTTAAGATCGGAGTCAAGGCGCTGACTCACTGCTGGCTTCAGACAGTTGATTTTTCCAAACTCCACCTACAAATGTGCTCTGATTCCACAAATGTGGAAGCAGCTATTGCTGTGCAGGACAAGCTTTACGCAATATTTACAGAAACCCATCTAACCTGATGCGAGATATAGCCATAAAGCCATACAGCCTGTTTTAGAGGCCCTTTAGTTGAAGTATGCATTTGTTCTTCAGTAAAGTTCAATATATTTGGTTGAAAATGTGCACAACAAGATTTTTCTTAATAGCTGAGCAGCTACACTTTTTTTTTTAATCAAGATGGGTGCAGTTGTCCCATTTAACCTTTTGTGAAGAGCTGTGAATTATTTTCACAAGTTAGATATTTATAATAAAGTGGACAGTGAGTGGAAGTCCAAGGTAGATGTTTCTAATAAACTGGCCAGCTGTTGGAAGTATGAAGTAGGTGTTTCTAATAAAGTGGCCAGTGAGTGGAAGTCCAAGGTAGGTGTTTCTAATAAACTGGCCATTGAGTGGAAGTCCAAGGTAGGTGTTTCTAATAAACTGGCCATTGAGTGGAAGTCCAAGGTAGGTGTTTCTAATAAACTGGCCAGCCATTGGAAGTGTGAAGTAGGTGTTTCTAATAAAGTGGCCAGTGAGTGGAAGTCCAAGGTAGGTGTTTCTAATAAACTGGCCATTGAGTGGAAGTCCAAGGTAGGTGTTTCTAATAAACTGGCCATTGAGTGGAAGTCCAAGGTAGGTGTTTCTAATAAACTGGCCATTGTGTGGAAGTCCAAGGTAGGTGTTTCTAATAAAGTGGCCAGTGAGTGGAAGTCCAAGGTAGGTGTTTCTAATAAAGTGGCCAGTGACAGGAAGTCCAAGGTAGGTGTTTCTAATAAACTGGCCATTGTGTGGAAGTCCAAGGTAGGTGTTTCTAATAAAGTGGCCAGTGAGGGGCAGTACAATGAAAGGTGATCCTAATTAGTGCTGTATAGTTCATATGAATGAATATTTACTTTATTGCAATATTTACAATACTTGTCACAAAAGGAGAACTCTTTTGGGTGCTACTTAGAACCCTTCTCAAAAAGCTTCTGTATAAATCTTCTTCAAAAGAGCCCCTGAAGAGCCACCTTTTTTTAAGAATGTATAGAATCTCTCTCCCTGCCTCTGAGAGAAACCGAGGCAGGTTCCAACGGAAACAACAAAGATGTTACACTCTAACCTTAGCCTGACGCCTGATCTACCCTAATGGTTTAACCTTTCATACACATACAAAACACCTATTCTTTGACACCAATGCACGGTATTCACAGGCGTTTTGTAGTGGAGCACTGCAGTCTGTAATTACGTTGACGCCAGTATCCTGTAAAGCTACCAACAGTTCCAAAGACTGCGTCTGTGGACACGGCATGAATGAACCAACTGGACGAACATGAGGGACTTTGAGTCAAATCCTCCCATCACAAGCTGCGGCTATACTAGCAGCCAGCCTGCTAAAGAAAGGCCGGGGCCATTCTTACAAGCCACCTTACCTTTAAGCACTTCCTAACATGCACCTTCTCAAAGCCCTGGCCACCAGCCAACTAATCCACAATAAAAAGCAGAGAAACAGTGGAAGGCGAGGCACTGCAGCGCGCTAATGAGAGCCGCTAAGGAGGCCGGTAGTTTCAGCGCTCGCTGCCGGTGTCAATATCGCTGATGCAAAACAACCCGCAGTGAGTGTTTTATCAAAAGCGCCGTCGATGGCCTTTAAAAAGCTGCGGCGAGAGAGTGTTTTCCTCTAGAGTAATGCTAACAAGTTCACGTCGTCAGCCTGCAGCTTCCCGGAGTCCCTCGAGGCCCGCGTGGAGCTGATCTGAGATCAGCCTGCCGAGGCCGCTCGCCTCATTCAGGGCCCAGCTGGCTAGCAGGGAGAATCTAAAGCAGCGCTTGGCTGGTCCTCGGGAGCCACAGAGCAACCTGGAACATGTGGCGAGAAAGAATAATCCGGCGGATCCGTGTGGTCAGTTAGCCGAGACATGCCTGGTGTCTGAAGTTTGCTGCAGCTATGAGGCTAATGTAGCTAAGCATGCAGTCGTTGCTCAGCAACTACCCAAAAATAAATAAATAAATAAAAAAAAAACACAGAAGCTGTTTCTGTTGATTTCTGTCCAGAAGTCGCTATTTTTAATGGTTATTATTACTGGTCATTTTCAGTCAGGTATTTTTAAGGCTGGGTAGATGTTACAGTGTAAGGAATTCTAACGGTTTAACAGCTGTTCTGGGATTCTGGCCAGCAGCGCTGGTGTATCGTCATTATGATGAATCTCCATAGACAATCTACGCCACATCCACACCTCAAGCAGACTCACTCTGATCTTCCTGTAACTTCTCTCTAGCCAACCTATAGCTGCACATATAGACTGACATCTGTAACAGCTTCCATTCATGTCTTGCCATCTGGAATATCTGTATATCAGTATCCTATCACCTGTATCCCCTAACCCAGCATCTCATTCTCTACCTCAGACCCACATGTTATAGCTTTTATTTCTTAACTTATTACTTTACAAAAACCGTATATTGGAATGGTGCAATACACAGTATGCATACATACATGTATAATCACTGTTGTTGGAAGAAATCCTCGTATCTCCATTTCTGTTGTTTTCCACTCATGCCCTTTACATTGTGTGCGAATTTCATGAAGAATGGACCAAATGAAACAGCTCAAAATGACCTGGAAAAACCTCTGGTTCCATTGGCTTACATTAAAAGTAAAGTAGGTTTTATCCTTTTCCAGTGAAGTTACCGTTTTGGAGATACGAGGTTTTCTTCTGACAACAGTGATGGCTATGTCACTGTTTTAAGCTATACTGTTCAGCTTTCTACTATGCCATACAGTGAGAGAAGCCACACAAAAAAGTCTACTTCAGATTAACGAATGAGCACAGTATTCCGTACACTTCAGTATTCCATACACTTCAGTATTCCCTATTTGTGTAATGAAAAGCACTTTCTTGTCATTTATCAATGAGACAATGCCATGCATCCTTGTTTACATCAAAACGGTTGGCAAGACCATCTAAGCCGAGTTTGGACATCAAAATGTAAATAGTGACCGCCTCCCAGCACGACCCGAAAAAGGCAGACGGGGAAAAACAGGGTTGCGAATGTCAGTGGGGGGTGGAATTTCACAGCTTGTTAAAATGGATTTCAGCACGTTTAAACATCATATTTAACACTCCAAAGGACGGTAAACAATGGATTATCACCATGAAATGCAGCCTATTTAATAGTGAGTTAACACTGTCAGGTAAGTTACATTAGCAGAAAAACACTATGGAAAACTGCTCCTTCTGTGGAAGCTGGAATGCAGCATACTGACGGCACTAACTGATGACACGGAAGTTTTTTTCTCATTTCTTTATAAATATTAGCCAAAATATGACCAATCAACATGTATGTTGGTTGCTAGGCAGACCAATCATTATTTTCGCAACAGCTACCACTACAGGAAAAGTGCCGAAGTCCTGGAATACTGCACTACTTCCGATACAGCTCAGCACAGTTTGACCAAGTGCCAAACGCGACTGACTACATTTGAAGAAAGGGAACACTTTTGCTGAACTTCTGCTCCAAGACATTCAGCAACAGAACAGGTGACCTGGGAGACTTACCCAGTACGGAGAGCTCACAGGACGAGGTGATGTTTTCATTTTTGTTGTAGGCCACGCAGCTGTAGGTGCCGGAGTCGTCGTCCGTCACGCTGCTGATCAGGAGGTTGCTGCCACCCAGCAGCGAGTACTTTCTCGATCTGAGAAAAACAGAGAGAGAAAGACAGAATCCTGGGTTAACATGTCAGATGGCAGAAATGTAACATACTGGGGAGAAATTAAAACATTAAACCTGCCCTGGTAGTTTATCGCCCTTGTTGGGACAAAACCTCGTATCTCTAAAGCGGTAACTTTACACGAGAAAGTTAACACTTACTTTACTTTTACATTTACATTTAGCAGACACTCTGATCCAGAGCGGCTTACAAGAAGAGCTTCGTCTGCCTAGAGAAAGTGTCTCTGCTAGTTACCAGTAGGTTAGAGAGAAAGACGGTCCTGAGCTCAGATACTGATAGAAACACAGTCACTGTAGACACCCAACGCCTGTTGTAAGTCAATGGAACCAGACGTCTTTCCAAGTAATTTTGAGTTGTTTCTATTTGTCCATTCATCATGAAATTTACACACAGCGTAAAGGAAAACAGGCGTTTTCACATTATGTCAGAAACCGCAAAAATGGAGATATGAGGTTTTCTTCTATGTTTTATACTTCATTTTCTCCAGTATGTTAAACTCAAATGATATGTCTCATATGTTGATCAAATAAATAAATGTAAAAATCCTTATTTAAGCTCGCTTTCTGAAGAGGATATGTTCATTTTTTCACTTCGAAAATCAGCAGAACTTGTAATTTGACCAGGAGCACCCAGACTTTCCCAGCTAATGTTGAAAGTCTAGTCAGTATTTTAGCTTGAAAACAGTGACTTGGTGAGGAGTTACATGACATTTTCTCCGAAATATGTTTATTCTGTTAAATCTGTTGAAATCTATTGAAATCTATGAAAGTGTGATTTAACCTTGATGTTTATTGACGCTGCCACTAGGTGGCGCTAGCTGCACTTTGATTTTTTTTTTTTGCACAAATGATTTTGTCCAATGTACACGTGCTGTTGGGCCTTAAAGGGTATTTTTAGGATTAAGAAGTTATTTTAAAATAACACTGTGATTGTCCATTTATAGCCATTTCTTAATAAGTTATCGGCTTCAATTTTAAAATCAATGATTTGACAATCACCTGTAGCTCCGTTCATCATTCTGGACACATGTTTAACATCCTGCCCATTGTGTAAAGTCTGTAGTACTAGTATCATTTTAGAAATCATTTTACACATCCAAGTTTTAAATGATTAAAAACCATTGATTCCTGAATTTCACGAAGCAGCATATGTATGAAGGATAAACAGGCCGAAGAGAAAAACTACATGATAAATATTGGATGAAGATGTCAGTGTGGTTCACCTGCTCTGGATCATCTCGTTGCCCCTCATCCAGTAGAAGGAGGGGGTGGGGTACCCGGAGCCGGAACATTCCAGAACAGCGTCTTTGCCCTGTAGAGCTGTGATCTTCATCGGCCTTTGGAGGAACACTAGGTTCCTCACCACTCCAGGCTCTGCACACAACGAACATACGGACATTTGGCTTTAAACACGTCCAAACAACACTTAGCACGGAAAACTACACTGCACACAACTCCCCTCTCACACAAAGACAGACGATAACACATCAGAGTGATTCTGGACAGATTTCTCAGTGATGCTACCAAATATTGAGGCCTTTAAGTGCTCATATGCTTGACTTGATAAAGTCAGTATGAAAAGAACTAATGTCGCTACTATTGTTGAGTCCAAGCCGTACTCACAATCAAAGCCACGATATACCACTGCCATGACCGCATCACAGCGACTGAACTCCATCACTGCGCCGCGGCACGGAAAACCCTTCTGCTGTTAATGGAATAAACTTGGACTCTAATGCTGATCCCCCGGAGCACCGAGTGAACTGATGAAGTGAGAACCCGTTGAAATTGAGGGGCTGATGACTTATTTTCTTTACTAGGACTGGGCTGGTCAGCTAGCCAACAGACTAAAAGACAGCAGACACGCTAAACAACCCCAACATTAATATCACAGGCCTGAATTAAAGTACTCAGGATATGATTCACTGAAAAACGGCAGTATAGAAGTCTGAAGAATGTCGCCTGAATGTCTCACACGCTTCAAATGTCCCTGTTTCAGTCAGAAGTGGCGTCAAATCCAGGCTGAGTCCCAAACGGCTCCGTACTCCCGAGCTAAGTACTGCGCCGTGTAACGTTAGGTTTAGAAATTCCAGCTTGGCGAATAGAGACTGCCTGTCGAGTCTGAATG
>NC_051233.1:3599844-3609844 GCF_015220715.1 Pygocentrus nattereri | reverse complement strand
TTAACCTCTTATTCTCCAGGGTATATTTTGGAGTTTACGTGTCCAAATCGTAAGGCAAACTATTCAGAAACTGCATGAAAGTAATGCAAATTTTGATTTTATTTTATTTATTTATTTTTAGCTTCCCCTCAAATGAACAGAACATGTGTTTTATGATCTCCACATGTCACTATATGTTTACAATTCACTGCTGAAAGCCAAAAATCTCCGCCGCTCTTTGTGTTATTTTCTAAAAGTGATGTTTCCAGAGCAGATCACTGAAGAGACGCCGTCTGTTTATAGTTTAGAGCCCAGATTTGGGGAAAAACGGGTCGACTTTCAGTAGAAAAACAAAGTTCAGCTTCTTTTATTATAAGGGTTTAAAATGACATCACCGTCTATTAGACTGGAGAGAAGAGCTACAGCCTCACACGACGCCCAGCTTCTGAACGGAGCTGATGGAGTAGGAACGTTATGGAGAACATGACCGAGAGCGGTTTGGAGCCACCAGTGGTCTCAAGGAGTTGAAGAGGGTAAAGCCAGTCAAACTGAATAAATTTACAGAGCAACAACTGAGAATAAAGAGTCAGATCAGGTCAGTCCGCTGCTGTAGAATCTGTCAATGCGGAAATCCAGCTTAAAAGCCTGATTTAAATATCTCAGGAAAACAATGCAGACCTCAAAGTTCTGCCAAAAAAAAAGAAATACTTCATAAAAATGATTTAGATTGGCTGAATAAAACACCGGGATCGACTGATCGGCAGGAAAGTCTCCAGAATCCTGTCCTGGTGGAATTTAAAACTCTAAGTCTGCACGACTCGTGATATATTTATCATGTAAACATCAAATTTCAGTGAAAAATGATGATGTGCATTTGGAATGTAACCCTGATGATAATCACCCTGTTTTTACAAGGTATCTGTAATCTGATTACGGAATATAGTCGTTTTTTTCCTGTATCCTGATTGCGTAACACCATTACATGCATTCCGTCACTACCCAATCCTGTGGGATATTGATGGATGGACCAATAGAAATGGTCCAAAATGGCTTGGAATCAAATCTCATTACATTAAACTACATTACAGTGGAGCTCGGGTTTCTTATTGTTAAGTCAGCCTGAGATGCCGTTTGCAGGTGGCAGCAAAGCTGAAATCCTCTGGCGCAGAGCAGCGCTGTAATGGGGCTGTGAGTGTGTGTGGCGGTGAGGTGAGCAGCTTAATGCATTCTTGTTCACGGCGTGAAGAATCAGGGGAATCCACACAACCCCCACCAGCTGTCACAGCATTAGAAACAGCAAAGGGACTGCAGCCGCCATCACATTCCACATCCTAATAATATTCATTCCACTTTAAAAACCTGCATTCCGAGCCGCAGTCTCGAAAACCCTACTGCGGCTCCGCGTTCTCTTCGCCTGAACGATACGGATAAAATACTCGCATTGCAATTCCATAGCTGCATGTCGTGATTGTGATACACCTTGGGATACATTAAAACTGCATGAGTGAATCAGTAATGTGACCTTTTTAAAGACTGGCCTGCTGTATTTTGATGGACAATTTCCTTTTTTTGGGGATTTGCTACCCGATTACCTTGATTCATCCCACAGGAACACCCAAAGGACATTCATCTGGAGCGGAGATTGGTCAGGATGTGTTACACAGGCCGATACTGCAATAGCAAACTAACAAACGATGTGGGGCAGCCCTGCTGAACACACCTGACTCACCGCACAAAAGACTTTAAATAGCTATAAAATGCAAAGCTTGGATGGAAATATGGATGATTTATGAATCCAAACCGGATTGTGATCTTTATAAACACGTGTTATTATTATTTTAAAAGGTTTAAAAGTTGGGGCAGTCGTGGGCTGGAGGTCAGGGAACTGGCCCTGTAACCGGAAGGTTGCCGGCTTGATCCCCAGCACCGACAGTCCATGACTGAGGTGTCCTTGAGCGAGACACCTAACCCCCAATTGCTCCCCGGGTGCCGTGGATGGGGCTGCCCACCGCTCCAGGCAAGTGTGCTCACTGGCCCCTAGTGTGTGTGTATTCACTAGTGTGTATGTGGTGTTTCACTTCACGACGAAAGTTCAACACAACTTTCAAGCACAGAACCAAGTGTGTCCTATCTATTCTGATAAGATTGGAATTATGGGGGGGACTAACCCTAACCCTGCATTGTTTTACTTGATTGAAACACTCTTTTTGCTCATAATTACTCACTACACACAGCTCAATGCATCCCATAAAAAAGAGCTTGATTGAGTTAATTGCAAATGTGCAAGTGAAATTCCAGTTCAGAGCAGTCACTAGGGGGTCTGCAGAAATAGGCTTTCCACCCCTATTTCAAATACTGTCAATCAGCCAAGATACATTGGTGTCAGAAGTGGGCTTGTTTAGTTTTGCACTGGAGCTTTGAGGCTAATGTAGCTAACGAGCAAGGAAGCTAACACTACAAATAAGCATTGCAAAAACTGCCCACTTAACCCCTTACATGGCCAGTACCTCAAAGCTATATTACACACTTATATAACTCCCTGCAGTTACTGAATAATAAGCCTTAGTATGTAATAAACCAGATTTTAATAGGTTAAATCATAGCACACTTCGCCGTTGTCAGGTAATCTCAAATAGACTTTGCTATTCGGTTCCTGACACATTAATAAACAGCTCAGGAGCGATGTCAGAAGTGCTAGAGCAAAGAAAATAGTTGAATACTGTTGAGCCGAGTTAAATAAGCGTCAAGTCCCAGAGCAGAAAATCACTGGAGTGACTCTTATCTTCACGAGCAGGAAAAGCTGAGGCCTGCTTTGTACTCGAGCAGATAAAAATGGGCTTCACGCAAGCGGCAGATGTGAAATGTGATCTTTAAGCAGCTTCTAACTAGCAGGAGATTGATGAAATGCATCTGGCTCATGCAAACCTGCACAAATAAAGGAAGACGTGCAGTGATGGGAGACATTTGTCTCAATCACTGAGCACTGATAGAACAGTGTCAGCATGCATATGCCTACTGCACCCAGGAGAGCAGGAGAACTCGCTAAGATGTCTCTCCACACTCTGTGCAGCACTACTGCATCTAATACTGCAAGTGCGAGCTCGGCGACTACTTATACCACTCCATGGGAAACCCTTGGGGCCTTCTAGAGCTTCAGAGAAATAAACAAAAATACTCGTCTTAAGGTTTTAGTTCATTCTTATTTAGTAGAGACATCAACCCAAATGAAAGGGTTCAACTCTTGAAATGGCCAACAAAAAATAATCCAATCAGGTTTTTTTTCCCCGTATGGGGTATTCAGGTAAGTAAAGCCAAGCGATCAGTTTACCATTTATGCTTTGATTTACAATGGTATGATTTACTCAAGAGCAATTTAGTGAGAAAAACAATGTTCTAGTCTTGTAGAACATGAGGGGTAGTCTAACCAGGTTTCAGCAGTCAATTGTTCCAATAGAAGACAGCTGAAGCCCTACACCAGAGCTCTTCAAGCCCTGCTCCAGAGCTCTTCTGCAAGAGGCACTTAAAAGCTACAAGCTACAAGGAAAAATATATTAATTCATGTTCATGTGAATTGTCATTAGTTTAGTGCTATCATACTATTAGAATCCCATAAAAGTGCTAGCAACTCTAATAGCCATGGTTCACTATTGGTGCCACTTTCGTTATAACCACTATTACTCCTATTCATAATAAAACTATTAAAACAAATACGGTTAATACTACTATTTTAATACTACTAAAACACGCTACTACTATTTTTACTACTAATAGTACTACTATAACAACCAATATTACTGTTGTCACTACTAGTAGTACTACTGTTACAACTAATAATACTGTTACCACCACAAATAGTACTGCTATTATAACCAGTATTACTGATAACACTACTAGTAGTACTACTATTACAACCAATACTACTGATAACACTACAAGTACTACTACTTTAACTAAGTTTACTGTTACTACTGCTAGTACTTCCACTACTAAAAACAATAGCACTGTTACTACTAGTAGTAGTACTACTATTATAACTAAGATTACTGTTACTACTGCTAGTAGTGCCACTATTGTAAACAATAGCACTGTTACTACTAGTAGTAGTACTACTATTATAACTAGGTTTACTGTTACTACTGCTGGTAGTGCCAGTATTGTAAACAATAGCACTGTTACTACTAGTAGTAATACTACTATTATAACTAAGATTACTTTTACTACTGCTGGTAGTGCCACTATTGTAAACAATAGCACTGTTACTTCTATTAGTAGTACTACTATTATAACTAAGATTACTTTTACTACTGCTGGTAGTGCCAGTATTGTAAACAATAGCACTGTTACTACTAGTAGTAGTACTACTATTATAACTAAGATTACTTTTACTACTGCTGGTAGTGCCACTATTGTAAACAATAGCACTGTTACTTCTATTAGTAGTACTACTATTATAACTAAGATTACTTTTACTACTGCTGGTAGTGCCACTATTGTAAACAATAGCACTGTTACTACTAGTAGTAGTACTACTATTATAACTAAGATTACTTTTACTACTGCTGGTAGTGCCAGTATTGTAAACAATAGCACTGTTACTACTAGTAGTAGTACTACTATTATAACTAAGATTACTTTTACTACTGCTGGTAGTGCCAGTATTGTAAACAATAGCACTGTTACTACTAGTAGTAGTACTACTATTATAACTAAGATTACTTTTACTACTGCTGGTAGTGCCAGTATTGTAAACAATAGCACTGTTACTACTATTAGTACTACTATTATAACTAATACTACTGTTACTACTACTAATTGTACTAATTGTCATTACGCATATTATTCTTAATACTATTACTCCTACTGTTACCTCTACTCTGGGGCAGTCGTGGGCAGGAGGTTAGGGAACTGGCCCTGTGACCGGAAGGTTGCCGGTTCAATCTGACTGAGGTGAGCAAGACACATCCTTGAGCAAGACACATAACCCCCAATTGCTCCCCGGGCGCCATGGATAGCTGCCCACCGCTCCGGACAAGTTTGCTCACTGCCCCCTAGTGTGTGTGTCTATTCACTAGTCTGAATAGATATAGTGGTGTTTCACTTCACGGACGGGTTAAACGCGGAGGTGGAATTTCCCTGTTTGTGGGATTAATAATGTATATAGAACTACTGTTATAATCACTAGTGCTGTTACTACTGCTAACAGTACTACTATTATAACTAACATTACTGTTACTGCTGTTACTATTCCAAATCATATACCTACTGCTACCATTACTACTACTACAAGTATAGGCTGTATAACTGCTACTATGGTACTACTACTATTACCCCAACTAATACAAATAGTATTGTTAGTATTTACATTACTTCTACTGCTACTGCTATTGTTATATTAGTACTTTTATCATAATAGTACTACTACTGCAGTCTAGTATTTTATCACACCACAAGAGCAAACATGAATGTCATTATTCCCAAAGTAGCACTGCCACTAATATTTACATGTGTGATACTGTTTATTCTAAACAACCCTGCTTAGTCTTTAACACAGTAAGTTACAGCAGCCCACAAAGTACGTATGGTCATTCAAAGTCTATGCCCACATATTCCATAGGCACACTACATGTGGCCTAAAATGCTTTGAAAACCAAGACATGGCAAACAGGTATGTTGTAAAATAATTTGCCTGGACTCACCAGGCAAAACCCTCAGGTCAGCATCGGTGCCTGTGCGGGCACTCCCTGGATTTTCTGCCAGGCAGCGATATGTGGCGGAGTCCGGCGGCTGGACCCTGCTGACTTGCAGTGAGCCAGACGGCAGCACCACCACCCGGCTGTCCAGGTCAAAAGCGTTGGGGAGGTCTACACGGTTCTTCTGCCAGCGGACCACCGGCATCGGCTCTCCTGTTACCTCACAGCGTAGCAGTGCCGTATCGCCCATGAACGACGAGACGGACTCAGTGGGGACCACCACCCGGAGAGGACCTGAGAGAGGACAGGAGGAGATATCAGTGAATCTGACCATCATAGAAACCGTGGAAAACTGAATTTCTATTTTTAAAAGAAAAGAATTGTCTGTCTTTATAGTGTCTCTAATAACCATGTAGTTACATGTGAACAACATACGCAACAACAATGTAACTACTAATGATTTAGCCACTGTTACAGATGGATTCCAGAAGTACACCTCATGTAATTACACAAGTGTATCAACATCAGTTGTTATATAAGTACAATGCAATTACAGAGTGGTAATTATATCCATCTATAACATTGATTAAGTCATCAGTAGGTACAGTGTTGTTACAGGTATTATTGATGTGTAACTACACAGTTATTAGAGAATATAAAGATTTTTTCAAAAACCTGCCACTAACAAAATGTTCTATACCACAAAAGTTTTGCCTATATATATATATATATATATATATATATATAATGTCAATTCAATGTTTTTGTTCAGAAAAATAAAAAAAACAATAAAATAAAACTAAACTAAACTGATAAATAATTTAACCTATTTGTGTTTAATATTTTACATATATTACGCACATCACATTAAGTCTCATTAATTATTAATATGTATTGATGCAGAGTAAACATGACACTAACATGCTGAAATCACACTAATGCGTTATTAATGTGTTAAAATTGTGTTATTAATGCACTTAAACTAATCTAATTTGGGCAAGTTCTCAGTCTCTAAAGGACATGTGAGCTAATTCAATTCAACTTGAAATCTTTCCATTTTTACACTTCTCACACACTAGGGGACCACACACACACACACACACACACACACACACACACACACACACACACACACACATTCAGCCCACAATACGGAGTATGCAAATGAACATGCAGAAGCCAAGCTTTGGGTCTGGGCTGTGGATGCAGTCTAGCATTAAGCAGGCCCACTAGGGAACTCCAATTATTTTCCAGCTTGTGCAAATGAAGTCTGTGGCCCGAGTCAGAGACGCTGGTTGTTATTGGTGTGATTATTGTCAACATTATACCCCTAACTGCCTCCAATTATATCCCAGGATCCACGGAGAGCATGTAGCATTCACAAAAAAGGGGAAAAAAAGGCATTCCCATCTGCAGCCACACACAAGCCCTCATTAGTCCTCTAACCTAATCTATTTTAGCAAGTGAAGGGGACAAATGAGGGAGTAAGGGGCATAGCAGTGGAGTATGAAATTGGAATGCTGCCCATATAAATAATATTATATTATGGCAAAAATCTTCAATCTATGAACTCTTGGATGGGCCCGACCTAATAGGCCCACATTAATCTAATGTACATTAAGAAGTGATGGGTGTAGGGTCCAACCTAAAACAGATGGCATGATATGAAACATTGCCCATATCAATAATATTATATCATGGCACCCTGTAAGAATCTCAAATCAACGAAGCCTTAGGCCCGATCTAATAGGCCAACATTAATCTAATCCACATAACAGGTGGAGGGTCTAAGGTGAAACCGCTGTTGTGAAATGGAACACAGCCCATGTAAATATTAGTTTAACATGACTTCCCCCTCAAAAATAGATCTAAAATGTATCAACATATACGGCCTTGGATAGACCTCGCCTAGTAGACCTGCAGTAGTCTAACATATGCTAATGAGTGAAGGGTTCAGGTGACACTGCAGGGTGCAGTGAAAAACTGGTAGTGTGAAATGGAACACTGCCCATTTAAATAATATTATATCATTGCAGTCTCTCACTTTGAATCTATACAGCCTAGACCAAATCTAATAGGCCCACAATAATATATATAGGCTGTCCTATAAATAACACCATCTACAAAAATCTACAATAAATGCAGCCCCATGCAGGCCCTATCTAATAGGCCCACATTAGTCTAATCTGCATTACCAAGGAAGCAAACAAGGGGTCTAGTGAGCAACATTGTATGAAATAAAATACTGCCCATATAAATAATATTATGCCATGGAACCAACCTGAAAGATCCAAATCCATGAAGTCTTAGCTAGGCCCTATCCAATAGGCCCAATCTGAACTATATTAATTAGAAAAGGAAAAAAGGGCTAGAGGGCCAAGTGAGAAACTGGTAGCATGAAATGGGACGCTACCCATATGACTAATGTTATATAATGGTAAAATACTATTTAATATTATCCCACCCCCATCAAACATTTTTTAATCTATACAGCCTTAGATCAACCAAATCTACTAGGTCCACATTAATCTAATACATAATACCAAGCGCAAAATGCAGGTGAGGGTGTAGGGTCTAGTGAGAAACCAGTATGAAATGGTGCGCTGCCCATTTAAATAATATTATATCATTGCATTCCCTTTCAATCTGTACAGCCTAGACCAAATCTTACAGGCACACAATATTTACAAATGAAGTCACAATTGGCCCCTCCCAGTCATCCATGTGCTTTTGTTTACCTTTTGGTCTTGTCCATGTGCTTCCTTGTTTTGATTCTTCCCTGTTCTGCCCCCTTGTTTCCAGACCCTGCCCTTGACTGTTCTCACCTTGTCTTTTTTTTCCCGATTTTCTCCCCAATTTAATCATCTCCAATTCCACCTGCTGGTTAGGGCTCCCCCAATCACATGATGATACCAATGCTAGGAGGGCGAAGGCAGCACAGGCTTCCTCCGAGACCTGTGAAACCAGCCACCACTTCTTTTCGAACTGCCGCTCATACGACGTCACGGGGACAGCCGAAAGCACCAACCAAGACGCCTGTGCTGACTAGTATCATGCTGAGTGATGGGGGGAGAAGAGGGGCCATCCTACCCACCCAGAGAGAGCAAGGCCAGTTGTGCTCTCTTGAGCACCCGGCTATGGACGGCTGTAGCATCACCAGGGATTGAACTCGCCATCTCCTGATGACGGTTGGGCCACTCGGGAGCCCTCACCTTGTCTTGTTAACCACCTGTGTCTTGTTACCTGTTCCTGTATTTAAGCCCTGTGTTTTCCCCTGTTAGTTTGCTGGTCTTTGTATTTGCATGGTGTTTGATTTTCTGGCCTCTGGTGTATTTTCTGTTCTCTGTTGTGTGTTTATCCTGTTCCTTTTTCGTTATGCCTGTCCCTCCATCTCTCCATGTCAGCTCTATGACCCTGGACTGTCTTGACCCCGATTATGGATTTGCCCCTAATAAACCTCGCTTCTCTCAGCACACGCGTCCGCCTCATCATCACTCCCCAGCATTACAAAGGGTGCGGGTGTAATGTGAGACTGTACTGTGAAATGGAACGCCACACAATTAAATACTAATGCATGATGGCAACCCTCCAAAATCTTTAATTAGATAGGCCAGATCTAATAGGCCTGAATTAATCTAATCTATATAAACAAGCTAAGGGGATAGATGAGGTGTGTTCTATAAATAACACCACATCTACAAAAATCTACAATAAATGCAGGCCCTATCTAATAGGCCCACATTGGTCTAATCTGCATTAACAAGGAAGCAAACAAGGGGTCTGGTGAGCAACACTGTATGAAATAAAATACTGCCCATATAAATAATAATATATTATGGAACAAACCTGAAAGATCCAGATGCATGAAGTCTTAGCTAGTGAGAAACTGGTAGTATCAAATGAAACACTGCCCATATTAATAATCTTAATTAATTAACTTAATTAATAATCGTATCACGGCACCACCTGAAATCATACCGATCTAACAAACTCACATTAATCTACACTCTATTACAAGTAAAGAAAGCAAATAAGGGTGTAGGGTCTAGTGACAAACAGTGAAATGAGCTCACATTAATGTGAAGTGGAGGGTTTTGGTGATTGTGTAGGGCCTAGTGTGAAACTAGCAAGTCAAATTGGAGCGCTTCCCATATAAATAATAGGTCTGGTCTAATAAGACCACATTAATGTGATGAATATATCAAAATATATCATGTGAAGTGTTCAAGTGAGGGTGTAGGGCCTAGTGTGAAACTAGCAAGAAAAACTGAGCGCTGCCCATATAAATAATAAGTCGGATCTAATAAGGCCACATTAATGTGATTTATATT
>NC_051233.1:3569844-3597344 GCF_015220715.1 Pygocentrus nattereri | reverse complement strand
GACGAAGTTTTCTTTTAACAACAGTGATTTACGAAACTCAGCCCTGTTGCATCTTGTGCTGGACGAAAGCCGATCCTTTTACATTAAAAATCAAAATAAGAGTCGAGCTCAATGCATCAACATCGCCGCGCATCAGAAGACATGCAACCTCTTCAAAGTACAGCAATTTCATATAGTACGTCTTATACTGAGTTTAATAGTAGACATTCGAGCAAAGTCATTTCAGTGAGCAGCAGCGTTGGCTTGTTTGTCGCTGTGCCTGGTGACAGATAACCGAGTTACCATGGTAACCAACCCTGGCGGCTATTGCTGGCTTGAAAAGTTGTTGTTTATTTATTAACTTCATGCAAACCTTAGCAAGGCACTTGTGTTCCCACACAGGTCTCCAGATAAGAGACCTGTGTTATAGGACACAGGCCTATGTAGGGATATTTCTATTTGGCGGTTGGTTAGTGTAGTGGGTAACACCTCTGCCTTGTAGACTGGGGTTCAATCCCCACCTGGGTAACCACCCTACACTATACCAATAAGAGTCCTTGGGCAAGACTCCTAACACCACCTTGGCCTCCCTGTGTAAAATGATCCAATTGTAAGTCACTCTGGATAAGAGCGTCAGCCAAATGCCATAAATGTAAAAATTAAAATTCTTAGAAAGACCTCGTAAAATTTACTGAAGCACTGATTATATTATATATTTTATATATATATTTGTGCATTTCCAGAGATTTTAAATGCAATAACACCATTTTTCTCTTGTGCTTCCGGGTTCTTCTCCCTTGCCTAGCGCACTCTAGGACTCCATTTCCCATGATTCCAGTCCTGCTGATGTCACCCTTCCCTCCAATCACACGCAGCTGCCTCGTTCTAGGTCACCTGAGTTCTAATTCGATTCACCTGTGCCTGTTTGTCTCAGACTTTAGCCTCTGGTTTGGTCTCCTCATTGTGAGGTGCTGCCATTTCCCTGGACCACCGAGTGGTCTTTCTCTGTCTTGACTTGTGCTTTGAACCCTTTGACTGTTTTTAGGATGTTGCTCTTTTGGATTTGCCCTGAGACTGTGTTTCATCCTGACACCTCTCTCGTGAGACAGACTTTCATTTCTCAGGTCCGCGAGCGTCGCCTTGCGCTCGGGCAGCGTTACGTTTTCCAAATTTCTGCATAATTCAATCACAAACCCATTCAGAGTGGCTTGATGTGAAATGGCTCACTTCAGAAACCAGGTGTCACAATGTCTACAACACAACTATAGCCATTTTATTTATTATACAAACAGATCCGTGAAGCAGCTGTTATAGATAATGTTGATGATGGTAAAATTGTGATAAATCTGAAAAAAAAACTTTTCTTTTAGACCTTTTTTGCCTTAAAAAGCCCTGCATGCACCTCTCTGCCATGAATGGATTTTTAAAAAGCACGTTTTAAGCCAGAAGCTCATTGCAAAACTATCCAAAATCAATGTCTCAGTCATCAGGCGGTGAATTCATAACCATTTGATGGAGGAACTTTCCGTGAGGGAGCTTTTAGAGGTGGACGTCTGGTTCCCATCACCACCACCGTGGACTATTCTGACACGTTTCTCGAGAACGGAACGGATGATTTGGAAAAAATAGGTGGACTTCCCCTTTAAGGTTCGACAGAGGGACTCCACTTCAAGACTGCACTGAAAACAAGACTTTCTTTTTCTCTGTAATGCTTTTCCGTTTTAGTTTTACCGGCTTTCAGAAAGACAAACAAACACCCTGAAACAAACACAAAAGCATGACGTCTGTACACACAGGATGCTGGACAGACAGAGCTGGACTCAATCGACTGCTTCAGCCACCACAGCACTATTACAGCCCACTCACGCTCACGTGCACTGATCAATGCAGCCCCCCCGGCTTGCTCAGCCAGTCACCATCAGAGACCCCCCACTACTCGCACTGTCTGTTTTAAAACCCTCGGGGAAGACAACACAAACACAAACACACACACACACACACACACACACACACACAGCTGAATCAATCAGAAGCAGTGTGCTCTCTGCTGCTGTTCAAAGAGAGGCATGCAGAAACCATCCTGCAATAACAAAGAATTAATTACAGCCTTAATGAGTCCGTAGTGGTTATTAATTAATTAATGCCCATCAATAAATGGGGGACAATAACAACACAAACTAATAACAAATAAAACCAATGAAAAGATAATTTAGTCAGTACTGATAAAGCTCAATGTCCTATATATTATATGGACAAAAGTATGTGGACGCTGACCTTCACACCTATTCAACAGCGCTATTGGAACAAAACCTCGCATCTCCAAAATTATAACTTTACAGGTAGATGGAAAAAAAACTTCTTTACATTTCATCTAAGTCAGTGGAACCAGAACGTTTTTCAAGGTAGTTTTTGGTCGTTTCTTTTGGTCCATTGGTCATGAAATTTACACACATTGTAAAGGAGAACAGGCATTTTCACATTATGACAAAAACGGAAAAAACAATAAAAACTTTGTTCTGACAACAGCGATGGGCTTGTTAGACATCCAGTTCCCAAAATCATGGCCATCGATATGGAGTTGGACCCCCTTTGCGGCTATAACAGCCTCCACTCTTCTGGGAAGCCTTTCCACGAAATTTCGGAGTGGGTCTGTGGGAATTTGTGCCCATGCAGTCTAAAGAGGTCAAGCGCTGATGTTGGACGAGAAGGCCTGGCTCACAATCTCCGTTCTAGTTCATCTCAAAGTTTTTCGATGGGGTTGAGGTCAGGAGTCTCTGTGAGGGCCAGATAAGTTCTTCCATGCCAAACTCACCCAGTCAGGCCTTTCTGGAGCTGCTTTGAGCACTGGGGCTCAGTCATGCCAGAACAGAAAAGGTTCTTCACCAAACTGTTCCCACAAAGTTGGAAACATGTACTTGTCTAAACTCTTTGTGTGCAGCAGCATTAGCATCACCCTTCACTCGATCTAAGCCCATTATCCTTCCTCCACCAAACTTTACTATAGACACTATGCATTTCAGAAGGTAGGTTCTTCTGACATCCTCCAAACCCAGATTCATCAGACTGCCAGATAGTGAGGCTCAATTCATTACTCCAGAGAACGATTCCATTGGCCCATGGGAAGGAAATCGAGTTAATATCATCAGAAAGGTAACTGCTACCAGAAATGTCAACTCTTTCTTGAGCTGCACGTGAGCAACGAAAGGTAAAAACCCCAGCTGTGAAGACAGTTCTGACCGCTCCACAAAGAGGGTCGTTCTGGGATAAAACAAGTAGCAAGTGCGGCTGGCTTGAGACAGAAAGAAAAACAAGTATCTCCAATATGAAAACTTTTCCTGACCGGCCAAAAACACTCTTTACTTTCAATCTAGGTTAATGTAAAGGGCAGCTGCTAGGCGCCAAGGATGTAGAAAAGTCGGAAAATATGGAGATGCCTGTTTTTCTTTAGATAGTGACGATGTCAAAAAAAACCAAACAATAACAAAAATAAATAAATATTTAAAATAAACACAAATAACTTGCTTGCTCACCTACAAAGAAAAAAGTCTATCCATCTCAGTCTATCCTATCTGTCCGTCTATCCACCTATCCACCATCTATCTATCTATCTATCTATCTATCTATCTATCTATCTATCTATCTATCTATCTATCTATCTATCTATCTGTCTGTCTGTCTGTCTGTCTGTCTCTCTGTCTGTCTGCCTGTCTGTCTATCTGTCTGTCCAGCTGTCCATCCGTCCTTTCATCTATCTATCTATCTATCTATCTATCTATCTATCTATCTATCTATCTATCTATCTTCTATCTTCGAACTTCTAACTTATTATGTTGAAATAATATTTAATTTCAACTAATCACAGACTTTCCTGACAAAAAATGTTGGTCTCACATAATTTGTATAGTCTGATATAGTCCCCTATAGGCTAATCTACAGACGCTCAAACTGTCAACAAACTATCTGCTGAAACTCTTCATTCTAAACAGGAACTCAAATAACCAACCAGAATCTCTGAGGAACGTTTCCAACACCTTGTTGAAAGTCTGACATGAAGAATTAAGGCAGTTCTGAAGGCAAAAGGGGGTCCAACCTTTTCCTAGCAAGGTGTACCTAATAAAGTGGCTGGTGAGTGCACATTGTAAAATGAATTAAATAAGATATTAATGTTACTGAACAAAAAGAACCTCTCAGAAATCTGACATATGATTCCACACTGACTTTAAAGACCTCCTAGTTTGTCTTTCGCCAGTGTTTCGTCAGATTTCAGAATCTTTGACTATGAATGGATTGTTACTGTTCATTATTTTTATTAGTTGGTCAAATGTAAGAACCCAAAAAGATGAATCGGTTATTAACAGAATGGACAGTGACAGCTCTAACATCACTGCATGATGCATCAGTGCCGATGATATATTGATCGGCAGTAGCTTCAGCAGGCACAGCTTTAGACTGGAGATGATTTGCACTCCTCAAGCTGTACTTATCTAGGAAGAGATTCCCTTTGTCTTTCATTTCAGCCGATTTTCCTGCCTCTTTTCTCTCCATTCTGACGGTGAACAGCTGCCACTGTTTACTCACACCACAACACACACAACACACACTGCAGCTCTGATTAATCTCGCACGCTCTGTGTTTAATCTACAGGCCGATGAGGAAACATTCACACACACGCTCACACTCTGCCACGACATGCATGAGCCAGAATTCATACACACACACACACACACACACACACACACACACACACACACCTGCTCCTATATACTGTTAGAAATGAAGGTTCTGTTCAGGTACATTTTTATTCATCATGGTAAAAACAGTGTAAATGTTCCCTCAAAGGTTCTAAGTGGTTCTAAGGTCTGATTGTGGAGCTTAAATCAGGTTCTCCAGGTGAAAAGTTGGTATTTGTTCCTTTTCATAACCGAATGTTTTAAAACATAGCAGTAGAGTAAAAGCCTGGAGGCGAGGCGAGGCGGGGTGTGTAGAGTCAGTCCAGCTTAGAACAGATCATTTCAGTGGATTATGGTTCAGTTATGTTCCCTGACTAAAGGGACTGAGATGGAGCCTTGAGGGTCCCACCCCAGTGACAAGAGGGGCACTGACCCAGAGACAGTCTAGTACCTTTATTTCTGAGAGTGTAGAACCTCCATAGAAAAGCACTGTCAGTAGAACGGGACAGTTTGGAGAAGCCAGACAAGAGCCTAAGACAGAGAGAAGCATCTCCAGCTCTAATAAATGAAGAAATGAAAAACGAACATAAAAGTTTCTGGCCTCTTTTGTGATGGAGCAGTAAGGGCGGGAACAGCGATGCTGCACTGCAAACAGGAAATACGTCTCATTTCAGTTCAGCCTTTGTGGGTCCACACAGCTTTTGAAGGACTTGCATTCATAGATCTTGAATTGGGACACAGCTGTAGACACTCTCTGGCTTCAGGGATCTTCAGGGATCATTTTTCCACAGCTCCAAAGTTCAGTCTTAGAAGCTGGTTGCATTTTCTGCTTCTTACTATCCAAACAATGAGGTCTGGACTCTGGGGTGGTCAGTCCATGCTTCTGAGATCATGATCAGACTATGGTTCAGTTATGTTCCCTGACTAAAGGTACTGAGACCATAAACAAATCATCTGACCAAGGGCGCACTAACTTTTGCACACGGCTGTGCACATAAAAGTCGGACTCATACACAAGATCTGAGTTGGACAGTTACAAAATATGTGTAACGTTATGAGCTACGTAATCAGGATACAAAAAACTGTGTAGTCAAATATAACATGAAATACAGTAAACAGATTAATGACACAGTAAACATAGATGGTGAGCACTAGCCAGAGCTGGACAAGCTCAGCTAGTGATCACTTTCTTAAATAGCTCCCAAACTCTGGAACAGCATTCCACAGAATATTAGGAATGTTAGGGTAACTTTTCCTCTTTAAAACAGGAGCTATGAGGCCAACAGTGCTAACACTTGAAGTCAATAGTCACCCAAATCTTTCCAAACCACATGCAGGTCTGTGTTAAGGTCATGCAGACTTGTTGAACTAAGCATGAATTAACATGAAGTATGAAGCGTTCCTGTGTAGTCACAACATAAATTGAATGTAGTCTAGTGTTCATTTTCCCTGCCAACGTGCTGGAATCAGACACTTACTGTCTAAAGCATCTGTCCACTATGGTCAGCCAAATGGCCAAAGTGTGTTAACTTTTTTAAGCTTGACAGTAAATTGTCTCCTAAACCATATCAACAAACCTGCACTACCTTAATGAAAATCTGGATGTGTTTTTGTTGGGTGTGATCAATTTTTGTATATGCATTTACAGAAAAGATTTAGGTGGCTATTGACTTCTAGTGACTGTTAGCAACGTTAGCCTCGTAGCTCCAGTGCTGAGCTAAAGAAAGAAGCAAAATTTGGACATCAAACCCGTTTGGTTGATCGACCTCACCTGGGAATTTTCCACAAAACCATTCCTTCATTCTGCAGTGATGTCAGCACAGGCTCAAAATGGTACAAAAATAAATAAATAAATAAATAAATAAATAAGCAGTATCACTTTCACAGAAGCCACTGTCAGTGGTCAAAACTAGATTTCCTTTCCAGAGCAAAGTGGACAGGGGGCAGGACTTATGGTGTGGATATGCCCACATTTGCCTGAAGTTTTACTGTCAAAGTGCCGTATAAAATTTAATGGTCAATATCTGTTTTGTTTTTTTTAACAGTTAAATTCATGTAAATAAACTGGACATATGCTGTATTTGGACATTTTTCCTGTTAATTTACAAAACTAAAACATACATTTGTGTTTATATTACTGGTTTTTACCGTTGTTGTTATTATTATGGTAAAATATTGTATGTCAGAGTAACTGGTTGGACTAGTGACTGAAAGCACTGAATTACAGTATTTCTAAGAAGAAATGAAAACTAGCTTCACAGATTTTTACCTGTATTAAGAAAACATACTTTTGCGGATAATTAATAGGTGCCGGATAATTCCTCAAACTTCTTACTGTGGGTTTTTTTCTTCTGACTTAACTTCTAAAGAACCAATATCTTATTAACATATAAAATATTGAATATCGCTTTGAATCTTGACCGAAAACGTACGTTGTTACACGTCTAATGACACACACACAGTTAAATCTCACAGCAACACCCACAGTAAACCCAAGGACAACAGCAGTAAACAGGACGCTGCTGGGCGGGCTGGAGGCGGCATCGTTACAGATCCCTCGAGCACGAATCTCAAAGAGAAGTACGAAAGCAATCGCAGATGAGAGGAGAAAGGGGGACATTAGAGCCATTCGATAAAGAATGATTAAAGTTCCTTCATAATAGTGGTCATTATCGAAAGAACCAGTCCAGCCGTCCTCAGCAACTCTCAAGGTGATAAACACGGACGGCTTCCTCAGAAAATAACACGTCTTCCACATTTTTCACTGCACAATTACAAAGACAGAGTCGCAATGATCCAGACTGGACCATCAGACCAGCAACATCTAACCTTGCTGAAGATGACCACACTGCTAAACCTTTACTCCTTTATGGGTATTAAGAAATAAAAGCATGAATCAACATGAATCTCGATGCATCAAAAGCCAAACAATATTGCCAAGATAAAGAACCAGGAATTCTGAAAGCACTGACAGCAGAAATTCCACACTCTACGGACACAGTATATATGAATATTATCAGCAAGACATTAGCATTTTTGCAATTTTAGCCACGCTTGTCACTCACCAGAGCAACTGACTAGCAAGTTGAAGATCTAATTAATAACACACACATGAAAGTAGGGTCAATGTGGTGTCAAGGCCAAAGACAAACACTGCAGAGTTTAGGCCTTATTGCCATTTTGCAATACTAAGCAAGTGCTAATGAAATTCCTAATGACATCTTTTCACGTTATGCAATAAAGTATATGCTGCTACACAGGCAGCCTCTGCGCCTGGACGCTTTAATTACTTTCTCATCTGCCCAAAACCACCCGGACCCGGCTGTCTCTACTGTCAATCACAGGGCTAGTGAGACGTCAATCACACGCCTCTCATATCACATAAGCATCCATCACAGCAGACATCTCCCAGCTCCTGCTCTTTATGAAGGATCGTTTTTGTTGGCATGCTAAATGCCAACGTCTCTTTTAACGAGTGCGGATGTGGACACACCTAAAGCATCAAACGTCACGGTTGGAAGCTCTCGAGAGGTCTGGTTACAGGAAAAACGTGAAACGTTGTGATGGCTAATTAAGCGACACTTTTTAATCCCACAAACGGGGAAATTTCACCTCCGCTTTTAACCCATCGGTGACCACATACACACTAATGGGCACACACACACTAGGGGCAGTGAGCACACACTTGCCCGGAGCGCTGGGCAGCCCTATCCACGGCGCCCGGGGAGCAGTTGGGGGTTAGGTGTCTTGATCAAGGACGGCTCAGTTATGGACTGTCGGCCCTGGGGATCGAACCAGCGGCCTTCCGGTTCCCTAACCTCCAGCCCATGACTGCCCATATGCAAATGCGTCAGCTCGACATTTGGAGATGGCTAATTAGCAAACAGGTTGACAAATTGTAGAGTCCAGAAATGGACACAGGCTAGATTTCATCAAGTGGTGTGGATGAGAGCTCCAGTGGTCTGGTCAAAAGAAAGTGTAAAAAAAATAAATAAATAAAAAGAGATGGATAATAATCAAACGTGTTAGCTTAAAAAAACAGAGATGGGTAATATTAGTGAAGTAATACAGCATACTGTATTCTACACATCTGGACCACAGAATACAGTACTGTGTTATATAATATATAATACATCACATACTGTACTGTGCGAAAGTCTTAGGCACCCAAGACACATTGTCAAAATCTATTTGTGTAGTTTGTGTTTATTTGCTGAGAGAAGTGTCGATATTTGAATAAATAAAATGTATAGTAGATTAATTAATAATGAAATTATTATAAAATAAATAGTGATTTTCTGGATATTAGTGTGTGTGTTTACCCATCTCCAAGTCTCTCCTCGAGGAAGTCCAGTATTATATGTAGTTAAAAAGCAGCTCCTGGTTTGACCAATCAGTGCTCAGTAAATTGAGCTCATGATGTAATTGATGATATTAACGAGTCTCTGTGGCGGCTGTGAAGGTGTCCAGGAAAAATATGGAGCCAAGAAATTCTTGTTACTCATCAATCACATCATACAATCATTGTTTTTATGTTTATTTATGTTTATTTCAATTATGAATATGATATATATATATATATATATATATATATATATATATATATATATATATATATATATATATATATATATATATTGTATTTAAATTATATAAGGGGGCTAGGATTTTTACTCACTTTCCACCACCTGTGTAAATGTGATGTGACAATGAACGTGATTTGATTGAACCAACCACATTTTACATTTGCATTTATGGCATTTGACTTTATCATTTTACACAGGTAGATCAAGGTGGTGTTAGGAGTCTTGCCCACGGACTCTTATCGGTATAGTGTAGGGTGCTTGTGCGGGTTTGAACCCCAGTCTACAGTGTGAAAGGCAAAGGTGTTAACCACTACACTAACCAACCAACACTGAACAATGTTCACTTGAGTATATTTAGCTGAGTTTTGTGCTTAAAAAGTAAAACTAAAAGCTGTGATGGATAAAAATCAACAATCTATGTTTGGGTAATTAGCCAAGCTTAGCCTAAGAGTGTACAGAGTGCATGGACAGCATTTGACTAAAATGATGGAAGTTGTGATGGTTAATAAGCCAACAGGATACAGTGAAGGCTAAAATCTGTTAAGCAAATATGTTCAATTAAGAGTGCATTTAAACCAGCTGGATAAAGGTCCATAGACCATGTGCTAATGTTTAATTGCTGTTCAGATCAGAAGTTACTGCTAATAAGCAAATGTGTTAACAACATATAGAGATGGCTAATTATCAAATACTAGCTTGACAGTCTAAAGACTATTAGCTAGCCAACCAGCTAATCATTTTTATGGGCCATAATGTTGAGCTCTTTATGTAAAAGCCAATGCACACATCCTCATGTCGCATCGTTTATGCGTGCTTAGTGCATTATTAACAACACGGTTCTGAGAATTCTGTCTTAACAGTCAGAATAAATACACATTTTCAACCTCAGTAAAACTTCTTCTCTCGTTCACCATCTGCAGCCATCCACTTCTATTCCTTCTCTCAAGCCCACCCTAAACACATCAGCATATGGCTATGTTTTTACGTCCAGTGGTACACTGTGAAAGTGAACGTGGTGGGCTAGTCTAATAGCCCCCACCCGCTCTCGCCACCTAACACTCCACACCTACTACGGCAAAATAAAAGGCATCTGTCTTAATATTTCACCCGGTTTAATGAAAATCTCGGCGTCTTGTTCATGTAAGGTGAGTCCTCTTGGGTGCGTGGGAGGGGATTCAGTTTTGGGCTCACACAACTTCATTAGGCAGCCCTGATTTAGTATGTGCCCACATGCAAATGAACTAAAAGTGGTCCTAAATCAAATTAGCACAGAGAAAGACAAATGGAGCACTGGACCTGGGGAGCTGCTTGTGCTCTTTCTGCAGCTCCAAAACAAAGTGATGGAGAGGACAGAGAGAGAGAGAGAGAGAGAGAGAGAGAGAGAGAGAGAGAGAGAGCAAGCGAGAGAGAGAGAAGTAGACAAATAGCCAGACAGGCCGTCAACAGACAGAGAGAGAAAACAAATATGAATAAATACTTAAACCAGCAGCTGCCTTTGATTTTAATGAGGATAAGCATTTTGCGTTAACAGAATGACTGCTTGGACGGAAACGTGGGCGCTGCCGAACAGAGAATGCTTTCAAAAAGCTAAACTAAAAAAATGATGCTGGATGGTCTGAGATATGGTGTAGAAACGTGCTTGAAATATGCGTCCAGACCTCACAGCGTTTCACACTCTTCAGTATCCAGCTACATTCAGGTTCAGAAAGGATTTGGTTTCGGCTACAGTTGGTTCAGACTGAATTTTGTTGGGCTACAGTCGGTTCAGACAGAATTTTGTTGGGATACAGTCGGTTCAGACTGAATTTTGTTGGGCTACAGTCGGTTCAGAGTGAATTTTGTTGGGCTACAGTCGGTTCAGACTGAATTTTGTTGGGCTACAGTCGGTTCAGGCTGAATTTTGTTGGGATAGAGTCGGTTCAGGCTGAATTTTGTTGGGCTACAGTTGGTTCAGAGTGAATTTTGTTGGGCTACAGTCGGTTCAGAGTGAATTTTGTTGGGCTACAGTCGGTTCAGACTGAATTTTGTTGGGCTACAGTCGGTTCAGGCTGAATTTTGTTGGGATAGAGTCGGTTCAGGCTGAATTTTGTTGGGATACAGTCTGTTCAGACTGAATTTTGTTGGGATACAGTCGGTTCAGACTGAATTTTGTTGGGCTACAGTCGGTTCAGAGTGAATTTTGTTGGGCTACAGTCGGTTCAGACTGAATTTTGTTGGGCTACAGTCGGTTCAGGCTGAATTTTGTTGGGATAGAGTCGGTTCAGGCTGAATTTTGTTGGGCTACAGTTGGTTCAGAGTGAATTTTGTTGGGCTACAGTCGGTTCAGAGTGAATTTTGTTGGGCTACAGTCGGTTCAGACTGAATTTTGTTGGGCTACAGTCGGTTCAGGCTGAATTTTGTTGGGATAGAGTCGGTTCAGGCTGAATTTTGTTGGGATACAGTCTGTTCAGACTGAATTTTGTTGGGATACAGTCGGTTCAGACTGAATTTTGTTGGGCTACAGTCGGTTCAGAGTGAATTTTGTTGGGCTACAGTCGGTTCAGACTGAATTTTGTTGGGCTACAGTCGGTTCAGGCTGAATTTTGTTGGGATAGAGTCGGTTCAGGCTGAATTTTGTTGGGCTACAGTTGGTACAGAGTGAATTTTGTTGGGCTACAGTCGGTTCAGAGTGAATTTTGTTGGGCTACAGTCGGTTCAGACTGAATTTTGTTGGGCTACAGTCGGTTCAGGCTGAATTTTGTTGGGATAGAGTCGGTTCAGGCTGAATTTTGTTGGGATACAGTCGGTTCAGACTGAATTTTGTTGGGATAGAGTCGGTTCAGACTGAATTTTGTTGGGCTGTAGTCTGTTCAGACTGAATTTTGTTGGGCTGTAGTCTGTTCAGACTGAATTTTGTTGGGCTACAGTCGGTTCAGACTGAATTTTGTTGAGCTACAGTCTGTTCAGGCTGAATTTTGTTGGGATACAGTCTGTTCAGACTGAATTTTGTTGGGCTGTAGTCTGTTCAGACTGAATTTTGTTGGGCTGTAGTCTGTTCAGACTGAATTTTGTTGAGCTACAGTCTGTTCAGACTGAATTTTGTTGGGATACAGTCAGTTCAGACTGAATTTTGTTGGGATACAGTCGGTTCAGACTGAATTTTGTTGGGATACAGTCGGTTCAGACTGAATTTGGTTGGGCTACAGTCGGTTCAGACTGAATTTGGTTGGGCTACAGTCGGTTTAGACTGAATTTTGTTGGGATACAGTCGGATTCAGATTTTAATTTGAGTTTTATTAGATATCATATGTCTTAGTGCTATAGAAGAGTTCATGATGGATTTGCACAAAATATTCTCAGGTTGATTTCACGTTTGGATCAAAATTCAGCTCTGCTACGGTCGGCCTTAACCTCTGCTCAGGAACACTAATCTTCTCCAAAAGTTATGTCCATTACAGCTAGCGAGTCTGACATCAGTGCTCCAGGATTTCAGAGAGCAGTAGAACTTTATCTTTCTCTCTCTAGCTCTGTCTCTCTCAGCTTGGCTCAGCACATTCCACCTGTTCTGCTGAATGGAGACAAAAACGATTAGCATAACAGAATGGCTGCTTAAGGCAGAGGCGATGATGAAGGGCATTAGTAGAGGTGTGAGGTCGCTCAGGGCTGAGAGATGTAAATCTCCTTCCTTCTTTTTCTTTATCTCCCTCACTCTTGCTCACCCTTTCTCTCTAATCATTACCCAATGCTCATAAATTCCAGCCAACGCAGACGTTTGCCTTGTTCAGCAACACAATGCATTGGAGGCCAGACAAAGAGAGAGAAAGACAGAGAGAGAGAGACAGAAATGCTTTGAATTAGAATGTGAAGATTCGCTTGTTTCATGATGGATCTTGCTGTTCCTCGTCTTTGGTACCAATTTACTTTGTCTTTGCTGCAAGAAAACAAGAAAACATGCATGTCGCCATCACCAGTTAACATCGGCTGTCTGACAATGACACTGGAACAAATAGATACGCTTCCGGAAGCCTCTGCACCGTTAATGCAAGCTAAACACATTTTGGCAGCGATTTTAACATGTACAGCAAAAATCTAACAAGACCAATCAAAAAGATGGGGGGAATATGTCACTTTGGGCTCAGCATTATCATTTACTGATATCAGTGCTGTCAGAAGCTTAAATAAAAGAGGGCGGCTTGGGGATGTTCTACTGTATCTGTCAGCATGTGTTCCCGACATTAATTCCAGTGCATGCTGAAACGTGCCATTATGCATCATAGCTGCCAGTAGGTCTTTCTCGATTTGAATAAATTCACACATGCCAACATCTACTTGTGGTACAAGCAGTGATGGAAATTAGCCAAACAGCATTTCAGTGCAGCAATTATCCTACAGATTAGATGAAAAAGGACAGGTTTCACACCACACTGGTAGAACTAAAAGCACAACCCCTTAATCCTGTCCAGTTTATACTACTGATAAGACTGTCTTCGCTGTTTGATGTGATGAGCTTCAGTCCCTGCTAAAAAAACCAGCATGAGACACTGGAAACTCCAGAATACCTGACCTGAAAGAACAGGTGCGTTTACTGATTGAACCGGCCTCCTACAAAACATTTTAACTAGAGTAAACATGGAAAGAATAATAAGGCATGGCAGGTCATTAGATAATTGGCTTGACCAAGCTTTCTTTATCATCTACATTCTACACTGACCAGCCACTTTACTGCTCGTAAAAGGTTGGACCCCCTTTTGCCTTCAGAACCGCCTTAATTCTTCATGCCACACTTTCAACAAGGTGTTGGAAACGTTCCTCAGAGATTTTGGCTGGTTATTAACTAGACTAACACAGTCACTGATACTAACTACACTAACACAGTCACCGATACTAACTAGACTAACACAGTCACCGATACTAACTACACTAACACAGTCACCGATACTAACTAGACTAACACAGTCACCGATACTAACTACACTAACACAGTCACCGATACTAACTAGACTAACACAGTCACCGATACTAACTACACTAACACAGTCACCGATACTAACTACACTAACACAGTCACTGATACTAACTACACTAACACAGTCACCGATACTAACTACACTAACACAGTCACCGATACTAACTACACTAACACAGTCACTGATACTAACTACACTAACACAGTCACCGATACTAACTACACTAACACAATCACTGATACTAACTACACTAACACAGTCACCGATACTAACTAGACTAACACAGTCACCGATACTAACTAGACTAACACAGTCACCGATACTAACTACACTAACACAGTCACCGATACTAACTACACTAACACAGTCACCGATACTAACTAGGCTAACACAGTCACCGATACTAACTACGCTAACACAGTCACCGATACTAACTACACTAACACAGTCACCGATACTAACTAGACTAACACAGTCACTGATACTAACTACATTAACACAGTCACCGATACTAACTAGACTAACACAGTCACCGATACTAACTAGACTAACACATTTACCGATACTAACTAGACTAACACAGTCACCGATACTAACTACACTAACACAGTCACCGATACTAACTAGACTAACACAGTCACCGATACTAACTAGACTAACACAGTCACCGATACTAACTAGGCTAACACAGTCACCGATACTAACTACGCTAACACAGTCACCGATACTAACTACACTAACACAGTCACTGATACTAACTAGACTAACACAGTCACTGATACTAACTACACTAACACAGTCACCGATACTAACTAGACTAACACAGTCACCGATACTAACTAGACCAACACAGTCACCGATACTAACTACACTAACACAGTCACCGATACTAACTAGACTAACACAGTCACCGATACTAACTAGACTAACACAGTCACCGATACTAACTAGACTAACACAGTCACCGATACTAACTAGGCTAACACAGTCACCGATACTAACTACGCTAACACAGTCACCGATACTAACTAGACCAACACAGTCACCGATACTAACTACACTAACACAGTCACCGATACTAACTAGACTAACACAGTCACCGATACTAACTACACTAACACAGTCACCGATACTAACTAGACTAACACAGTCACCAATAGTAGGCAGGCCAACACAGTGATTAGCACTACCTAGGCTACCATGGTCACCCAATTTAAAGCTAACATGAATAACACCACAATGTTTCATCCTCATGTATTTCCAAACCATTACACTTTGCAGCTTTTGAAAATGTCACTGAATCTTGACTCTGTGTATTGAAGAGGTAGAAGCAGAATTCAGATCGTTCCTAGAGTTCAGCTGGTTAGCAGCATTTGTTTGGGCAAAAGATTATGTTTTTTTGTTGTTTACATCAAGCCAATAATATATGCAGACATGTTCTCAGAGATAACACATTTCAGATGCTTTGTGTGCTCAGAACCACTATCATAGCCCATTGTGAGTCAGATTAGGAGGGTTTTTGACTCGAGTGTTTACAGGCAATAAAAATGTAAACAAACCATTTGGAGCTTTTAAAGCCGCACCGCCGTCCCTTCCTTCCGAGGGCCATCTGAATTCTAATAGCCTTATTTGAAGTGCTGCTTGAGGATTCATCGTCAGGGCTGCCACTTTGTTCTGAAATTTCTCATTACAGCTTTAACCACGTCCGCCCCTTTGCTCTCCTTGCTCGATACAATGCAACCCCCACCAACCTCTAATTAAAGGAGCCTAGACCTGCTTTAATTACAGCCATAAGCAGATGCATTCGTGGTGATGGCGCAAATACAATCAGCGCATAATTGAATATTTACACACTCCCTGTCATCACATTTACATTTCCTTATCGCGCACAAGTGCAGGCACATACATGTACGTGGTTCTGATTAAAACCTCAGTGATCCTGTGTACAGTTGGGGGAAAAGCAAGCAAACAAACTGCCTGTATTCATTTAGTGCTCATTAGCAGGAATCCCAGTAATTGAAACGACTGCATAGGCCGAGAGTGCCTACTGAGAAGGGAACTCAGTCATGGTTTCATCTTTACAATAAAAAAAAAATCAGAAGCATTTTATGAAAAACGGACCAAAAGATGTTATGAAAAGCAAAAATCACTTGGCCTGTTCCAAAAATGTTTGGACAATTGTTGAAATACAAATAAAAACAGAAAGCAGTGATTTGTACATCCAGCTTGACGTGTTTTCTAGCAAAAGTACAAGACGTAATGTTTTATCTTATGAACATCATTGTTTTTTGTAAATCTACGCCAATTCTGAAACTGATGCCTGCAACACGTTCCAAAAAAGTTGGGGCAGGAGCAATTTAGGATTAGGAACATCGAAATTTTCGAAAATCATTTTAAAAGTGGTGAGGGAAACATGCTTCTGTATGAAAGGAGCTTCATTGGTTTATAGGGTTGGAGGAATGGTTGGAAGAATAGCATTCCTCCATGAGCAATTTTAGGCATTTCACCATCTATGGCTCCAAATATGATCAAAAGATTAATGAAATCCAGAGAAATCTGTGCATAAAAAGCAAGGCCAAAAATCACAACAGACAAGTGCCCTGAGATGGCACTGCATTAAAAACCAGTATGCTTCTCTGACGAATACCACCGCATGGGCTCGAGAATACTTCATCAGTAAACAATGTTTGTAAAGTAAAGACTGCACTATGCACAATGGTAACATGTACAGTGATCTAGCAAATCAATCTTTCAGATTGTTTAGGGAAATAATGGATGTTGTGTTCTCTGCGTGAAAGAAGTCAAGGACCATCCAGGTTGTTACCAGCGTAAAGTTCAAAATCCAGAGTCGGTCATGGTGAGGGAGGGACAGTAGTGGGTAACGTGGACACCTGTGAAAGCTGTTAAATTATACATCTGAAAGACATGTATATATTTTGTAGCAGCACATGCTGCCTTTTAGACATTTAACAATGCCAAGAAACACTGTGCATGTGTGACAAGAGCATGGCTGCATAATCAGAGATTACAAGTACTAGCCTGCTTGTCTCCCATTGAACTGCAAACAATTACATTGATGACCCTTATATAAATGAAGAATGGAAAAAAAATTCCACTTTCAAAACAAGATAAATTCATGTCCTCAACTCGCACAATATTATTGAACACTGTTGAAAAGAAAGGTGGTATAACTGTGATAACTGTGATAAACCGGTATCTGTCCTACAGTAAATAAGGTAAAACATCAAATATCATTACTTTATACTGTTTTCGGTTGAATACAGATCAAACCTGAATTTACTAATAACTGCTATCTGTTTTTACTGGCACGTCACATTCTGTCCCATCTTTTGTACACCTAATGTTATAGTAACGGCAAGTTCAACACCCCATGATATCAACTTGCAAGCACATGTCTATGTAAATAATGCAAATACCATAAAAAGAACAGAAAATGTCATAGAAGAGGTCGCATAATTCAAGCCAGTAATTCAGCTAATGGGACTTTTTCATGACTATAATCATCACTCATTACTAACGCTTAAGCCTGGCCATAGCAACACTGTCGTTCAGCCTACAATGAGAATGACTGCTAATTACTGGCTTCTAATGACTTTTTTCATTCGTTTTTCATTTTCTCACATTTGAATTTGCCTGTTACCCTTTACATTGTACGTAAACTTCATGATGAATGGACTAAAGGAAATGGCCCAAAAGTACTTGGACAAAAAGTCTGGTTCCACTGACTTCCATTAAAAGTAAAGCGTTTTTTTTTTTCACCATTTTGAAGTTTGGATTTGAAAATCTTTGCTCTTCAGTTCTAGATACGGTCTGCCAGGTTGCAGTACACTCCAGAAACCACAGGAGGTGACATGACTTTTATTGAGTAGAAATGCTCGCGCTGATGGCAAACAGAGCCGAAATGAAAAAGGCAAGATCTGAGATGCCAAACTGGGAGTTATTCAGACGCAAAAGTCGGGGTTGAACAATGCAGCATATCAGTACCTCCTAACACCTTTACATTGTATAACCATCCATTTCAGGACAGGTGGTCCAACTGAAGTGGTCCAAAATGACATGGAATAGCATCTTGTTACATTAACGTACACTGTTTACTAAAGTTTGCATTTTTGTATACAGTATGCAGAGTGAAGATGGCATTTCACAGCAATACCTGAACATTTAAAACAAAAGCATCCCTGCTGCAGCACATCTGTCTGAAAATACTGAATGGGTAACCGAATAGAAATAACACTGCTGTCATGTGGCTGGGAGGAAAGTCTATCAGTACACAAGGCCTGACCTGGTTAAAAGCCATTCCAGGTGGAGTGGCCTCCCCGCTGAGAGCACAAGGTGAGCTCTCTGATGCTGGGTAACTGATTAGGAAGCCCATGACCTTCCGGAAAATGAACAACGCAGTGAGCTTGCCGGGAGTGATCAAGGTCACGGGGTGAGTGGTGAAGGCAGGGAATGGTGACGGGGGAGCTAACTTGACTCCGCTACTATAAATGAATTAGACAGTCTATTTGAGTTCACATATGTGAACATGTAAAACCAGGAAACCTCAAAAGTTGTAAAGAAATAAGGCTGCACTCATGTGAACATGGTAAAACAGTCGCTGGCCACTTTATTAGAAACAACTACCTTGTACTTCCACTCACTGACCACTTTGTTGTTAACAGAGGTGTGCAATTTCAGACTGTCACCAGCTGACCAGATATTATTTAGCTGTGCTACTGTGGCTAAAAGACACTGTGCATCAACAAATCCGGTTTCAGTGTCTGCCTGTACACCAGGAAGGTGGAGCTAGATAGGATTTCTAATAAAGTGAACAAGAACCCACGCCTGGCACTGACTTGTTGGACCTTTGGTGCTAGGCTGCGGCAAAATCCAAAAGGGTAACACTTAAAATACAATCAATAACGCCAAGCAAACTAAGCTTGTTGGTGATAGGCCAGCCATTACTTCCAAGGCACATAGTCTGGTTTACAGAACTGTTTTCCAAGAGGTATTCCACAACGGGTAATTTACACACTTAAGGCCTATTCAAGTGGGAATTGCCCCAAATTAGCCCAAACAGCTGTGTCGAAACATAATTGCGTGGATGTTTCCCTCAGCATTATGGGACAGGCACCACACTTCTGAACAATAACAACAATATGTCCAGCTAACTGTCATATAGACCAGCACTGGGCTAGTAGGTCCATTCAACTCAACACACGCTGCCCAACACAACAGATAAATGCACTGCAAGAGGTGCTTTCAAGACATCTTATTGTCCTTAACCTTGTATTTCGGTCATTACCAAACGTGGATTTCAGTAGTCTGGTCCTGAATTAGAGGACTATAGGTCAAATCGAGCTCCATTGTAGCTGACAGCCTTGTCTTCAGGGCACAAAAAAGAATATAAAGGGAGGCTTTAGCTTCTACGAAGCTAAATTCAGCTTCTTATTGACCAACCTCTTGTTTACATTTTCTTGTTCCACCTTAAATGGAGCAGCAGTGGAGTTTTTGGACACCTAGGCAGCACCCATGGGTTAACAATCAGTGTTGACCACTGGCTCCTACTTTGAGCTCTGCATTCACAAAGTGTTCCCACCAACATTTAGCCCCCAATTTTTCATGGTCATCCCCAGACATTCTCGTGACAAGATCACATGTGGGCTCTTGAGACACTGTTGTGGATCTACAGATAATCCTGAAGGTTCTACCAGCACATCAACCCAAACTGAGCAAAGCAGTGAACTCACATTGATTAGAGACAACATAACACATACTGAGCCAAGGACAAAGACAGCGATGGCTCTGGAAGCCCAGGGTTCCTATTAGCAGCCTATATGACTCAGCCTGGGTTTCCACTCTGATCGGAAGCCAGCGGAATTGTTGATTCTTTACTGTAGCTCGGTGCTCCACAGCCAAACTGCAGCAGACCGTGTCAAAATACAGGATAATTGGACCGAGCAGCTACAACAGACACGGTTCCATGTTCCACTTGAGAGACCACCTCAATCTCCTGAGAGAGGGGAAGGATTGGGTGTGTGTCTGTAGCCGTGTACTTAGCTCTTTATAGTTACCACATGTCCCCAGTATGAAGCCAAACATGAAATCTTTGACATTTTGGAGACAATTGGAGGTTCAACAGCAACAAAAATGCTGTACGATAAAGTAAAAGAGGCTTTTGGTTGAAGCTTTTTAGCCAAAGTCAAATGTTCGCTAACAGGTCGTTCTACAGAAACGTCCACTTCTCCATCTCTCCATACAAGTCACTGGTGTTACTGATCGTCATCGGTGTTACACAAAATACAGGAAACACCAGAGACGTTTTTAATGAACAATGCGTTTTACTAAACGGCGGCTACTGAACATCAAACCACACGCTGTCCATCAGGGAACGTCCACTAAAATATGGACTTTAATCCACTTGTATTCTATCTTTTCACAGTGATGTCAGCTAGAAGCTTCATATGGGATCATGAGCTGAATGACAGAATCTCTGAGAACTGAGAGACGCAGTGGACTCACCATGAGCTTTTCTCCATAGATCCTCAGAAAACAGGTGAAAGGAGGTCGAGTGACGTCATCGGTGTGACTTTTATTTCAAAATACGAGATTTTTTATTACACAGTAACACCAGTGACTCGACTCCTGGGGAACTTTCATATATTTTATAATATTTATTTGCTGTTTGTTTTCTTTGTCATTTAAATCATATATTTCACAGCCCTGTAGAGATTATTGCAGTTAAAATTACTTAAAAACGTGTTTTTTACCTCAAAATACGTCCTCAGCCTTCACACACGACTGAGAATGAGCTCTTCTGTGGTGCTTGGAATTCTATATGATTGATTTATAAGCCAGTGTTGCTCAATTGAGGCTCAAGAAGGTGAAACTGTTAAAATGACTTTTTGTTTTATTGTAAAATTGAAATAAATTGTGATCCTGTTTTTTCAAGTGTAATATATCTGTAAATGACAGGGACACAAAAACGGACGTTTCTGTAGAATGACCCTAACATACTATCTAACGAAGCTTATGAAGTGATGCTCGTGTGTGTAACGTTCACAATTTTAATCCATAATCATCCACGTACATTTCCACAGTTATTATTACAGCATTGGGTTTAGTGCAGCACAACTATAGAAGGGCATGGAAACAACCCACAAAGACACCCTCTTAAAAAACATAACAGGCTTCTTTAATAAAGGCAGTGGTTCTATTAGGAACCATACGCGCTATCTAGAACCTTTTCATGCTTAAATGGTCCTCTGCATGGTTCTCTGCAGCACAATAAAGGGTTCTTGTGTTGTTACAAGCTTGCTATTGTAACATACAAGAGCCCTTTGGTGCTATCTAGAACCATTCCATGCTTAAATGGTCCTCTGCATGGTTCTTTGCAACACAATAAAGGGTTCTTGTGTTATGACAAGCTTGTTATTGTAACATGGAAGAGGCTTTTTGGTGCTATCTGGAACCATTTCAGGCATAAATGGTTCTCTGCATGGTTCTTTGCAACACAATAAAGGGTTCTTGTGTTATGACAAGCTTGTTATTGTAACATGGAAGAGGCTTTTTAGTGCTATCTGGAACCATTTCAGGTGTAAATGGTTCTCTGCATGGTTCTTTGAAACACAAAGGGTTCTTGTGTTATGACAAGCTAGCTATTGTAACATAGAAGAGCCTTTTTGGTGCTATCTAGAACCATTTCCAAAAAAAGGCTCTGTAAAGGGCCATCTACAACACATTCTTTATCGAGTTAAAGAACTCGTTCACCATTCAAAGAACCGTTTAAGCACAAAATGGTTCTATAGAACTCATATCTAATGAGGGTGATTGTTCATGTTCATTCATTCCCATCAACGTCAGCATTGTTCCCCAATCCCATAAGGTTAGCGGTGGGTTAAGAAGGGCGTGGAAGGGCATGGAAACAACCCAAAAACAATGCAGTGGGTTCTATTCAGTTTTATCTAGAACCATTCCACGTGTAAATGGTTCTTCGCATGGTGAAATGATGGGGAATGTGCCGTGTATGGTTGTATATAGACCCTTTTTAAAAAAAAAATAAAGGGTTCTTTTGCTGTTACAGGCTTGCTATTGTACTATAGAACCTTTTTGGTGCTACCTAGAACCATTTCCAAAAACAGGTTCTGTTTAGAATCATCTACAAACACATTCCATGTCAATCTAAAGAACTTTTTCACCATTCGAAGAACCATTTAAGCATGAAATGGTCCTACATAGAACTCATGATAGAACTCATGGCTCATTTCCTTTACTAAAGAACCCTTGAGGAACCCTCTTTTTGAGAGAGTAGGAACAGACGGTAGCGGGATTTTGCCAGATAGAGACAGAAGCGGAAAAGTAGGGGCTCTGAACAACATGTCACCCTGAAAAAAGCTGCTGGGTTGGAATTTTAAAGAGTGCAAACACTTTTCGGAATCAACATTAAATTTTCATTTTAAGAACGGAGAGGCGGGAAAGAAAGGGAGAGGGGGGAAAGAGAGGGAGAGGGGGGAAAGACAGGGAGAGGCGGGAAAGAGAGGGAGAGGGGGGAAAGAGAGGGAGAGGGGGGAAAGACAGGGAGAGGGGGATGTTTCAACCAAGCAGTCTTTAAAATCGAGAGAAGAATCTTCCATATTTACGAGCTTTAACGCTTTCTCGCTTTTTCTGCAGGTCCCAGCTTGGGAACAAAGGGAATGCTAACAGGCTGCGGAGCCGGGCCTGGACGCGCCTGGTCTGTGCGTGTGCGTAAGTTACAACCCGAAGACGCTTGTTTACACCCGCTCACGACGCTAAAAGCTCCACAAACAAGGGGCAGCACTGCTCGGAGCGCCGCGCTAACACGGATGCTTCGCCGTCTGAGACGGAAAAATGTGTTCCCGAACACGCTTTGGATGTGATCAGGGCAGCTTTGAGGCGCTTCCCTCTGTGGAATTAATTTAGAACTAAGTCAGCTGGTGTAAGGAATGACAGAGGCTCTGGGCCTTTCTGAGATTTGGAGTTACTTTCTGAAATAACCAGACATCAGCAGACGACTGAGCCTCTGCCTCAGATGCTGCCTCAACAGGGAGGCCATCTGAGGTGTCTTGGAGTTTATTTATGATGGCCAGTCAGAACGTTGCCAGTTACACTCTGATTAGCTATCAACAAGGGGGGGGGGGGGGGGCACTAAAGCGTGCTAAATACCAGTGGTGGACAGTAACTGAGTAACTGAGTAAATGTAATTAGTTTCTGTACTTTAGTATTTTTGGTGTTTCTGTACTGAAGTTTCTCCGTTCTGGGCGACTTTTTCCTTTCACTCCACTACATTTCAGAGTCTAATATCCGACTTTTTCCTCCTACATTTTGAGAAATCTGTCGTTCCTTTTGGTTTCTGTGTGTATAAAAACGTAACATGTCAAAACGAAAGAAGCGCAAAGCCAGAGCACCAATCAGGGCCCAGCGGTCACTTTGTTTAGAGCTGGTTTTGACCTGTTGGTCAGACCGACCCAGTGCAGCACGCGGTTCAACATCAGCGCAGCAGCGTAAAACTTTGGGAGAGTCTGTTCAACATAAATGATGAACTAACCTAACTTTGTGTAAATAGAGCTCAATATAGAAATATGTCCACATATGCAGTCGAGACTGACGCGGCTTTTTTCTGAATTTCTACAAACACCATTTCATTTTATAGTAAATGAGTTTGGGCTGGTTTATGTTTATGAACAGACGCCTACAGATCAACATAGTAAAGGAGCTCATCTGTGATCCTGAGTTTAAAGCCAGTTTTTATTCAACTTAAACTTGGAACTAAGTTGTAAATAAATCTGAAACTGAAACTTTGCTTGTGTGTAAAAAGTGATTTCAGAGCCACTCGGTTCTCCCTGATGGAACCTGTTTACCTTCAGTGTTTTGTGCTTCTGATCATTTTAATAGACGTCAGCGTCACTAATTAATGACGTTCTATTAAAAGACTGGTTTACCAAGAGAGACGCTGGAGGACTTTCACCTGAAATGAGTTCATGAAGCCAGTCTGGTTATAAAAATGATAACAGGACATCAGAGCCAGAATTACTCTTTTAGTACTTTTATTTATACTTAAGTACATTTGAAGGACCGGACGGTCACTGGTTCAATTCCCCAGAGCCGACACCACGTGACTGAGGTGTCCTTGAGCAAGACACCTAACCCCCAACTGCTCCCCGGATGCTGTAGATAGGGCTGCCCACCACTCCGGGCAAGTGTGGTCACTGCCCCCTAGTGTGTGTGTTCACTAGTGTGTATGTGGTGTTTCACTTCACGGATGGGGTAAATGCGGAGGTGAAATTTCCCCGTTTGTGGGACTAATAAGGGTCACTTAATCCTTCTTAATCATTAAAGCAGGCTATCAACGACGGTAAACGTTACATTATGCTTCAGGCTAGCTACTCATGAGGCTGTCACCAATAGGGAATGCTAAAGCACGCTAAATGCTAGCTATCCTTGACAGGAAACACAGGTTATGAAATATTAAATCATGCTTAATGCAAACTACAACAGGCAATGCTAAACCTTTCTAATTACTTAACTTTCAACCAGAAGCAAGCAGTTCAAACTCTGCCCTCTTTGATTGGATAGAAATGTGCGGCACACTTAAATTTATTTATTTATACATTTATTCATTTATTTATTTATTTGGGGAAAGAGAGCAGCCAAAAGTCCCCACGGTGTCGACGTGTTCACGCTTTTATGAACCCGGGGACATCTGGTTCCCGCATAGATCTAAATGCATAGCCAGAAACACTCCTATCCTCTCGTCCACACCCCACAGCCCTGAAATATTCATGCAGTGGAGGGTCTGTCTGTCTGCCGGAGATTCAAAGTCCCAGTCAGACGGAGACAGACTGTCTTGTCTGTGGTCTGAAACACAGGGGTAACACGCAGGCAGGCGGTGTGTGGAGGGAAGCCGGCCTGCTGCTGCGTCTTTGTCTAAAGACAGCGGAGACAGTCACCAGTGATGAGCCGTCATTCTCAGCAGGCAAAAACAGGATCTGGAATTGATGGAAGTGTAAAAAAACCGGCAGAGGGAAAGATGTACGCGCACTGCCAACGTGGCGCCCAACTATCGGGCTGCGCAAACCCCGGCACTGAATACAATGCCGAGAAGGGCTCAGACGGGCCGGGAAAGCAAGGCGTACGTGTGCTTACTCTGCCTGCCAAAAGTTTGAGGACAGCTTTCAAAGTGTTTTAAAGCACTTAAAACACAGGATTTCAGTAAATACCATGAATTATTCATTAACCCGGCTAGCCCAGTCGGTAGAGCATGAGACTCAATCTCAGGGTCATGGGTTCGAGCCCCATGTTGGGCGTGACCTGTGCTTGCTTTTAGGGGCAGTCGTGGGCTGGAGGTTAGGGATCCAGCCTCGTGACCGGAAGGTCGCCGGTTCGATCCCCAGAGCCGACAGCACATGACTGAGGTGTCCTTGAGCAAGACGCCAAACCCCCAACTGCTCCCCGGGCGCTGCGGATTGGGCTGCCCACCGCTCCGGGCAAGTGTGCTCACTGCCCCTAGTGTGTGTGTGCTCACTAGTGTGTATGTGGTGTTTCACTTCATGCATGGGTTAAATGCGAAGGGGAAATTTCCCCATTGTGGGACTAATAAGGGTCACTTAAACCAGTATGAATTTTTCAGTAATTACTTTGTGCTTAATAGGAATTTTTCAAGAACTGTTAGGAATTATTCTGTAAGCACTGTGAATTACTCAGTAACTACGATGCATATATATATATATATATATATTTTACTATGAATTAGTAAGTAAGCAGTATTAATTGCTAAGTAACAATTACAAATGATTCTGTAACCACTGTGAATTAAATATTGACTCTTATGAATTGTTCAGCAACTATTATAAGGCATTTAGTAACTATTATGAAATATTCACTAGCCACTATTAATTGCTATGTAAATACCATCAATTATGCAGTAAGTACTATGAATTATTCTGTAACTACTGTGACTTGTTCAGTATGAATTATTCAGTTTTTACTATTAATTACTAACGACTACAAATGATTCTGTAACTACTCTAAATAGCTCTGTAGCCTCAGTAACTACAAGGATTTTTCAGTGACTACTATGAATTATTCAGTAGACAGTATGAATAATTAAGTAACCACTATTAATTACTCATTTACTATTATAAATGATTCTGTAACCACTGTGAATTACATAGCAACTACTATGAATTATTCAGTAACTATTATGAATTGTATACTACCCACTATTAATTACAAAGTAAATACTATGAATTATTTACTAACTATTATGATTTATTCTGTAACAACTGTGAATTAGGCAGCAATAACTATTAAATTATTAATAACTACTATCAATTATTTAGGAACCAGTATGAATTATGCCACAATCATTACAAGTTACTTATTACCTACTGTGAATTTCAGAATAATTACTATGAATTATTCAATAGCCAGTATGGATCATTAAGGAATTAGTATTAATTACGCAAAAAATACTAGGAATTACTCAGTAACTGCTACTAATGATTCAACACCTATTAGAAATAATGTATTAAGTACTCTGAATAATTCAGTAATGTATATATCAGTAACTACTATGATTTATACTGAGGCCCATGCATTTTATCCCCTCACAGCCATGTCAGCACTCATCAGCAGTCAAACCTTTCAGATGTTCAAACCACAAAGAGTTTTAACACGTACTTTTAACAAAAGTCAGAAAACAGAACTGTCAAATAAGAAGTGAGGGAAACCCGCTCTTCATACCAGAGGAGAACAAGAAGCTGAGAGGCTGTTAACAATAGCTGTGCAGTAATATTGAACTGGAAAAGAAGACAAGATGTGCCCAAACTTTTGACGAGCTGCTTCATGGCAGAAATATGCCTCCAGTGGTCCAGACGTTGCAGTGACCCGGGCTGATCATGCAATCGACATCACTCATATCACTCCAAAAGTACTCCGCAGGTTCAGCGGGAGCTCATAGCTTTCGATTGCCTTTCGCTGCCGGGGCTGCGCGGCTTCTTCTGAGCCATGAAGTGCAGAAACAGAGGAACAGGACAGGAGGGTATGGAGAGGTGAGCGCGCTGAGAACCTGGTCTTATGCTTTCGCATAGAAATATCTTCTATAGAAAAACACACAGCCGTGTTTTTCTCTCGTCTTGGCGTTTGATACAGTCACAGTCAGAGTGAACTCTCAGGCAGGTTACGCTGCGTCGCATCACTCACGCTGTTTGGATTAATGTCCCGTCTCCACAGTTCACACACACAAACAAGGTTACAGGGCGCTCATGCCACGCAGTTCATTCCTAGAATAGACTGGTGTA
>NC_051233.1:3542344-3564844 GCF_015220715.1 Pygocentrus nattereri | reverse complement strand
ACTGGATTACGCCGGTGCGGCAAATCTGATTTGCTCGTCCTCTGAGCCTCGGCTTCGTTTTCTGAGTCAGAGGAAAAGTGTACGTGTGTCTTTTTGACAAATCAGAAGATGCGAGGCCTATCAAACCCCACCCCGACTGCCAAGGAGAGGTCAAGTGCAGTCCTGCTTTGGTTTTCACAGCCTCTCCTGTTAAGCTAACGTGCTAAAAATATCAGCCTCCATTATCTCTTACAGCAGCAGACGGAATCAAATCAAACAGTGGTCCTTCACACCTGCAGCTATTATTACTGTTTTGCTGATGCGTCTGAGCAAAGCAGCTTACTTTAACCAGCCCCTGAGCCCATTTCCCTCGAGTGAAGTGGGATTAAGCCGCCTTGCTAAAGGCTACAGACGCTCATGAGTCAATGTAACGACCTTCTAGGCCGTGCTTTCTGACCTTTTGGCTCAAGAAGTGTTGTTCCGTTTGGCCAGCGAGGTTCCTGGAGCTCAAGGACTTTGTGACTAAGATATGACCTTCTCTTAAATCTGGATTAGAGCTTGTGACTAAACCCCAGCCTGTTAAAAGCCATCATTTGATGTTGTTGATGTCATTTGTCAACGTGACATGACTCAAGTTTGCAGAGCTTTCAGGCACCGAACTTGGAGGCAAACTGAAGTCTCTGAAAAATGAAACAAGAACAAAGGAGGCATCCAGTCAGCATGTAGCTCAATACCGTAGAGCTGTCAGTAGTGACTACTGATGAAAAAGAAAGGCTTTCTAAATTCATTCAAGAACTTTTAATGGATTTTTTTAAAAACTGAGCAATCATGTTTAATTGAGTGATCACGGCAGTCCTAATATACCACTGAGACCCTGTCTCTGCGGTATAAGTGTGACTTTATAGGTGACACCTTGTCTTAAAAAGTTCTTAAATGGCTCTTGGCCTGTATATACACTAAATTGCCAAAAGTGTTCGGTCATCTGCCTTCACACGCATATGAACTTGAGTGACATCCCGTTCTTAATCCATAGGGTTTAATATGATGTCGGCCCACCCTTTGCAGGTATAACAGCTTCAGCACTTCTGGGATGGCTTTCCACAAGGGTTAGGAGTGTTTATGGGAATTTTTGACCGTTCTTCCAGAAGAACATTAGGTCAGACACTGATGTTGGACGAGAAGGCCTGGCTCACAGTCTCCGCTCTAATTCATCCCAAAGGGGTTCTATGGGGTTGAGGTCAGGACTCTGTGCAGGCCAGTCAAGTTCTTCCACACCAGACTGGCTCATCCGTGTCTTTATGGACCTGCTTTGTGCACTGGTGTGCAGTCATGTTGGAGCAGGAAGGGGCCGTCCCCAAACTGCTCCCACAAAGTTCGGGGCATGAAATTGTCCAAAATCTCTTGGTGCTGAAGCTTTAAGAGTTCCTTTCACTGGAACTAAGGGGCCGAGCCCAACTCCTAAAAAACACCCCCACACCATGATCCCCTTTACACCACTGCATTCCACGCTTTGCATTGCGCTTGGTGATGTAAGGCTTGGATGCAGCTGCTCGGCCATGGAAACCCATTCCATGAAGCTCTCTACGCTGTTCTTGAGCTGATCTGAAGGCCACATGAAGTTTGGAGGTCTGTAATGATTGACTCATGTCTGTAGAAGCAGTCTGCAGGCCTAGGGGCTCGGCTTTATACACCTGTGGCCATGGAAGTGACTGGAACACCTGAATTCAATGATTTGGATGGGTGACTGAATACTTTTGGAAATATAGTGTGTAGGAATAAAGAAAAACTGTGGACTGTCTGGGAAGCCCTGGGAACCAGTTTGGCATCCATTGCTTTAAAGAACCATTCTTTGAAAGGTTCTCTAGGAAAAAAAAACCTAGTTTGTCTATGGCATCGCTCCAACGAATCCTCTTTAACACCTTAACCCTTAGAAACCTTAAAATATTGTGGAATTTTTTGGTATTTTGGGTCAGTTACAATTACAAATGCAATTCCATTGTTTGGCAACAGACATGTGATATCTTTCTGAATTTGGGTCATTTCTGATCAAAAATGTACCCAGCACCTGATAAATTTTGTATTTTTCTGATTAAAGAGATCTTGAAAAGAAGTGCAGTTGTAGTTATCTTGTCAGAAATTGTTCAGTGTCTGGGAGCTGAAAGTGCAGTAATTCTGACGGTGATTCGTTCTGTTGGTCATTACGAGTGAAAATAAACAGTCAGTATAAGGTGGAAATGTATTTTACAGATTTTCTGTCCTCTTGGATTCAGGCTGAGTGCTAAAACTCTGATACACAGCACGACAGGCTTTATTTTTAATTACAGATTGAGTTTCATATTTAATATCAGTTATTTTTAATACTCAGAATCAATGTAACCGAAAGCCCTTTGTTTATAGAATGAAGGCTGAAAGCTGAGGTGTAGTGTAACAGTACTGAGCAGGTTGTGGGTGATTTTGGAGCTGATCTCTGGCTGATGGACGGTCACAGGTGGATGAAGTCACTCTGGATGGTGAGGCGGAGTCTGATGAGTGATCTGATGTGAATCATGTCACTGTTTTAACCCTTTGTTGGAATACGAAGGCCAAACGGCAGAGCAATAATATCAGGAATTTAGGTGATTTTCTGAGCCGATTTACCCACTGATGCCGATGTCTCGGCTCAGCGATGTCATGCTTGATCGTTAGCGGAGGTCCTGCTGAATGTCCTGATATGTGGATCACGTTCGTGTCCTAAACTGTTCCGAAGTTATGCAGGCTAGCAGCGGCCTACCACTTCCAGGTCCTAAGGGTTCATTTGAAACACATTAGTGAATGAATGGCCCCTGACTACTGATGAAAACCTGGAATACTTGGTTGACTAGCAATGTTAAACAACACTAATGTTGAATATTAATCTTCTGCTAAGCCTCAGAGAACACAAAGACTGTACAGCCATATCTAGAACCACACACATGGGCCCCACAAAGGCCTAAAACTGCCAGTATTATAGCAGCAAATGTTATCATAGCTGCTCTTTGTCACTCATCATTTAAAGAATGGCTGAAGAACTGGTTGAAATTACCCTGTGGGCTTTTCTTTTTTCATCACAGAGAGGACAATTTAAGAGAAGCATTATCTCCAGCCTTCAGCATGGTTCCACGCTCACTAAAGAAGAGTTTAATGCGTGAAGAAATGAGCTCGGAGGGAGCTGGAATTGAAAACGGCCCACTTGTGTGGTTTGGCGCTAAGAATGTCTGGTGCCCCCTTTGAAGGTTATGTTCTGGCTGCAAAACGACTTTTTCTTTCATCCCCTCTGTCACCTTTTTCTCCTCAATGTGTCTCTCCCTTTCTTCATTTCACCACAGACAGATTTCCACGCCCGGCAGCTCCGTCTGGTAAATGAAAGTGTGAAAAAAAAACGGCAAAACCGAGACTTTTTTCACCAATAAAGCGCCCGACTGGTGCTTCAATCTGGTCTTGCCGGCGCGCTCGAGATCATCCGCTTAGAAACATGGACTCCACCAGACTGCCAATTGGCAGGGCTTTAAAGAAGCCAATGAATGTCACTTTCGGTTTAATGCCCCGTGATAACCACATCCGTGGCCATGCCAAGAGGTCAGGCTATCGGTTCAAAGTACTGAGAGCCCTTCTCTTCGACTCCTTCAGATAGAAATGCATTAGCGCTATCTTAACCTCTTCATTCCAGCCATATAAACCCAGAAGCCCAGCATCCACTTTTTTGTGGTAGGCAATCCCTTTTGCGGATTAATAACCCCCCAGACGTCTGGACTCATACCTACTCAATTTCATACCCTGGCCTTGACCCAGTGCCGACTGGACACTTATCTTTCCAGTTGGCACCAGAGCCATTTTTTTTCATTCGCTAAGACTTTTCTGCTCCCAAGAGCCAAGATGGTGTCGGCAGGCTGCAGCTGCCCTCAGCAGAGGCCTCTTTAGTGTTAGTCCAGCTCACAGTAGGTGTGGAGATAGGAAGGCTGGAGCATGCTGTGGATCAGTTTAGGGTCCAGATGCAGCTTTGTCTCCAGAAGGACTAACGGTTCCTGGACCCAAGGGATGAGCAAGGTAGCCACAACCTTCTCCACCATGAACCTGGCATGAGGGCCAAAGCAGTTTCTTGAGCACAGAACTGGTCAAAGTGATGTTGCAGTGTTGAAGCAAGTCTGAACAATCTGTGCCATATCTAGGGCCTGACCGATACATCCGTTTGCCCATAAAATCAGTCGATACTAACAATTTAACATTTTATAATGTTTTAACAAAACATTAAAAGCTCCTTTGAAGAATAATAAACCCAACGTCCACCTTGAGAAAAGTCCTTCAGTTGTACTCATATCTCCTTACATCACTTTTAAAAGAGCAAGCAAACATCAGTCGCCTACCTAATATACAGCTATACAGGCTGAACTTGTGAGCGTGAACACAAAACACCATCACGGTTAAAGTAATAAAAGTATAAAATGCATTTTAATCTACCTTTTAGCATAAAGATCACAAATCACAACACACAAAGGGATTTTCTATTAATAGAAAACAGACAGAAACACTAAATAAGCTCCACCCCCACCACAACATTTATATTATACTGAGTCAATTATACTGAGTTTCCAGTGTTTATTCAATCTTATTGTGATTATATTTCATGTTTTAATTAATGACCATGTTAAATGATGATCTAATTAGCTAATATTATCTATATTTTTCTGTATTAGCATTACTATCATTTCTACATTAGTCAGGCCTTAACGTCTACCATTGTGCCAGCTGCCAACAAAGGGCCGCGAGGGGCATTTAGAGGCTAGTGCTGACTCCCCTAGTGCCACAACCAGTACCAAAAACCTTGCAGCCAACTCAAAAGCCCTGCAAGTCCTCGGGCTCAAGCACAAAACACAGCTCCACAAAGCCCTGCGGAGACTTGGCACCTGGAGACCAGAGAGAGAGGAGAGGGGGAGTAAGTGTGGGGGCATCTGTGAACTGACTTATGTTTTATATTTCCAAAGGGCCCCGAGTGGCATTTAGAGGCTAGTGCCAACCCCCCCTAGTGCCACAAACAGTCGCAAAACGTTGCAGCCAACTCAAAGATGCCGGGATTTTTGGGCAAGAGCACAGTGCCACGCCCATAAGCACCGACAGGAGTCACGGACAACAGCAAGAGATAGATGCCATGCCTAGAAAAGCTGTTAAGAGCTCTGGAGAGCAGTGAGAGTGCACTGCCACGCTCACAGCTGCCAATGGAAGCCATGGGCAGCAGCACGAGAAAGCGGGGAAAACGAGCTCCCAGCCAGCCAGCGCATCCTGAATCTCGCCTCACGTTATGCAGCTGGGCCACTGAGCTCTGCCAGGTGTTCAGAGCTTGGGTGATGTGATGTAAAGATGGAGCAACAAGTTATCTTTCTCTCTCACTGCTCAGGAGGTCATTCTGCTCCTCATAATGGCTGATACCAACTGGTGGGAACAGCGCAGGGACCTTCAAAAGAAGCTTCTATCATTTGATGCTACCAGGTTGGACTGTTAGGAGTAAAGGATTCAGAGATAAATACTGTGCAGATACATTTTTCTTTTGTGAAGGTACAAACAATGTAATATTTTGCCTAACTGCCATTTCAGCTAACAGAGGGCCTACATTGGCTTGCACCACACTGGGTGAAGGCCATCCTATCCTCTCAGACATCACCAGGGCTCTAACTTGGGATATCCAGTTGCTTAGACTTAGAGCTGGTGCTACTCAGGTGCCATCATGTGCCCCTCCTTAATGCCATAGCAGTTACCATCATTGGCTGATGCTTAAACTCTTCAAGAGCTGGGCCAAGCATGTTATAATAGGGAATAACTCTGCAGGAGAGGCCTCTGAGGTCTGCAGTAGAGAGCATGCATGAGAGAGAAAGAGCAGTAGAGAGTTGAATTTATTCTTTCATGTCCTCAAACACACTAGTGTAAATTAGCTTTGCCTAACCGAACTCTCTTATGCTTGTAATTAGCCCTGTTAGCCCTGTTCTGGGGGCACTAAAGAAAGTTATGCAATCTATTTCTTATTCGCTCTTCAACATTAGACGCTTAACTAAGCTGCTTTGTCTTCCCGTGGTCCCTCAACATGACCTCCCTTTAAATGTGAGGTCGGGAGGCTTTTTGTGGGTGTGCATGTATTTTGCTGTGTTCGCGCTTCCATTTCAAAGTGTTTCCGCGGTTTGCGGCGTCCAAGACCTTCGTCTTAACGCTCAAGAGGCTTTGAGAGAAACCAACTCACTACAGTATGGCAGTGTGCTGCGGGTTTGTTGGGTTTGCTGAGATAGTCATCCTCAAAGCCTCAAAGCCTAGACTCTCCTTCGAGGCTAATTATTAAAGCACCAGTGAATTTTGTGGCTTGAAGACTTCAGCTATAACTGCTAGTTTGGTGCTTGTAGTTTGAAGATACTCAAAAACAAATACCACCAGGCAAATTTGGATAGAAAACTAACTGTGCCAAATGAAAGAGGGAAAAAACAAATACACCCCATTTTTGGCCTCAAATGTCATTGATCATCGAGAATTCTGGCAGCGCTTTGTCAAATTTAGACTTAGTATCTCAAAATAATGACTTCTTTTCCCAAAACAATTTCTTGATATTCTTTTTTTCTTGAAATAGTGACTCATTATGTGAAAATAGTGACTTACTAGATTGAAATGATGACTTATTTTATTATCTTGAAACAATGACGTACTTTTGTGAAAATAATTCTTATAAATTTCATAAAACAATAATTCCTGCCTCAAGATTTTGAGTTATTAAGGCGAAATTGCGACAAGCTGTCAAAATAATGCCAAAGGCCGTAAATGTAGATGTGTGATGATGTAGGTGTGCAGTTTGCATGGTTTAACTTGTAAGCTACATTCATCTCCTCAGACTGAAGAAGCAAACTTCAGGCACCAAACATTTCTTGTCTGATTGACTACATTTGGGCTAACGATGGTAAATTATCTGAATTAATTCTTTGGCAAACTATCACTTCAACTCTTCATTTCTCCTTCAGTTCTCCTTCAGGATGCAAGCAAATGAAACTAAACAAAGTAGAGAACAGAATCTACAATCGCACACTTACCAGAGACCGTAACCTTAGCTGTCCGGCTGACGATCGCTCCGACGCCCTCCAGGGTGGCCAGGCACTGGTAGGACCCCTCGTCAGGCCGGTGGTGCCGCGAGTGCACAACATTTTGCACCAGAAGCGAGCCGTTGGCCAGCTGCTGCCTGCGCTCATCCACCACTGAGCTCAGCAGGACGCCATCCTTTTTCCAGGAGATGATGGGGAGGCCCTGGTCTGACCGCGCCTGGCAGTCCAGCTGCAATACGCCCCCTCGAACTGTCACCACGTCCTGGGGCTCAAGCACAAAACGCAGCTCCACGAAGCCCCGCGGGGACTCAGAACCTAGAGACCAGAGAGAGGAGAGGGGGGTAAGTGTGGGGGCATCTGTGAATTGTTTTAAAGACCTATGTTTTATCATTTTTGTGTTTTATTCCTGCCTGGAATGTACTATTCTGTGGGTTATTGCACAAGAATAATTCCACATGAACCTTAGCAACTACTATGGATAACATAGAAACAGCCTAACAACACCTTAGCAACCACCTGGAATACTGTAGCAACAAGTCTCGCATCACCATAGCACCCACCTGAGATACTGTAGCAATTGTCTAGCTACACCTTAATAACCACATGGGATACTGTAGCAATTGTCTAGCAACACTGTAGTAACCACCTAGGATACTGTAGCAATAGACGAGCAACACTTTAACAGCCACCTGGGATACTGTAGCAATTGTCTAGTATCACCATAGCACCCACCTGAGATACTGTAGCAATAGTCTAGCAACACTGTAGCAACCACCTGGGATACTGTAGCACTGGTCTAGCAACACCTTAGCAACCACCTGGAATACTGTAGCACTGGTCTAGCAACACCTTAGCAACCACCTGGAATACTGTAGCACTGGTCTAGCAACACCTTAGCAACCACCTGGAATACTGTAGCACTGGTCTAGTAACACCTTAGCAACCACCTTGAATACTGTAGCACTGGTCTAGCAACACCTTAGCAACCACCTGGAATACAGTAGCACTGGTCTAGCAACACCTTAGCAACCACCTCGAATACTGTAGCACTGGTCTAGCAACACCTTAGCAACCACCTGGAATACTGTAGCACTGGTCTAGCAACACCTAAGCAGCTTCTATTTATCCTTTAGAAATAAACAGACTGTTGTGGTTACTGAGCCTTTAAGGTAATCAGTCTCGATTCTGATTGGCTGCACATGTATTCATCCTTGTTCTCAAAGCCATTGCTTTAAGTCATGACATTACACCAATTTTGCATGTACAGTTCTATACTCCATCCATATACTGCTTATATGTTCATGGTATATCACATTTAAAAACAACGGCAAGGAAAAGTCAGGCTTCAAAAATATTCAAATATACTGCTTAGTGGAACTTGATGGGTCAGGGACACCCACCAGTACATTACAATGATCTGCGATGCACGAAGCACAGTCTTTCCTCTAATAGCTTTGTTGAACAATCAGACACTGTAGCAGGATTTGCATTCAGTTCTTTAAAACCCTTTTCACCTGAGACTCAGACAAGAAGCATTAGCCCTGTTCCGTCAGACATTTAAAGATAAAAGACTTCGCTCAGGGCAAGGATTCTGATTAAACGGTGTTTAGCAGCTATACAAGTCAAATCAAAGCCAGCCATCCATACACATGCTTCTCTACCTCAGGGACACTGAACACTACAACGTAGGACTCAGTAAACTCAGATGATTTCTCTGCTGGTTGTTGTTGCTTTTGTGAGAAAACTTCACATTTCCGCTTTCTAGGAGAAGGGGAAAAGTCCTAAGCAGGGATGTGGAGGTGATGAGGGGGCTGCAGCACCCCTGGATTTTAGGAACAGCATAGAAAGCCTATGTGTGCTTGCATGGGGGGGGGTCTGCATTTTTATTTGTTTTTATTTTTATTTATATTTTTCAAATTAGCCATCCTCTGTTTAAGTTAATGCCTCATTTTCATTACAGCGGGTCTTAACTCTGACCTTAAAAGCACCTGGGATACCATAGCCCCTGCCTAGTAACATCTTAGCAACCACCTGGGATTTGACAGCAACAGCCTGGCAACATCTTAGCAACCACCTGGGATATGACAGCACTGACCTAGCTACATCTTAGCAACTAGCTGAGATTTGACAGCAATGGCCTAGTAACATCTTATTAACCACCTGGGACATGACAGTACCAGCCTAGCAACATCTTAGCAACCACCTCGGATATAACAGCAACAGCCTAGCAACATCTAAGCAACCACCTGGATTATGACAGTCACAGCCTAGCAACATCTTAACAACTAATGGGGATATGACATCAACAGCCTAGCAACATCTTAGCAACCACCTGGGATAAGACTGCAAAAGCCTAGCAACATCTTAGCAACCACCTGGGATATGACAGCAACAGCCTAGCAACATCTTAGCAACCACCTGGGATATGACAGCAACAGCCTAGCAACATCTTAGCAACCACCTGGGATATGACAGCAATGGCCTAACAATACATTAGTAACCACCTGGAATTCTATAGTAACCGCTTTGTCTGGCCAACTTAAAGTTTGTGTTGATCTGACTGTTTACCACTAAACTTAGGTTGTGCCAGTATGTGTGCATATCGTCGTCTTTGGATAGACATGGTATGTTATGAAGCATCGTGTCTGAGGAAAATTACACAAAGAAACGTAGAGAAACGAAAGAAACACTGGCATATCATTTCATAGCATTATGCCGTTTCAGTTTTTAGTGTTTCTGCATGCCCAGCATAAAGCACCTACTCATGTTTCTGCCCTTGACTTTCTTGTGTGTTAATGTCTAAAAATATTTTTGGGCCAATTCTATTGGCTCATGTGGAAACGGTCACTGAAGGCAGCTTTGAAGTTATGTAAAAGAGAAAAACGAAACCTTTTTTCTCAGCGCCAGCTGAACGCTTGCATTCCATAGCCGTCATAACACCTAAGTGCATTCTTCGAGTTCCTCAATGCTAATACGCTCCGGATTCGAGCATAACAAGAACGCTTGCGTTTGAAGTATCCCTGGAGTGGAACTGTGTTTGCTCCTCGAATACTCTCTCTCCCTCTTTGTTTCCAAATTTTTCGTTTGCATCATCCTCGGGTCTGTCTAGGCATGCACATGTCTAACCGTTCGTGATCAAACAACCAGTGGTTGGTGTGAATAAATAATCAGCCATTTGGTACCGTCAGGCAAAAAAGCTACCTGGGATCTTTTAATGCAATTCCGGGGTGCCAAGCCATGCTCCTCCATCTACCTCTCTGAATGGAGTTTACTTCCAAGCTCGAAACAACACATGGTTTAGCTAATCAAGGCCTCCAGGAGAGTCTGAACGGAACACTAGAGCCAGGAGATGAAGAGCGGGTAGTGGGCGTCTGGCTCGTAGCGCTTTGTTTCCCTCGTTAAAGCAATCGATCAAATGACGTCACATGTAGTCGGTCAGCCAAACCATGTCTGTTGCCTGAAGTTTGCTTCTTTAGTTGTACTACAGTTGGAACAGTAAGGCCAGTGCTGCTGTCAAGTATCCGGAAAGCCACTAGCATCGTGGACGACCCCACCAACCAAAAATATCCAGCTAGCAGCGTCCTGTGACCACTGATGAAGGACTAGAGGACGACCAGCACAAACGGTGCAGCAGCAGATGAGCTGTCGTCTCTGACTTTACATCTACAAGGTGGACCGACAAGGTAGGAGTGTCTAATAGAGTGGACAGTGAGTGGACACAGTGTTTACTCCAGCAGCACTGCTGTGTCTGATCCACTCATACCAGCACAACACACACTGACACACCACCACCACGTCAGTGTTACTGCAGTGCTGAGAAACTCTGCTTGCTATTTTTGAACTGAGGAAATGGAAAGAAATCAGAGTAAGGGTACACATGCTGAAAAACCCAGTTACTGAGCTAAAACCCAGCTCTCTTGATCAGATTTCCTAATTTCTAATAAATCGAAGTATGTTGTTAGTATCACATAACCCTTCGCCTTCAATCAGATTATTAAGTGCATGTGAATGCACCACTTGATGAGTCTGGATCCAGAGTCTGGATGACGTTCCTCAGCTCGGCCTCTATCGTTCTCCCTTCCTCGGGTCACATGGAGGGAGACGGCTCGGCAGCGTGCATGCGGTGAAGTGAGAGTTGTGGAACGTGGCAGAAGGTGCCGATTCAAATGCTAATGCTGGGGAATTTCACCCGTTCCCTTTGTCTTAACCTGCTGTGCGGAGATACTTCACCGCTTCAGCACGACAAAGGCTTTCTGGCGCTTCGCTCACGTCACAGCAGCGCTCCTGCGCTTCTGCGGCAGGAGACGAGAGAAGAAGGGGATGAATTTCACAACTTTACCGGTGTCACCCCGAAAACGACTCCCAGGAAGCCACTTTCAAACCGTCAAACCCCCCCCCCAAAAAAAACACTGCCTTTATGTCTCTCCTCCATGGTGGCTCCCAACGGACGTCAGCTCCTGCTCTGCGGGACGGTGAGTTAAAATAGAAACTGTGTTTTAGACAAACAGGGCCAAAGCGCCAGGAGGAAAAAGAAGAGGTGAGTGAAGAGAGAGAGAGAGAGAGAGAGAGAGACAGAGAGAGAGAGAGAGAGAGAGAGAGAGAGAGAGAGAGAGAGAGAGAGAGAGAGAATGCCCGGCGTCCTTTCTTTGACATCGGGAAGCAGCAAAAAGAGAATAATTGAAAAAAAACTGCCTCTCGGTTTCCCTCGGCGACGGGGCGGATTTTAAATGTGATTCGCTGACAGGGCGTCTGAGGCAGCATGGGAAACGAGCGAGCCGCTGACAAGCCGCCAGACAGTGAGAGAGAGACAGAGAGAGAGAGAGAGAGAGAGAGAGAGAAAGATAGAGACCGATAGAGAGCTATGAGACCGTTTATCCAACTGACCTATTCATGCTCCACCCACAGATGCGCTTTTCATAGCTACTGCTGTGATGTTGGACTACCGTTACAGAATGATGGCAAAAATCTCATTCCCACTTTTTATTAAGTGTCTCTAATAACTTTGTAGTTACACATTAACAATACATGCAACAACATCCTAACAACTGGTGATGTATTGACTACAGATGACAGTAGTACAACTTATATAATAATTCTCCTATGTAATTACACTTAATAAGGTGTAATAAGGTGGACCTATTTTCCCAGCAAGACCATTTTGACTGTAATTGATTTGTAATTAGCAGCACTGGGTATAGCTGCACTCTGTAGTTCTACAGTTACAGACTGTAGTCCATCTGTTTCTCTGATACTCTGTTACCCTGTTCTTCAGTGGTCAGGACCCCCATGGACCCTCACAGAGCAGGTACTGTTTGGGTGGTGGATCATTCTCAGCACTGCAGTAACACTGACGAGGTGGCGGTGGTATTTTAGTGTGTGTTGTGCTGGTACAAGTGGATCACACACAGCAGTGCTGCTGGAGTTTCCATAGTAACTGCAAGGCACACATTAAAATACGTGGAACAATCCTGTGCAGTTGTTATGTAGTTACAGTGTTATTACAGATTCCAGACACTGGCGCTATTGTAAAAACAGGCGTTCTAACAAATGTAATTACCCTCACACTCCTGGGGGGAGACACTTAAGTGGGACCAAAATATGAGGTCCCACTTTATATTAAGTGTCTCCAATAAATGTGTAGTTACACATGAATACCATATGCAACAACACTGCAACTACTAATGATTCAGTCACTGTTATAGATGGATGACAGAAGTACAGCCTATGTAATTAAACATGTGTACATATGTCTTCCACATAGGAACTTGTAATGTAGAGTTAAAGCTACACTGTAAATTAAGTGGACAGTTCCCGTTATTAGAGACACTTAATATAAAATATCATCCAGCTTAACGTAGAAGTCCAAAGGCCAGATGGTTTGAATGGACCTCATGTTCACACAGAAGCCCCACTGTCTTGCTGATACACCAGTCATTGTGAACAGCAGGGCTTTTTAGAGAACTCGGATTGGACGGGGAAGGGCATGACCCCCAACTCGGGAATACAATCCTAAATAGGTGCTGAAAGATTAAAGGCAAGACGTGCCTTTTTGGGCGGGTCTCAGTAACCCGCTTTCATTTGATGTTCATGTGGAGAACATCCGTGGCGTTTCTCAATAGCAAGAACATGAAGAAAGGACTTTCTTGACAAGCACCTATAGATGACCAAGCACCTACAGATGTGCTATACCTGACACATCAAAACACTCGGAATGACTTACATCTCAGCCGATGAATTTGGCGCATTGTAAATATACAAGAACATGAGAACACGTAGGAAATACCTGTGTTGTTGTAAAAGAAAACGTGTGATGTCATAGAAGAACCACTGGTTCCCTAAAAACCTTTCATTGGAGTTTAGTAAATGAGAAGTGTTGAATTGGTAGAATAGAACCTTCAATTTAGGTAGACCTCACAAATCTCCTTCTAAAACACGGCACCAAAGAACTCTATATTAAAAGAGTCTACCCCCCGTGTTCTCAATCCCAGTGGGCTTCACTCGCCGGAGGTCTATGGTCACTCTAAGGTCAAACCTCAGGCCTATCGACCTGATTTTCTCTAAAGGAAGTCATCAAATCACTAGAGACGCACTGGATTACGGAAACTTCAGTGCTTTTCCAGACACAACAAGACACAAGTCAGATGCAACTGAGCGTTCACTACAGCTACTAGAAATATTTATGAACTCACATAGAGTCACAGCCAGCCAGAACACAGAAACACAGCGAGAGCGAAGCAAACATGTCATATTACCAGCAAAGTGATCTACAGAAACACCAGGGAGCCACCTACTTTGTAATCTCTACTTCAGAGGATTCTGACCACCTTTAAACGGCACCCCAGACGGACGGAGCTTTGAATGACCTTTCTAGTCCTGGCGTGTCTGCACGCGCTTGTTATGAAGTCATCAGCCTCTTTGCTGCATCTGCCCTTTGATATCATCTCATCTCTTTTATCTCTTCATTATGGGCTGTGTCACCATGGTTACGGCTCCGTTCCGCTCCCTTATCGATCCTTGCGCTCGGCGCACTGCCACTTTGCTGTGCGTACACATACTGTCACTCCGTCCCTGCCCCTTAGCCTTCAGCTTATCTAGACAACTTCATCACTATGGACCCCTCCTCCTATTAACCTGCTGCACGTTCCTTGCACATTCTCTTTCAAGCGTCCTCTGGGTGGGGCAAGTGGCCCCTCAATGGTCGGATGGGCTCCCTTGCCGCACTCTGAAGAAAGGCTGCTTATTCTCTTGCACTCTCTTGCTCTTATTCTCTGATTGCTCAGGATGCTCACAGCTCACAGTAAACCATTCAGGGCCTGATATGATGCACATACGCCCATACGATGTGACCGTAATATGCGCCTGCATTTAGCACAACTGCAGCTTACCATGCAAACTGCACGTAGCCCCACCCACTATCTACTTGCGGTGACATCAATACATATGTTGCACTGTGTCTTCTGGCCCGAGAGTTTGAGAGACTTCTAATAAGTGCCTCTGCATCTTAACACGTGCCCTAGGATGCAGGAACTGTTTCATGCTCATTGTGTTCTAAGTGTCAAACCGTGAGATGAGACTCATTTCCACCTGCCTATCTTGCTCCATATCACCACAGTCGCTCTGTCTCTCTACCTGTCTGCCTCTCTCTCTCTCTCTTTCACACAAATACTGAAACCTGCCTCTGTGCTCTTGTCATATTCCAGTCGTGTCCATTAATTACACAAGGTTATATGGGTTGGGTGGTGTCGATTGGGTTAGGTTTAATGGGGTGGGATGACTGATGTCAGTTGGTTTGGTTTTGGTGGGTAGGATGATTTGGGAATTGTTTGGTGGTGTGAGTTGGTTCAGTGCAAGTTGTGTAAAAAGTTGTGTAGTAGGTTTTATTGAGTGGTATGATTTGAATAATATGGGGTGCGTGGTGTAGGTTGGTGTAGTGTGGTTTGGGTTGAGCATTGTGTAATGGGCTAGGTGGGGTCAACTCATTTGTGTGGGTTTCGGTAAGGTGGTTTGTGGTGGGGTGGATTGTTTAGGTTGGTTTGGCGTCATAGGTTGGGTTGGGTGGTGTGGGTTGGGTTGAGCATTGTGCAATGGGTTGGGCTGGGCTAGGTGGGGTCAAATCATTTGTGTTGGTTTTAGTAAGGTTTGTGGTGGGGTAGATTGTTTGGGTTGGTTTGGTGGCATAGGTTGGGTCGTAGGGGGCCAAGATCAAGACCAAACTACATCACTCAACTCAAGGTTTGAGATGATCTATGAGTTGGGTTTCCTTGGGTAGTGGGTTGGTCTTGAATTTAGAGGTTTGGGTTGGTGTTTCAGTTAGGTTTGGTTGAATTTGATGTTTAGAACTGGACAGTGTGGATTGGGTAGTGTATATCATGTAAATGATAATGAAGAGTGAAGCTAAATCTGTTCAGGTAGTCTGAAATCATTGCTGACAGGAGGTCTTCATTTCACGAACTCTCCCCTAGTCAACTGCGACAAAACACTTTCTCATTCAGACACTCATGCAGCCTTACACTCACACCCATCTTAAAAGGAACACCAGCAATAGCAGCTCAACCTGAAGTTCTGCACAGTTGTGCTGAAATATCATTCCCTTAAGGTGGTTAGAGATGTTTATAGATGGCTCATGAACAAAATGTAGGTTATGCTGAACTTATCAAATCTATGTGAGTGCTTTTAGTCAGATTATGACAGAAACCCATGACAGGCGTTAGACCGACACAAAGTCAGACAATGTCATTGCAATATAATTCAAACCAGCCACTGCATCTGGATAAAGATCAGGACGGAGGAGATAAGCAGTTGGAGGCTAGATGAAACCACTGGGATGTGACACTTTAATAGGACCCTCGGTGGGCTTGCGAGTAAGTGCTGATCCTCTTAAGAGTTTAACAAACTCTGCTATAGAGGACACTGAAAACGGATATGCGGCATCAACTGGCTAAAGAATGTAAAAACTGAGTCTCTTTCTCTGGCCAGCCTTGTACACATTTCACAGTACCCAATTATGGGTTTTGCCTCAAAGCTGCTGAAGCTATAATTGTAGTTTATACTGTCCAAAGCTCTATTTGAAATAAATAAGTTTCACCACTGGAGATTCTTAAATGTCTTTTGGCATGAATTTGACTTGCCGATTTGTCTGGGAATAGGTATGTGTGTTATTTCCCCAAAATACTACAAATAGACTAGATATGTGTACATCAGTATGGCATGTGTCCGTCCCCCAGGCCCTGATGGCTGCTGCCTTCATGCCTCGAGTGGCCATCATTGTCTGGTGGCTGATGCCCTCCTCCTGCCATCACTCGTGTTGCTTGGTGGTGTTCAGGATTTGCACACTGTACCCCAGTCTCTGTGGTTCACCTATCACGGTGGCAGGGCCCAGGGGATGGGTGCATGCCATAATCAGCATTATGCGATTTCACCACATTGTCTTCTAGCAGATATTGTTGTTCCATTGCCGTGATGAATACCTTGATTTCACCAAAAGAGCTTTGGTTCATTGAAACAAAGAAGCTAATTCCTTCACGAATCCTGTCACATTCATGCTGGAACAAAATCAGGGATCTTGTCAGTAATCACTTAAATCAAAGTACCTGCCCTAGTTAAACCACTCCATCTTAAATACGGCTTAGGATACCTAACCTCCGCAACCTACCCTCACAAAATCTGGCATTACCTCTGTAAGCCTGTTAGCTTCTGCCCCACAGAGTTTTTCAGTAGTCATTATCAGACAATTAGCCATGCTTATCACCATCCCCTGGCAAAGCTAAGATCCACCCAAAACTCAAGCTGTGACTGGGCGAGCTCCAGCGAGGAACTCTGAGTGGTCACTGTGGCAAAGGTTTTAACCAATGGCCTGCAGTGAGGATTATATCTTCGCTACATGGACAGAACAGAAGGTTACCGAGTCTGGAGGGAACATCAAAAGGGCCAGCAGACAGACCTGCCGTCTGGCCACTCCAGGGTCCAGCTCTGCATGAGTCAACTGCCCAAAGTAGGCTAGTTAGAAGTCAGGGGCATTTAAGGTCTGCTGTTCCTTCACAGGCAAACCCCCTACTGAACCCTATGAGGAAGATTGACGAGGGAAACATTCGCAAATCAAAAAAAATTTAGATTCTACTTCAAGTGGTGGCAACAGGCCCCATCTCTCTTACTGCTGGGGTCAAGACCACTATGCCCTGTTTTCCTCAGTGCTATTCCTGTCTTGAAAGTTTTTCAGTCTAGAAAGATTTAGGAGAAGCCCTTCCCCTCAAATAGAATCATGAGAATTCAAATGCCGCATTGTATTCTGTTGAAAAACCGCCCTGTAGTTGCACCGGTAAACATACATCTTTAAATAAACCTTATTTAAATAATAATAGTTTCAGGCAGCCAGAAAAAATCTGTTTAGAAGCGCTCCAAACTCAATTACCACAAATCACTTGCTGCCAAAATACAAAGCCAGAGGCTGATTCCGGTCTTCAGGCCTGTGCCGGGTGATTCTGAGGAACTCCTTCTTGTCCTCATGTGCCACTGAAATGTCCTCAACCGCACATCATCTGCTCTTAAGTTGTCTGTCTGGGGAGGAGCCAGGTGCTGGGCGAAATCTGGCTCAGACCCAGCTGCCTTTACCACCCCCCCAGCCCCCCACCCCCCAACCCCTTTATTTTGTTAAGTCGTTTGAGGAAACAAAACCATGGCGGGGAATCCGGATTCACCTTGGCAGTCAGCCATGCGCTTCCTGGCACCGGTGACGGCGCTTAGACCTCAGCGCAGATAAAGCGCGGCACAGGCCTGATTATGTGAGGCACTTTTATCGAATTAGCCCAGCCCCAAAATGGGGGGGGGAACGACGCAGGTTCCCCCGATGTCAACACCTCGGAGTTTAACCCAATAACGTCTTCCTGGGCACAGCTCACGTACGAGCGGGGCGTCCGCTGACTGCCAAAAATAAATGTGCTGAATTGCATTTATACCATCTAATGCAACAGCACATCCACACAGCCAAATAAAGTCTTGGCCATTATGGCGGCTGCGGTTTTCATTCTGAACTACTGATATAAAAAGAGAACGAGGGAATAACGTTGCCAAAAAAAAATCGAATTCACATAATTCACTCACTCCAAAAGTAGTTCTGCCGTTTGGCTTCTTAAGCTTGCCACTTTAGTTTTGCACTGGAGCAACTAGTATACTCTACCAGTTAGCACTGTGCTCACTCCATAGCTAAATTATCTGCAATATATCCCGAAAGAAGTAAATTATATATCAAAAGAAGCTCCGTTTCTGTCTTAAAACAAATAAAACAACAAATCTCTGCCATGGTTGCCGCTACTGTTTTTATCTGTATACTTTTCCTTAAGCATACTTTAAGCTCCTTTTATGCTGCCCCAAGCTGGAACCAGCTCTCAGATATGCCCCAAAATGACCTATTTAGAGTCCAGATTAAAGATATTTTTTCCCCATGCTTTAAGTATTTAGTACCTTCTGTCCTCACTTTGCACTTCATTTTAATAATTTATACATTTCATTTGTATGTTTAATTTCTATGCTTCTATGCCAGAAAATGGAACATGAAATTTGCAAACAATGTAAGTTAAGTGATACTTTTTTAATCCCACAAACGGGGAAATTCCACCTCCGCGTTTAACCCGTCCGTGAAGTGAAACACCACATACACACTAGTGAATACACACACTAGGGGGCAGTGAGCACTTGCCCGGAGCGGTGGGCCGCCCTATCCATGGCGCCCGGGGAGCAGTTGGGGGTTAGGTGTCTTGCTCAAGGATACCTCAGTCATGGACTGTCGGCACTGGGGATCAAACCAGCAACCATCCGGTCACAGGGCCGGTTCCCTGACCTCCAGCCCACGACTGCCCCCAAAAACAGCAACAGGCATTTTCAAATTATGTCAAAAATGGAACAATGACAGAAAGCTGAGATATGAGGTTTTGCCCCAAAACAGCAACATGAAACAGACACCAGACCTCTCGGCATACTGAATTTGGGCCAAGGGGTGAAATCTATGTATATATGTGCATTTTTCAAGGACCTATTCCTTTAAATCATGATTCTCAGGTGGTTCAAGCAGTTAAGCTGGGCTGATTTAAGACTATGTCAGGCTGTAATGAAGCACAGAGGAGGTTGTGGGCTTCTGGCCCAACATGATGAGCCTGCTGAGTGGGGTCAGATCACTGCAGGCTCCCCGGGGGCAGGTGGAGCCCAGGACGGGACTGGTCCCATCTGGCCTGGAGACACCAGCTGTGCCATAAACCTGTACCTCAGATGGGGCTTAGCACTGAAAACAACCACATACACACATACATGCGCGCTGCACACAAGCACAGCTCACTTATTATACATCTCCACTTCATTACTGAGTCATGCCGCGCCTCCAACAGCAGACTACCACTGTACTGTGCACATCAGCATAATGAATAAGCACAAGCATCAGCATAAAGTCATTACTAATTTATTGGCAGCGTTTTGAAACCTTTCTCGTGAGCTTGTTTGTCTTTGGTGTGGAAATAAAGATGTGCTCCCTTTAGGGCCTGTCATGACTGACCAGGTGCTGCCTCCACCCTTTCTGTCTCTTTTTTCTGAGGAACAGAAGGATGGCTGGCCGCTGATGAAAAATCCATTCGCAGTAAGCTGTGTCTAAGCACATTCTCAGAGAGATGGAGAAGGTTTTGGTGTCAGCGCGTCCTCACGAGGGGCTTCCCTTAATCATACCACAGAGGAAGTACACACACTCACACCCAAACAGAGCCGGGGGAGATGATTGCAGGAGCTGATCTGGTATGTTTTGCAGCGATAGCCGTAACAGAGACCAACTCTCACTGTATCACATTCATCCAGCCTGCAGCCAAGGAATGATAAGGATGGACAGATTTCAACACACACACACACACACACACAAGTTAACAAAGCAAACTTCACTGTATTGTATGACTGTGTTTCAGGGCCACTGTTAATAAAAATAAAAGTAGTGGACTTCGAGAATAAAGTCATAATATTTGGAGAAAAAAGTGGTAATATTTAGAAAAAAGAGTCATATGGTTTCATATTTTGAGCACCCCCCCGCGACCCTGATGGAGAAGCGGCTTAGAAAATGGATGGATGGATGGATGGAAGTTTAAAATTTAGAGAAAAAAGTTGCAATATTTTGAGAAAGAAGTTAGAATTAAAACATTAAAGTGGCATTAATACCAGGAAAGGTTGCAATACTGGGGCCAACGCCTTCGCAAAGTGAAGCAACACCTTCTCGTGTTAAATGAGGGGCGTTGAGTTGGTGGAGCTGCACTTTCATATCGATTCACCCATAAAGAAACGCTCAGTTTCCCCGTCTCTCCTGCTCATCACCACCAGCCTGGTATTAGTATGAGAACTGGCTGAAACGGCTGAGCAGGAAACTGTTTATCTAGAACAAAGAGCCAGATGGACTCTGTCTGTCTGTGTTGTTGAAGGAGAATCTCAGGCAGGGTCGTCTCCATGGCTATCAGGGCTACATCTCCACCCATTAAAAGAGGGCATGAAGTTTCACAGACAGTGAGGATGAAGATCAAAATGACCCACAAAGAGACGGGAGTGAGTGGAGCTCCGGCGCCAGGACAGCAACCGAGACCCCAACGCATTATGGCAGCCCCCCTACAGTCATCCCACTTCATCCTCCAAATATTATGACTTTACTCTTGAAATATTACATCTTTATTCTCTAAATATTCATATTTTTATTAACAGTGGCCCTAAAACACTGTCGTAGTATTGTGGAACCTATACCTCAACCAAAATATTGGTTTGTGAACAAAATTAGCACATATTAATGTTCCCTATGTCTATGCATGGCCAAAAATATGTACCTCTAATTGACTACAGGTGTTTCGGCCACACCCATTGCTAACAGGTGTATAAAATCAAGCACCTCGCCATGCTATCATAAAGCAATCCTCCTACTAAAGAGCTGAGTCATTTTCAACACCTCTGCCAGAAGTTATTTGGTGAATTTTCTGCCCTGCTAGATCTGCCCCAGCCAACTGTAAGTGTCATTATAATGTAATGAAAGTGTCTAGGAGCAACAACAGCTCAGCCACAAAATTGGTAGACTATGCAACCTCAATGATGCATGTAGCATATAAAAATGATCTACCCTCTGTTGCATCACTCGCTACAAACTGCCTCTGGAAGCAACATGAGCACAAGAACTGTGTGTTGGGACAGATGAGTGGGTGTGGTTATTCAAGTGCGGTCAGATGTTTTGCACAAAAAAAAAGAAATAAGCCAAAACTGAATTTCAGCATCGTTACCACTGAGAGACTTTCCTTTAGTCAGGCTTCAGTAGAGTCGATGTTTTTCCTGCCACTGTGCTGCATTTAGCGAAGACGCTTCCTTAAATAAACCCACGTCCCGCCAAGCATCCATTGTCCTTTGATTGCTAATTCATATCGCAAGTTCCAGCACTTTATGCACTGAGCAGGTACAAAGGACCTAAGGCCTTTGTACTACCCCCATAGGCACTCATTTGACTAAAGTGCAATTACTCAGGAGAGTTGAATACATTATGGAAAGCAGGTTTTAACTCCTATTACCATCGCTGCACTGATATAAGATGTATCAGCATGGGGGGGTTTACCTCAAAGCCCACCACTCAGGGTTAGAACAGCATATCTGGGCTAATATTTAAAGAAGGAGAAAATGCCTCAGGTGATCTACATTATCAGTCTACATTAACTAAAACAGAGCAATGGGGAAGGAGGTGAAATTACAGCACAGCAACATTAACTCAGTGTTCAGTGGGGATGTATATGGTTATTTAAATATATCCAACCTTTATCCAATATATGCAACTTATCTCAGTGTCTTACTAAGTTCAAATAAGACATTATCACTATCGGGTAGGGATCATCTGGCATGGGGCGCCCAATCCTGAAGAGATCCACCACCCTGGGAGTTCAGATCCAGCACACCTGGCTCTAATGTTCAGACACCCCTGAAGGTCTAGATTACCTGGAAAATGGGTGTGAAATTAGGGAACTCTGCAGGTTGGTACATCATGAGGACCAGGATTAGTTGAGTTGGAGTGATCCAGAACTAATCAACCGAGATCAGTCACTGACCTCTCTGACGCTCTTGTGGCAGAATGCAATCAAATCCTCACAGTAATGTTCCATAGCCTTTCCAGAAGAGTAGAGGCTGTCACCACAGCAAAATTGTTTCATCTCTAAAGGACTTACTTTTACAATCTCTACTCTCAGGAGAAGCCAGGCATGAGGTCTCCACGCCCAAGGCCAAGCCTTAGCAAGAGGGACTTGGCTGTGGAACAGTGGAACCGCATTCTCCAGAGTGATGGAGATCCTAAAGGTATTGGATGGAGGTGTTGGAGTGATCTACAACTGATTATCCAACATCAGTACCAGACTTCACTAATGCTCAATCAAATCCTCACAGCAATGTTTCAACACGTAGTGTA
>NC_051233.1:3472344-3537344 GCF_015220715.1 Pygocentrus nattereri | reverse complement strand
AGCTTGATTTTCTCCTCTCTCTCCAAGACCTGATGGGGACCAGTTTTGGTGGTCTGGCAGTTCCAGGTTCTCTGTATCTTTTCTCAACTCCAGTTTTGGAAACATCTTTTGTTTTTTCCACTAAAAAATCTCCAGAAAAATGAACTAATTGTACTTATTGGCCATTTTGACTGGACATTGAACAACTGAAGGTCTGACGTTTGCACAGTAATTCAGCATAAAGGCCTATGGGCAGTTGCTCCAGCACCTACTGTGGTCAGCAGCAGGTGTTGAAATAAGGTTGAAAATGACAAAACTATTCCTTTAACTAACAAACAGTGATGTCCAATGGCTCAAACCATGATGATATGCTCAATGTGCCAGTCAGGTGTGAAGAGGATTGGAGCAGATTAAGCGAAGCAGTTCACGCTGGTGCACTTCCGTCCCTCAAGAACTCGGAGATCAGAGTTCAAAATAATCAGGCCCCACCCAGTTTTGACACTACGAGCAGAAAGCAGCTCAAAGTGACGAACGCAGGCTGTGTTCCTCACCTCGTTTTCCTCCGCACATCAAAAAAGGCACGAGATCCATCAGCGCAGAGTCGGAGACAAAAGCACGCACTCCACAGCCGCAGGTTAAAATATGCAATTATAGTGCACCCTCAGACACAATAAGCGTCACCGTGAGGCGCCGCACATGCAGATCAAGAGGGAGAAATAAGACAAGAAGAGAATAATTCTATCCATCGCTCCGCTGAATTGAGGGAAAATGTGCTTCTGTTCAACTCTGTCTACACAAATCATTTCAAAAACTCATTTCTTCTCCCTCTCTCCCTCTCTCCCTCTCTGCCTCCTTCTCTAACAGAGTGGTTACGGTGAGAAGAGAAATCGAGTGATTTAAGGCAATGTGACCTTGATTTGTGATGCATTAGCATGAATCAACTGACCGGAGAATGTGGTAATTGATGGGGTCATTTTATTCTGTCTAAAAGCAGATTTCCCTTGATAAACAGGCCACCTTAGACCCACCACACGCTTGCTTTTGAGCCTTGACTCGTTGCGATTTTTAGCTTTGTGCATAATGTGAGCTCAGCGGAAGCTGTGAAAATGTGGTGAAGAAAGGACCAATAGAAAGGCTCCAAAATGCATAGAATAAAATCTGTTTACCTTAAACTTACAATAAAAGTAAAGAACATTTTTGTCCCTCTCCTGTAAACGTCCCATTTTGGATAGTGACAATATATAAGTACCTACATGTAGCAGTACAACATCTAAAGGATCCGACCCTTCCTCACCCGAGAGGCCACCCAGGTGCTAGTGCAGTCTCTGGTCATCTCAAGACTTGACTACTGCAACTCGCTCTTGGCTGGTCTTCCCATGCAGACCATCAAGCCTCTGCAGCTCATCCAGAATGCGGCAGCACGGCTCGTCTTCAATCTGCCCAAGTTCAGCCACGTCACCCCACTGCTGCGCTCCCTTCACTGGCTTCCTGTAGCTGCATCAGATTTAAACCCTAATGCTGGCCTACAAAGCCAGAAATGGACCAACCCCTACCGACTTGATGGCAATGGTGAAATCTCGAACTTTACCACGAGCCCTTCGAGCTTTGAGTGTAGCTCGGCTTGACCCGCCATCCTTCAAGTCGTGGGGAAGACAAGCATCGAGAATGTTCTCCGTACTGGAGCCCAGGTGGTGGAATGAACTCCCACTGGCTGTCCGAACAGCAGAGTCTCTCGCCGTCTCCAAACGCAGACTGAAGACTGTCTCTTTACACAGCACTTAAATGAGCACTGAATTATAAGCTGCACTTATTTTATTGTCCTGCACTCTGTATTGTAGTTTATTGTATTGTATCTTATTGTTATTGTATTGCATTGAATGGCTCAGAGTTCTGCATTCAACTGGTTCTTTTTTCTTTTCTTGGTGTCTACAGTGACTGTGTTTCTAGCAGTATCTGAGCTCAGGACCGTCTTTTTCTCTAACCTACTGGTAACTAGCCAAGATACTTTCTCTAGACAGACAAAGCTCTTCTTGTAAGTCGCTCTGGACAAGAGCGTCTGCTAAACGCTGTAAATGTAAATGTAGCAGTAACATGTCCCACACACACTATATTTCCAAAAGTATTCAGTCATCCATCCAAATCATTGAATTCAGGTGTTCCAGTCACTTCCGTGGCCACAGGTGTATAAAGCCGAGCCCCTAGGCCTGCAGACTGCTTCTACAGACATTAGTGAAAGAATGGGTCGCTCTCAGGAGCTCAGAGAATTCCAGCGTGGTGCCGTGATCGGACGCCTCCTGTGCAACAAGTCCAGTCCTGAAATTTCCTCACTACTAAATATTCCACAGTCCACTGTTAGTGGGATTATAACAAAGTGGAAGCGATTGGGAACGACAGCAGCTCAGCCACGAAGTGGTCGGCCACGTAAAATGACAGAGTGAGAGTGCAGAATGGAAGCTGTAATTAAATTTAAAGTGGACACACCAACAAATACTGAAAATTGTGCTATTATTTATTTGTTTGCTAAGACTTCTGTGTAATTTGTCTGTTAAATATATATAAAAAAATCTTATATACATAATATAATATATATGTATGTGTGTGTGTATGTGTGTGTGTGTGTGTGTGTGTATGTATGCATGTATGTATGTATTGACGTATATATATGTATGTGTGTGTGTGTGTGTGTATGTATGTGTGTATGTATGTACGTATGTATTGACGTATATATATGTATGTGTGTGTGTGTGTATGTATGTACGTATGTATTGACGTATATATATGTATGTGTGTGTGTGTGTATGTATGTGTGTATGTATGTACGTATGTATTGACGTATATATATGTATGTGTGTGTGTGTGTGTGTATGTATGTGTGTATGTATGTACGTATGTATTGACGTATATATATGTATGTGTGTGTGTGTGTGTGTGTGTGTGTGTGTATGTATGTGTGTATGTATGTACGTATGTATTGACGTATATATATGTATGTGTGTGTGTGTGTGTATATGTATGTGTGTATGTATGTACGTATGTATTGACGTATATATGTATGTTTTGGCATAATTTGAAAATACCTGTTTTCCTTTACATTGTGCATAAATTTCATGATGAATGGACCAAAAGAAACGACCAAAATTACTTGGAAAAAACTCTGGTTCCATTGACTTACATTAAAAGTAAAGTAGGTCTTTTCATTTTCCTATATATGTATGTATATATATATATATATATATATATATATATATATTATGGGTCATGTCTTTTGGTCCATTCTTCATGAAATTCACATGCCAAGTAGAGGACAACAGGTATTTTCAAATTATGTCAAAAACTGAAAAACATCAAAAACACACACACACACACACACACACACACACACACACACACACACACACACACACACACACACACACACAGAAACACTTCCTTATGGAACGACTGAATATATATCTATGGCCATCACACCTGCATTTAATTACTTATTCCAACCTCTATCTCTTCTCTGGCTTTAATGGTCAATACCACATGAGGAATCCTGTGATGTATGGATTGACTGAAGAATGGATGGATGGGTGGGTGGATGAGTAAGAAACGAGACGGATGGACCTATAAATTAGGTTGAATGATCCCATTTCGCGATGGAGGTCCACTCTATTTAGAGCTGGCTAGAAAAAAATAGGCCCAATTGACAGGAGCACAAGAGCAAGGTCAAAGAAATTAGAAGGAATAGCTCGACTAAGCAGACGTGTTTACGGCCGACTAAGAATCGGATCTCGTTTTGCGCTCGACCAGGAAGATCCAGGGATACCAGGAACACAGTCATACAAATACAAGCCAAAAAAGGACCGTTGGAACCTTTTAAATCAGGATTCTCTGAATAACCACTGCTGTAAATGAGATGCGCAACAATTAAAGGTCTTCCACGGAACCACGTCCAAAGATGGTTCTTCTGGGAACCAAAAGCGGTTCTTCAATCCCAGTTTCTGAACACCTTCAGAAATGTCCTGACCTAATGATATTTTGAAGCCTTTTAAGTCAGGCATATGAGATTCCAAGCTAGCAAGCTGGCAAGATGATTCTTCTGGATATATAGAGAGAGGTGGGCTTGGTGGGCTTAGGCATAGCTTAATCCCAGAGTGAGGCAATCAGCTCAGCTAATGAAGCAGCCTACAGGAAGAGCCCAGCTGCCAATCAATGCTATTGAACGGGATTGAGTCTGAGATATACCCACAGCAGAAAGGTACCGTGCCATCGACCAGACCCAATATCTATCAGGTCACCATGCTAAACATCACAGCCACGGACCCTGATTCATTATTTAGCTGCTCTTCGATCCGTGCTCCAAGCGTGCTGCGCTTCGCCGTTAATGTATATGGACTGAATAGTCACAGCTGATCAATATGATTGGGACTGCATGAGGAGCAGCGAGAGACTCTGGGGAGAATGTGGAATATAAATCTGAACTGAATAGTAATACACAAGCCAGAGAATTATGGGGGGCTCCAGAGGCCAGATGTACGGCGGGGCTGCTGAGGTAAAGCATTGTAAATTCAAGGATAATGTGGAGCTGGTGGTCAATTGAAAATGTGTTTATTTCTGAGGGCACAAAGACTACAGTGTTTCGGTCCATAGGGGTCCAGACCGCCTTTATTGTGTGTGTGCGTTCGCAATAAACATACAAAATTCATAGGTCAGTACTGCAGCATTGCCTTTTTTTGAATATGCAAATATACAAATAAGCCATCTAACCAATTACAGAGGTTTTTTTTACAGTGTTCACAGATCTATTGGTTACCATAACCAAAAGTCAGAAGAAAACTTCGTATGTCCAAAACGGTAACTTTACAGGAGAAGAAAAAAAAAACACACTTTAATTTTAATGTAAGTCAATGGAACCAGACGTCTTTCCAAGTCATTTTGGGTCGTTTATTTTGGTTCATTCATCACAAAATTTACACGCAATGTAAAAGACAACAAGCAAAGCCAAAAAATGAAAAATGACAAAAATAGACATACGAGGTTTTGTTCTGACCGTAGCGATATAGAAAAATACAGCAATAATAATAATAATAATAATAATAGCTACTTTTCTAGCACGGCATGCATTCCTAGCTCTCCTTCTGGTGCAGTGCAATGCCCTTAGCCAATCAGCAGTGCAGAAAAGGATGAAAACATCCTTAGGAAAAAAACAACTGAAAACATCTGAATGTATTTGTATGTATTTTGATTATTCTGGTTGTTACAATCTTTCAGCTCTATGGTTCAAGGCGTATATTGACCATTTCACTGGACTTGCTTTCTTTTTGTTGCCATTAGGCCTTTCAACAGGCTAGTTATTGTACTTTATCTCTAGTCTGATGTGCTTAATGCTGATAATATGTGCTGTCCAGATGTTTTGTCATGTGATTTTCTCATATGTCCTTTATGGAGCATCATAATCAATTCGTTTACCAGGATGAAGGTTCTTAAGCACTATTAGCCCTCAATTAGCTATTATGTGCATAGAACAGAGGAATTATGAAATTGAGGTTATGATATGAGGAACAGCCATTTCATTGGCCAGTTATGGCAAAACCAAGCCAATAGACTTGACCAGTCATAGTACTAGATGAGTCTCTGTGGTTGTTTTGGTGAATCAAAGTATTCATGGAAATCATTAAAAGTTATTCTGGCTGATCTTTAACCACATCACATCACTGATTTGACATTGAGTGTTATTGTACTGCAAGGAATATTGCATTTGAGTCGTCCTACAGAAATGTCCATTTTTGTGTCCCTAGCATTTACAAATATATTGCACTTGAAAAATATGTGGGAGTTACAATTTATTTATATTTTAAGATAAAAGAATAAGTTATTTGAACAGTTTCACCCCCTTGAACCTCAATTCAGCAACACTGGTTTATAAATCAATCCTATAGAATTACAAGCAGAACAGAAGAGCTCGTCCTCGCAGTCGTGTGTGAAGGCCGAGGACATATTTTGAGGTAAAAACACGTCTTTCTGCAATTTTAACTGCAATAATCTCTACATGACTGTGAAATGTATGATTTAAATGACAAAGAAAACAAAAGCCAAATAAATATTATAAAATATAGAATAAAAGTCCCCCAGGAGTCGTGTCTCTGGTGTCACTGCATGACAAAAAATCATATTTATACATGATAAAAAAACCTGTTTTCTGAGGATCTATGAAGAAAAGCTCGTGGTGAGTCCACTGTGTCTCTCTGTTCTCAGAGATCTTCTCACTCAGCTCATGATCTCATATGAAGCTTTTAGCTGACGTCACTGGTATGACCGACTTAATTCTTAGATAACTGTGAAAAAATCGAATATAAATGGACTGAATTACATATTTTAGTGGACGTTCCATGATGGACAATATCTGGTTCTTCGAGATCACGTTTGAAGACCTGGAAACTCGTTCTCCAGTCTCAAAAATAAGAGCTTCTTGGTTTTAGACGTCTCAAGCAAAACACTTTTAATTGGTATGCATCCATTCTATTACGCGAAGGTTCTTAAAACTTTACAAAGCTTCTTCATTTTCTTTACAGAAGAACCCTGATTTGAAAGCTTCTTTAGGGAACCAGGCATGTTTTTCAGCAGCAGTGCTCCAAAGAACTTTTTTTGGCTCTTTTATTTTCAAAGAAGTACGCACATGCCTCGAATCTAACCTGGCTGAAGCCTCCGTCAAAGCAGGCAAATATGCGAGCGTCATACGTAGTCAACAAAACAAGCTTTTATGCTGCTCAGCCCAGATATGACACAGCCTGTAGCCACTGTTTTCCCCATCTAGCCTTACAAAGGACGCTCTCCTTCACTATTGAATAACACATTAGAGGATGGCAGCCGTTGGCCAGCGCTAACTTACTGCCATTTTCCAGGCTGCTCCTATCTGCTCCCGAAAACCTCTGGGCCGTCTTTGCCATGCCACATCGATTTTTCAATTTCTCCACTCTGCTCATGCTAGTGGCCCGGCGAGACGGCCGAGCCTAGACTGACCTTACGGGCCTGAGAGAAGGAGTGGGGGTGGGTCAGTGTTTGCACTGACTGACCCTAATACAGTTGAGGGTCACAACTGTAGGCCGAATACTTGAGTTTTAGGCTATAGTTTGAGGCTCAGGGACCCATGAAGTGACATTTAAGTTCCTTCAATGTTTTCTGGATCTATTTCCATCTATTTCCATCTATTTCCATAGTTTACGTGTTATTTATATGATGCACTACGTGTAGCACAGCAGATCAGAACCTTGCACGCCCAGTTTTTGGGTTTTATTTTTATGTTGTACACCATTTAAGAATATTAGCTGCACTTTATATTGTATAAGAACTCCACGGCAAACAAATACAAAAGAAAACAGTCCAGAATGACCAGGAATGAAACCTTCATCGGTTACTGAACATTAAAGTTCACAATAAAAACATCGGAACAATAAATAAACGTTCAATTTCCATTCATTTCATACGTTCCTAGACCAGTTCATGCATAAATGCTCTTTGCGAGGTGAAATGGTTCTTCAGAATGAGGGAGAATGTGCTACACATGGTTCTATGAAAAAGCTTTTGCAAAACGGTTCTCTATTCAAAGCGGTTCTCCCTTTGTTAAAAGGGTTCTAAACAGCACCAAACGGGTTTCTTTCCTCTGTCATTGTAATCTCTGAATTGTAGCAACAGAAGAACCTTTTTTGGTGCGATATAGAATTTTCAAAAAGGTGCTACACAGAACCCTTTACAGCACATCCGTTATCTATCTAAAGAACCATTTCACCGTGGAACAAAGGAGCTTTTTCAGAACGGTTCTCTCTATGTCAAAATGGTTCTATACAGCAACAAAAAGGTTTCTTCTATTGGTGCGGTCAAACTTTTAGGAATGGAGGAACCCTTTTTGCTGCTATAGAGAACCATTTTCAAAAAGGTTCTACACAGAACCACGTACAACATGTTCTCCATCAATCTGAAGAACCTTTTACTTTGCAAGAAAGGAGCTTTTTCAAAATGGTTCTCTCTTTCTCAAAAAGGTTCTCTATGCAAAATGGTTCACTATCCAAAATGGTTCTCTCTTTCTCAAAATTGTTCTCTATCCAAAATGGTTCTCTCATTCTCAAAAAGGTTCTCTATGCAAAATGGTTCTATACAGAACCAAAAAGGCTTCTTCTATTGTTGCGATGTCAAACTTGTACAAATAGAAGAACCCTTTTTGCTCTATAGAACCATTTTCAAAAAGGTTCTACACAGAACCACGTACAACATGTTCTCCATCAATCTGAAGAACCATTTCACCATGTAAAGAATCGTTTGATCATGAATGTAGAACAATTCCCTTTACTAAAGAACCCTTCAAGAACCACCAACTCATGAAATGAAGACCATGTTGCGCAATAATTTCAGCCTTAAGTATCTCAACTACACAAGGTCACCTAAAGTATTAGTGACTGATTACATGTAATCCGTCCTGTCATCTGTGGCTGGGATTTACACCCATATTCCACATGATCAGAGTGGAATTTTTCTCCACAAGTTTACTTTTCAGACATCAAACCATCAGATTTCTTTGGAGTAAGTGTGACTCATTGATGTGGAGTGTTTAAATAAGGAATGCGCAGCAGTCCTACATCACACACTCACGCTCCTCGCTGAGAGGTCCCTATAACTGTCGTTAATGATTAAAGCTCTGCGCCGCCCCAAAACACAGCAAGCATGCCCTCCCTGCGGATCAAACGAGACAAGACAAAGAGGAGAAAGTCTGCGGAGGCAGCCTTGATCTCCACAACACCGCATATGCTGCGTGTTCTGTCAGAACAAGCCGTGTGTGGATGAAGACAACCTGGCTGCCTCGCCACGGCGTGTGGTGGTGCTTCTAGCCAAACTTTTGCTGCTATCTGCTCTCTGGTCTTCACTAGTTCGCCTAAAAATCTCATTTATACAACTTTCTACTGACAACAAAGGTAACCTATCAGCCAAGATACATGGGGTCCAGTGTTTGCTTACAGTTTTGCTCTAGAGCTATAAGGCTAATGTGGCAAACTTAATGAAATAACTCAGACATACACGCCTAGATACCGCATTGGGTCCAGCCAGGCGCGTCAGTGGCGCCGCCATGTTGGGGAGGTCAGCATCTCTGCTGGACTGCATTCAGTGCCTTTACAGAGCGGCAGTTTAAGAAAGATGCTGTCCACAATTCCACTGTTTCAGGAATATCGCTCTCAGAAAGTGGGATAGGATTATATAACGGAGGGAACGCAGTGATCCGCGCTCATGTCTGTGTGGTGTTTATGTGTAGACGTGGTCGTGTGGTTGGTGAAGCTCAGAGAACCTGCTGCTGTGGTTGTTTTTCCTCTGGTTTTATATTAAGCTTATTTCATTGAATGGTCTATTCAGGGGGTCTTAACTTGATGTAGTAGTTACTGATTTACAGTGATGGTTAAAGCTTTGTAGCTGGGTAAGTTACAGCGTTCCTTAATCCGTGTAGATGTTCATCATAGATCAGCGTCAGCACCTTCTTACACGGAGCTGAGGTCAGATTCTTATTCACCGGATTCTGGTTTGAATTTTCCCGTTCCACCTTAAATGGAGCGGCTTCAGGCACCAGAACGTTCCTGCTGCACCGTTTAAGGTGGAACGGGAAAACCGGAACAGGAAGCTGGCGAATAGGAAGCCGACTTCAGCTCCGTCCTTCCTCCTGTGTGTGGGGTTTATTTTATGTTGGTGTGTATAAATATTAGAAGAGATTCACTCATTGATGGATTTGCTGATGTGAGTGAGTTTGTGTTTTTACTGGCGCTGAACTCGGTTTTTAACATCAGGTGCAGACTGAATACTTTCCTGCTGGTCCTGCTGGACGGCTAATTATCACCATCAGTCATTACAGTAATAAAAGCCGCCGAGAGCCGTCCGTGCAGCCCAGATTAGTCTGAGTCTGAGGATTAGAACTAAACAGATGTGGTGTAAATGGGTGGAGTAATGAGGAAGCTGTGGCTGATTTAATCCTGAGACTCATCGTCTCTCAGTACAAGTGAATCTGTTCGCAAGAGGATCTTGACCTCTCCAACATGGCGGACGGTCAGACGTATCGCCTCAGATAGAGAACAGCAGATGATTTATGCTCATTTAAACCATTTACAGTTCACTGCATTGATCTGTAATGATTTACAAGTGAAATAAACCATTTTGAAATGGGTCTTTTTGAATCACCCTGTATATCTATGAAAATCACTTTTTTGAGTTTCCTCAGAAGTTAACACTGTATTCTCTACACTCATCATAAAACACTTGCCTCAAATGCGGTCAAATTGTTAAGTAATCTCAAATAAACTCCATAAAAATGGACAAAATTCAGGTTTCAAGAAGGCTGCTGTTGTTTTCTGGCTGTACTGTGTATTTTTGTCAATCTTTATAGATAACAGTACGGCATACGGGGTCAGACGCCACATAAGTAAGTCTATTTGATAGTTGATCCAAGTGTGTGCTGATTTAGGGATATTCAATGCTTACTATCTTAAAAATGTAGTAAAATGTTCCTAAGCTGTTCCTTTAAGATCACTGGTGGTCTTCAGTTGTGCACATACACGACTCAGGCTTACACACACTCTGCAGTCATATCTCGCTCTGGGAGAGCGCGGTACGGGGGGGATTTGGAGAACGCTGACTGAGGTGATTTTTTCCCCCCCTTTTCTTTCTTCATCCCTAGAGAGCAAAAAGACTTTGTTTGACAGATCAGGTCCTTCTGTATCAGTATTGATACTCACACATTCAGACACAAGGGGCTAATCCAAGTGCTGCCATTCTGTTCCGAGCTCCGAGCGCTCTCTTCTCTTTTATAGTCTAAATTCAAATGTATGATATTGTATGTCGCTGCATTCTGAAATGCTATGAGAGTGACCATGATATACTCTTTACATGAAGCGCTGCCGGAGAATGGCGCCACTGAGGATAAAGGGAAATAGCAGGTCTAGTGGGTTTAGAGTGGAAATAAAAGAGAAAGCTGTGAGTTATCTCAAGGACTTTCCATGGAACAGCATGTGAATCTATTTTGCCTCTCGGGCCACAGAAAACCAGCCTCTGTCCACATCTGTTCTATTCCCTCCCAGTGTGTCCAGCAGGTCAAGACGTAGCTTAACCTCACCTCATCACCTGGCTTAATTTTATGTTTCTTATTGTTTAAGGCAGGTAACACCAGTGGCTGGGTGAGGAGAGTGGGTAAGACCACAGCATGCCTGGTCACCAGTAAAACCAGCAGAGACCGGCATGCCTGGTCACCAGCAAAACCAGCAGAGACCGGCATGCCTGGTCACCAGCAAAACCAGCATAGACCGGCATGCCTGGTCACCAGCAAAACCAGCATAGACCGGCATGCCTGGTCACCAGCAAAACCAGCAGAGACCGGCATGCCTGGTCACCAGCAAAACCAGCATAGACCAGCATGCCTGGTCACCAGCAAAACCAGCAGAGACCGGCATGCCTGGTCACCAGTAAAACCAGCAGAGACCGGCATGCCTGGTCACCAGCAAAACCAGCAGAGACCGGCATGCCTGGTCACCAGCAAAACCAGCATAGACCGGCATGCCTGGTCACCAGCAAAACCAGCATAGACCGGCATGCCTGGTCACCAGCAAAACCAGCAGAGACCGGCATGCCTGGTCACCAGCAAAACCAGCATAGACCAGCATGCCTGGTCACCAGCAAAACCAGCAGAGACCGGCATGCCTGGTCACCAGTAAAACCAGCAGAGACCGGCATGCCTGGTCACCAGCAAAACCAGCAGAGACCGGCATGCCTGGTCACCAGCAAAACCAGCATAGACCGGCATGCCTGGTCACCAGCAAAACCAGCAGAGACCGGCATGCCTGGTCACCAGCAAAACCAGCATAGACCAGCATGCCTGGTCACCAGCAAAACCAGCAGAGACCGGCATGCCTGGTCACCAGCAAAACCAGCAGAGACCGGCATGCCTGGTCACCAGCAAAACCAGCAGAGACCGGCATGCCTGGTCACCAGCAAAACCAGCAGAGACCGGCATGCCTGGTCACCAGCAAAACCAGCAGAGACCGGCATGCCTGGTCACCAGCAAAACCAGCACAGACCGGCATGCCTGGTCACCAGCAAAACCAGCATTTCGCTGTTGTTTTTCGGTTTTTCACATAATTTAAAAATGACTGTTGCCCTTTATATTGTGTGTAATTTTCATGATGAATGGACCAAAAGAAACAACCCAAAATGGCTTGGAAAAAATTCTGGTTCCATTGACTTACATTAAAAGTAAAGCAGGTTTTTTCCTTCTCCTGTAAATTCACCATTTTGGAGATAAGAGGTTTTCCACTATGTGATATGCTGTGTTTTGGTTGCTGGTGTGCTGATTTAAAAGCGTGACCACATCAGGTGACCAGCTAAACCAGCACCAGACCAAAATAAACCAGCACAAACAAGTTTAGACCAGATTGTTTTGGGGTTTTTTTACAGCAGGTTGCTAGCTCAGGAATTAAGTACATCAGAGTGGTTTACTGGGCTAGTTTAGACCAGGCTGGACATAAGACCAGTGGATAGTTTTAGCTGAGCAATGAGGATCAGCCATTAGCTATATTAGCTCAGTGATTAGTAAGATGAAAGACCAGAGTGGCTAGCTTTGTGATTAAGTGGGCTAGCTCAGCTTAGACCAGACCAGATTTCAGATATAAGATCAGGGATGTAAGACTAGATTTAGCTCAGCACTAAGACTAGACTGGTTAGACAGGTTGGAATGAGTGTTGGTTGTAGCGCAGCATATAAAACTGCTTAGCTTCTCACGCCATAAAAAAAGGCACAGCAAAAAAGCCCGAAAGGTTAAGTGGGTCAAGAGGCAGCTTGACCTCAACTCTTGTCGCTTCGCTTAATTTCCTGTGTTTGTTTTTGGACAGACCACTGACTGATGACCTACAGAAAGAGTCCCATTCGCCAACTGTCCCTGCCCGGCCCACACCCCTCCCTATGCGGCCCTCATAAAGGCCCAATCTGTTAGAGCTATTGTCCAGCCACCCGTTGCTGGCTTCTGGCAGCCTGCGGATGCCGGCAGGATTGGTCACAGGTCAAAGCGTGTCCGACTTCACAATTACCCGCCCCGGGGAGACGCATAAATTACGGTCTGCCGAGGCGTCCCGTGTCTGTCAGCGGCCGCCCTGACGACAGCTGTCACGCTGAGAATTAATGACATTCACACACAAACAAATATGCTCTAACGTGCCGGTTTCTGGACACTGGCCAACATCCGTACGTCCTGCAACTGTAAACGCTGCTAATTACACAGGAGACATAACCACAGTAAACATATGAGTGTTTGCTTGATTAGCAGTGGCCTTCAAAATAGCACTACATGAACATTTTCAGTCCAGTCCTGGGACGCCTCAGTTTCAGCAATTCCCATCTCAGGCTGGATGTTTTCACTTCTTTAATTCAAGATCCAAGACCCTCGCTTAATCTCCGGAATCTTTCCCGTGTAATCCCTTTAATCTTTCCTCTCTAATGTAGTTCATAACATTGCAAAATATTCCAATGCCGCGCAACCTGGGTATTACCTGCAAGACGACGGCAAAATGCTTTTGATGTGACTGAGGGGGAATTGGATGCAGTTTACCAGCCAACCCCTTATTAGTAGAGTAAATACGTTCAGTGGGAAAATCAATAACATTAGAAACACTGCCACAGCTCCTTTTAATAACACATTCATTCATGAATTATGAATGAGGCCGACGTAGAAACAGACATAGAAATGTGGGGCTGCGGAGCTTTCGAATGCGTGAAAGCAGAGGAACAGGAGCAAAAAGGTCCTTTTCCTCAAAAAAATGGACAGAGGTATGGAGCAGATGAACATGAGGTCATTTAGTGGCGTAAGTGGGGAAATTTAAAGCAATGCTTCAGTGTTTTTCAGCCCTCTGGCTCAAAGTACACTTATAATGCAGGCTAATGCGTTCTTCAGGACCTGCCCACTGGTTTCTACTGCTAATTGGTTTTAAGTTGTGGGAAAATATGTCTAATCATCGTCCATGGTAATTGACTGCGCGTTATAGACGTGGCAGATATGTGGATTATCTTGTGAACGTCTCTTAAAATGCAAAAATACAAAATGTACTGGTGTCCAGTTCAGCCATAACCCGTTTGAACTTTTTCCATTTTTGTTCAGAATTCAGTCATTAAGACGTACACAAAGTCATTCAGAGCGGTTTGGAGCGAAATGCTCCAGAATTGTCCACAGTGGTGGTGATAGGAACCAGATGTCTGAAGCATTTAATGATTTTACCATCATCTATATTACTTCCAAAAACTCAGAAGACACATGTAGGGTCACTGGTTGTTCTGGACTGTTCACTGTCTGTGGATATCATGACCCCTGGTTCCTATCACCACCAGTGTGAAGAGATCAGTCGGTAGGTTTCTCTACGATGACCCATTTCACACGAAACCACTCCGACCGCCTTTCTTTACATCTCAGCCTTTGAATTATGCTTTGATTTTTTTTTGAATATTGGTGCACAGCATAGCCTCGAGCTTGTGGACTTTATTTACAGCGCAGTGGAACTGACCTTGCAGACTGATACTCCACACTCCCTTCTGAATGATGAATTTCTTTCACAATACTTGACCCAGGGCAATATGTTCTGACATCTATATTATTGACAGGCAGCATAATTTTGTGTTTACGTGCTCATAAATCAAGGCAATAAAGGCCAATACGTTGTACAAATTGCATCTCATTTGTTTTCAGGTGTTGCACTCGATAATGAAATGATATAATTAGATCATTAAAACCTTCAAATTTATTTCTGAGCTCATTGACTTTGCACATTTCCCCAAAGCAAGCCTGATGATATACATTGATCATTTGTGCGTAAACGGCTAATCCAGGTGCGTGGGGCATGTAATGGATAATGCTTTCACTCTGTTAGCCTTGAACAGCCTTACATTCCCCCCTGTTATGGGCAATACATGACTGAAGTGACCACACAGACACACGTCCAGCCTTTATATTCCACGTTCCTGTTTACAGGGGATGGGTCGAATATGCATTTAGCAGTTAAAGGCAATTATTTGATAGGCGAGAGATATAGAGAGGTAGGGAAGATGGAGGGAGTGAAAGAGAGAGAGAGAGAGAGAGAGAAATCTCAGGTCAGTGGGGTGTGATGTTGAGAGCGATGGTGGGAGAGAGTGGGGATGGTGGAGGTTGCCGTGTTACGTTGCCCTTGGTAACACCACAGCTCGCTAGCTCCGCTTCTGTCAGCTCGCAGAGGCGTCAGCTTGAATATTAATGACCACTTTCCCTCTGGCTGAGTGTGGGGTCAACGGCCAAACCGGCTAACCTGCCACTGCCCAGATGAATTGTGAGGAGGCTGCATGGGAGAAATAAGACGGATTTATGACTGGAGTGACCAGCTAGGCGGCCAGTTCAACTATGAAGTGATAAAAAAACCCCACTTGGCCAGCTAGATGGCTAGTTTAGTGATGAGATGGGTATAAGAATAGAGAGGTGAGCTAGTTGGCTGGATGTGATGTGATCTGATGTGTATATAAGCCAAAAGGAGCTAGCTAAGTGCCCATCAGCAATGAAGCGCATATAAGACCAGAGTGGCTTGCAAGTTCAAGGCGGATCAATGCAGTCTTAGTCATGTTCCCTGAACCTTACCTCAGGTTTTATGGGCCTACTGCAACGGAGGCCAATGCATGGCCCCTTATTTCATGGGGAGACGTGTTGAAAACGGCTAAATATGTTTGTAAATGTCTTTTTTTAATGTAATGGTACAAAAGATTCATTGTGCGACAGTCCAGACTTTCAAGAAGAAATCGATAAATTCCTAGACGTAGGATAAGTACATTTATTTGGAGTGACATTGAGATTGTGGGTATTAACTGTAATTAATATTGACTGTGCATTTCAATTTATACTGTAGCTGCAAAATGCACAGCAGCAGCAGCCATTCATCAAACCGCTCGCACTAAATGCTCTCAGGACATTCAGTAGAATTTTTTGTAGGACACTTAAGTGTTTATTGGCCAGGCATGCTTCATTCTCAGTGCAATAGGCCTGCATATAAGTGGAATGCATTAATTGTGACCTTTCATGATAAGTTAATTGCCTAAATCTATAAGTTAAAATATGATTCAGTCTGAATCCCTAAACTGCATTCATACAAGGCAATTTGCAATATTATACACACACACACACACACACACACACACACATATATATATATATATATATATATATATATATATATATATATATACATATATAAGCAATGTTGCCTGGAGTACAATATGGTATTGAATATATATATATATATATATATATGTGTGTGTGTGTGTGTGTGTGTATACACGCACACATGCACGTACACACACACACACGCACACACACATATATACATATATAAGCAATGTTGCCTGGAGTACAATATGGAATTGAGTGGAACGGATCTGATTGGTTATACATCATATCCACCAGAGCCAGACAAAACATGCAGCAGTAAAATTCAGCCTTGTCACACATTTATGGTGATTTTACTTGCTGGAAGAAAATGAGGGACTCGTTCAAGACACGCTCCGATTTCCACAAAACGTATGGTTGATCTCATTTCAGTGATGCAGCGCGTCCGTGCACCATCATCTCTTGGAAGCTGACCAGAATCCTGGGCCCTCCTGACCATTCTTCAAGGCATCCATGAGAAAATCAATAGACTGATGAATCAAGACGAATACAACAAAGATACACCGGTGCAGCCAAAACCAAGCTGTCTGACTGATTAAACGCAGATAAAGGAGGCAAAACGGTGGACGGAGCACGTTGACGTACGAGAACACTCCCTTCCACCAGCTGTGTGATGTGTAAATATATTCTGTTCAGCGTGTTTGTGCTATCAATTGCTGAGGTAAGGCAGCGAGTACTCCTGGGTCCCGCCTGCCTGGCCCTTCTTGCCGACCCTGATGATGCTAGCAGGCTAAGTGCTAAGAGGGAAAACAGATCGATGGTAAATCAATGAGTTTATAGCTTTCGGTCCGCTGAGACTGGATCGCTGGGCTAGAACTTCACCAGGCCTCTCAACAGCACTCAGCCTTTTAGCCGCCATAGCACTTGCTGAGTCAGACACTGAGGGTACAGTGTGCTACTCCTCAAGTCTGGGAACTGATTATATTAAAAGATTTCACTACAAGGGGTGACATCTGAGATATCTCCAAGGCAATAAAGTGGGGATTTATGTGAAGGCATGTGCTCACATTCTCTTTTCTCGGCTAAACCACCTGAAATCTGTGACAATGCTCGACAGATGAGAGCAGGGATTTGCGATGAGAAAGTGCAGTGGGTACTCCAGGCTCACTGGAAATGCCAGCACTCAAATACTGAAAACCACATTAGGGTATTATGTTCCATCATGGGAAGGTGGAAAAATATAAACGCTGACAATTCAGGGAAACGTGAATTTAATGTTTTAACAGGAAAGTTTTGCTTGTATTCCTGGAGAAGTATATTATGAGCATGCTGTCAAGGATGCATAGTTAAGAACAAGGCAGAGATAGCACTGTCAGCTTTTCGCTAACAAGGCTAACTACCCCAGGTGGTGCTACCTATGTCCAGAAGCAGTGACAACAAATTTCTCTAACAACCTAACTTGTAGGCACATTGTCCACTGAGAAGAAGGACTGTCCTAATCAGCATCCAACATTGTACCAACAGTTAGGTATGTCTGTTTTCTTCTGCTTCTTCATCGGAGTTAAGCTGATTGCTTCTTGTTAACTATGTACATAAATGCAACGACATCAAAAATGGTCATAATACACATCCCTAATAGGCAATTAATAAATATACAGGGTGACTGAAAAACACCCATCTGATTTCAAAGCGCCATATTTTTACAACCGTGAGGCGCCTATAGGAACCAATCACAATCCAACTGTAAGAGGGGGTCATAGAGTTTCTGACTGGCTCCTTCAGTCTGAGAGGAGCTGAGACCCCTGAGCAGAAGGTTCTGCGTTCTCCACGTCAATCAGAGTGAATCCGTCAGAACTGTGCGGAGTGATTTTCATCAGCAGTGAAGCTCCAGCAGCTCAGAGTGTTCGTCGTTGGTTCCACAGCACTGGATGATCTCCGAAATCCACTGAAAGAGCCGTGAGAGCAGCGACGCCCGACATGCTCAGTCCAGTCTGGGATGAGTTTGACTGTGGTGTTGATGTCGTCCGTCCAGCTGGAGGAGGTTCAGACTGAGACCTTGTAGAATTACATAATAAACTTTATGCTCATTTAGAATTTTGAGCCATTTCTGCCACACTGTGGAATTAGACCTCCGCATTTAACCCATCCGTGAAGTGAAACACCCACATACATGCACACTAGTGAACACACACACTAAGGGCAGTGAGCACACTTGCCCGGAGCAGTGGGCAGCCCTATCCACGGCACCCGGGGAGCAATTGGAGGTTAGGTGTCTTGCTCAAGGGTGCTTCAGTCATGGACTGTCAGCTCAGGGGATTGAGCCAGCAACCTTCTGGTCACAGGGCTGGTTCCCTGACCTCCAGCCCACAACTGCCCCTCCATTTACAGTTTACTGCATTGTTGTAATGATTTATAAGTGAAATAAATTATTTTGAAATCAGACGAATCTTTCTGAATCACCCTGTACTTTTACCAATATTAGAACTTGGAACAGACTATAGCAGTACCACTATAATTTTTGTATTCATTGCTCAAATACCGCTCACGTACTCTCTCGGTTGTTTGGCATCGCCTGCTTTCAGTCTCGTGATATTCCCACAATTGGCCAAAACCTTAGAAAGCTGCTCAGCATCTTGTAAACCTCTGCTTTAATGGAACATTGGAACATTTAAATGGAGCGTATCCTGATTTATCACGATAACGTTATTTTGTCATATCGCTCATCCCCGGTTGAGAGGCACATGAACTATTTCCAAAAACGTAATCTGAGATTTCTCAACTATGCTTAGTGAGAGTCCATAGCTGGACTTGTAAAGCACTTCCAGAGCAATTCCAGATTAAGGCAGCACTGGATTATATCCTTGCTCTAAATCAGGTCTTGAGAAGGTGACTGCCTCTTTGCCCTGCTATCCTCATTGAGTGGTCATTGTGATTGTGTTGACAGTGATGGTGCAATCAGAGAGGCTCAAGCCCAGGCCTTAAAAGACCCCAAATTAAATGTCTTTGCTATTGTCTTTAAGCAGATAATCCGCCTGAGTAAAAAAAAAAAAAAAAAAGAAGAAAAATATGGCAGTCATTTCCGGAATGCATCACAAAAAGTATTTGCAACAGTGACGCTGGTGACGGCACTGCAATCACACTGACAACAGCCGGGAAAAGCAGAAAGAACAGCCTCAGGATGCAGAGTAAAGGATTGGGAATGTAACACAAGGAGAACACGCAGTCCTGACTGTGCAAATGTAGGAACACCAGCATGGCAATGATGTGAAGACAAATAAGCGGTATCTCAGTAATGGGATCATTCTATGGCAACGTCCATTTTTGCATCCCTAGCATTATAGATATATTAGAGTTGTGTTATATGTTAGGTTTACGATTTATTTATAGTTTAAAATAAAACAATAAGTTAATTTAACAGTTACACCTTCTTGAGCCTCAATTTAGTTTTTATTTTAATTTATTTTCAATGTATGTTTTTTCTGTAATTTCAACTGCAATAATCTCTAAATGACTATGAAATATATGATTTAAATGACAAAGAAAATAAATATTATAATATTAAAATATATAATGAAAGTTGTGGTCGCCAGGAGTCGAGTCACTGGTGTTCCTGCCTAACAAAAAAATCTCTTATTCTGAAATAAAAGTCACACCGATGACGTCACTCGACTTCTTTTCACCTGTTTTCTGAGGATTTATGAAGAAAAGCTCATGGTGAGTCCACTGTGTCTTTCACTTCTCAGAGATTTTCTCATTTAGCTCATGATTTTCATATGAAGCTTTTAGCTGACGTCACTGGTGTGACCGACTTTTTTCTGAGGTAACTGAAACAATAGAACACGAATGGATTGACTGACATATTTTCATGGATTTTCCATGATTGACAGCGTGTGGTTTGATGCTCTGTACCAGCCATTCTCTAAAATGCATTGCATCATTAAAAATGTTACCTTTATTATGTGTAACACCAATGACGATTGGTAACACCAGTGACTCCTACGGACAGACAGAAAAGTGGACGTTTCTGTAGAATGTCCCGAATATCAAGATCAAACTGAAGGCTTATTTATAATTGCAAAGATACATGCAACCATATCTGCGTTGAGATGTAGAGAAAGGGTATAAGTCTCATGGAGGCCTCCACAAATCTCAACTACACGCTGTATGAACATACAGAGCTATGCATCCAGGAAATGCTGATTGACTGTCCAGTAGCTCTGGGGATGGACCAAGACTCAAACAACACTCCACCCAAAGCAGAACTAGTGCACTCCACTCACTACTCAGTAATTTCCTTCCATGTTACCCACAATAAGTGTACTAGAACAATCTAGTAGTCTTTAGAAAGACATCGCCAATCACAGTAAACAACTTTCCAGGTATTAGAAGCATATCACTGTCCTGCCTATACTCTGAACAACACATGCAGCTATGAGTGATTACAATTACAAGAGATGATGCTCTGCAGAAACCTAGAAAGCAGTCAATAGAAAGAGTTTCAAAATAGCTGCGTTAAATAAACATCTTTATGAATAAAATGATTACAAAGCTGTTCCTGAATGAAAATCAGGTCTGGCTTGTTTAGATGAGGTTAGGCCCGATCCTCTAAAGCATCCATCAGTATCCTATTGGCGTGACTAGATGCTAAGATGCTTACCAGGTCTTCATCAGCTTATCGGGTTTTGGTGGGCTCCTCTCTGGCTACCTTTTTGGGTGGTCAGGGTTTTTTCATGATGTTAGTAGGTTACAGGACCACTATGCACCACCATGATGGTAACATACTAAACGCAGTGCTGGGCATGTCAGGCTAAAAGCACTAATTCGCTATTTTTTATACAAACGAGATGAAACAATAGCAAGATTAGTTACACGTCAATGGCTGTGTTTACAAGCAAAGATTGTTGACAATCTGATTGGATTATAGATTCAGACTGAGGTGTTCATTCTCACTCTATTCAATAGTCTAATGGAAAATTTTCGTTTAGATGCTCGCTCCAAGTAATTCGATGTAAAATGACACGCATGCGTGGATTAGCGCTTAGAGTAAACGTTACCATGACAGCGAGCATCATGTGAGGTCCAGTCAGAGTGAGATGAGCAGCAGTGAGCAGTGATTGTGTTTTTAACTGCTTTAAAATGACGTCAGACTCAGGAAAACGTCCTTCACATGTCCTTATTAAAGAAGGCCGAGAGGAAGACGTCGTGTTCTGAGACGCATAAGCTGGACGTCCGTCCCACCGCCGTCTTTTAAAGATCAGAGCATGAACTTCGTCTCCTCTGCAGACCAGCTTCTGCTCCGCCGTGTTGAACGGTATAAACTCTCACTGTGACGCGACGCACATGCAGAACGGACTTAAACTTTCCGATAGGGAATGTAATCGGATACAGGCGTTTACACGGATATTATTCTTCTATTTAACGGATCATTTACAGGATTACCCACCTCGTTCAATCAGATAGAAATTGGATTCTGAAGGGCCTCAACAGGACTAGTCTATTCCGATTGAGGTGTTTACCTGGACGTGTTCTATTCCGATTGAGCTATTAGTTGGATTATTAATGGATTATTAGGCTGAATCTAAACGTGGTTAATGAGAACACAGATTAACATAAACCTGAGATGACAAATTCAAATCGAAGCTGAATTAAGCATAAAGACAAAATGACAAATTTACAAACCCAAACTGTTGAGCATCCTTAGCTAATGCATGCTGACACAGTGGCCATGGATGGTTTTATTATTATTTATATCTCACCTCTGATGACTTTATGCACTAAAGTAGACAGTTCATCACCATAGACCATTACCAACAAGGGCAATGCACCTTTTTCTTTTAACCCCGGAGGCGGCGTTTTTTATTTCCCTTTGGAAATAGGCAACCTTTCCTCTGGTGGTGTATTAAATCTCGCTTTCACCGCAGGCACATTTAAAAAATATCTGGAGGTTCAAATTCAAAGTACATTCAAAGGAATACTAGCTCATTCCTAAAATTAAAATTAATAATAATAATAATAAAAAAACTGAAAGCTTGACCATCTATAAAACCCCAAGGGGCTGATGTTTATAATATGGCTTAAATGTTGCCCTGAACAAAACTCAAAGTAGGTCAGAAACAGAGTTAAACTATTTTGTTACAGGAAAAAATAATTACAATACTGTAATGAGTTACTGTTCCACCCCACACTGGAGGTTGATATGACTCATCTTAACCTAAGTGTTCATTTTTATAGATAGAAAAGGTGTGAAACTTGTTTTTTTTCCTGTACGTTCTGGTTTGAACGCAGCCCCCTAGCGCACACGTCCATGCAAGTATACTGGCAGATGCTTGTGAACATCTGAACACCGTGTCTGCACGTTCTCAGACGCACAGATGTGGAAGCATAACTCAGCCTTCGCAACGTTAGCTGCTCCTGCATCGTGTAAAAACTGTGGTTTTGGACTTTGGCTTGCTTTTGATTAAATGTGCATGCCCTGTCATCTAGTAACTGCAGTGTTTGATATCAAGGGGATTACAACGTCTCAATCATCTTTCATGGCTTTTACAGCGTATCGTTCAGAAGACATTACGACAACTCATCAGTGGAAGTCCGCTAGTAAATAAAACAGTAGTAATCTTTGATCTCTGACCTGTCCTGCTGAGGACAGTTTGACTGACATTCATAAACATGCCCCTTGAACATCTAACACAGAATTACTCTCAGCTCTCTCCAGCTCTGACATGCTGTAATCTCGCTCGGCATTAGGCAATTTTATCCCAGTCTGACAGTGACTTTTAAAAAGCCTGCGTTATGAAAAGCGCCCTATATAAATGACTGTAATAATATCTTCTATGAAACGTAGGTATTATTATTTCATCAGGACCCTGACATGGAATAAACAGTTCCTGGAATAGATTTTCCGGGGGCAGTGCAGGGGGCAGAGGTGCTATTTTTTTCTGTAACCTACATGGTCCCGCTGGCCCAGTTCTACTTTATCTCACCCCACACGTCCGCTAATCCTCAACATGTAGCGGCAGATTTGCCCACTGCAGGTTTCGTGGACTTGGTGACCTGCCTGAGTTGAGTGGCTATTACATCGTCATCCATTTTTAGTCTAGCACAGAGTTACTTCACTTGTGAGTCAAGTCTCAGCTGATAGACTCAAACTGACACTTGGATGAGCTACAAGATCGGAATCTGAGCTGTGCAGAGGCATAAGTGCGTATCTCAATGGATTGCTAGAGCCCCTGTGGTGGCGGGATACCAGAAATCCATTTGTTGTTCCTCTGGGCTTTTAAAGAGATTCTTAAGTCTGTGTCAAGACTCAAATTGCAGCTGAATTAAGCATAAAGACAAAATGACAAATTTACAAACCCAAACTGTTGAGCATCCTTAGCTAATGCATGCTGACACAGTGGCCATGGATGGTTTTATTATTATTTATATCTCACCTCTGAGGACTTTATGCACTAAAGTAGACAGTTCATCACCATAGACCATTACCAACAAGGGCAACGCACCTTTTTCTTTTAACCCCGGAGGCGGCGTTTTTTATTTCCCTTTGGAAATAGGCAACCTTTCCTCTGTTAGTGTATTAAATCTCGCTTTGTACCATTCACATTAAAAATGGAGGTTCTAAAAAGGTTTTTTGAGTGCCACTGTTGGGTCCCTAAGGAGGTACACTACATGGTCAAAAGTATTGGGACACCCCTACCAATTAAGTACATAGCCTTGCAGTCTCAATAGACAAACACTGGCAGTCCTACTGATGAGCTCAGTGGCTTTAAACATGCCACTGTCATAGGCTGCCAAATTTCTGTCCTGCTGAAAAGTCCTTTTCCTCCTGAAAAGCACTGCCACTGGACACTGGATGTGGAGCGATCAAGCTTCTTTATCTGTCAGTCTGTTGGATGAGTCTGGGTTTGGCGAATGCCAGGAGAACGTTACCTGCCTGATTGTTCTGCTCTTCTGGATGAATGGGTAAAAATTCCCACAGACAAGTTCCAAAATCTTGTAGGAAGCTTCCCAGAAGAGTGGAAGCTGTTAGAGCTGCAAAGAGGGAACCAACTCCATATTAATGCCTATGGATTTAGAATAGAATTCATAAAAGCTCCTGTAGATGTGATATCAGGGTGTCCCAATACTTGTCCATATAATACATCTATAGCTCTTTTCCACATTCTGTCCATAAAATGCAATGTCAGCATCTTTTGAAGGTTTTTTTTCTTCAATACAATTAATTTTTTAGTGTGCAGAAACTTTCCGAAACAATTTCAGTTAAATATTTTCCCAAGAACTATCCATCCAATCAAAGAACCACTGAGGAACCTTTACTTTCAAGAGGGTTCCTGCCTAGAAAAGGGCCCTTACCTCAGCACAACCTGAAAAAGGCCAAAACAAACCGCACGCATGCTTCTGTAATCCAACTTTCCAAGCATTCTGGCCTCTGTGGGACACGCGCATGGGTATTAATCTCCTTGGGTAGAAGATCTACCTCAACAGTCATGACATCTCACCTCTAGCCTTCCCAGCAGTGTTCCCAGCACTAATTCTCTAACAGATACTTCATCTGCTGGTAGGAAAAGGTAATCCCTGTGCTAACACTGCTGGAACTCCCGCACACACCCAGCCCCACACACCTAATCCTATAACGTGAACTCCAGGATTATTTTTTTTCTTTCTCAGAAGGGAACAGAGTCGAGTTAGAGAGACGCATTAGCAGCCGTCCAAGCATGTAACGACACGACTGACATCTGAAATCCTTTTAAATAAAGCTTTCCTCTCCACGGTTTTTCCTGGTCTAAGAGCAAATGAGATCTCTTTGTCCATCCAGGACCCGGAATTACATAGATGTGCCTGTGTGATGGAATATGTGCATGGGAATAAAGATGCGGCCTAACAACTCCTGCCCATAAGGACGGCGCTCGGTTCCTTGTAAGCCGACGACCTTCTTTAATCAAACATTCCTTCCGCTTTTGATCTCTCTTGCCTCTCACCCCCCACTCTCTTCTCTCTCACTCCATCCTAAATATATTTGAACCACTTTCATATATTCTCTGTCAACATCAAAAGCTCCCCAGCTTCTTCATGAATGAACGCTCGTCTTTGAATGTCCCTTCAAATTAGCACAAGGACACGGCTTGATGGATGTCGCCATGGCGCCCTGCGAAAGACACCTCGTCCACTGAGGGCCATTAATTCAATTTAGCCAGATGCCACCAAGCAATGCGCACAATTGCAGATGCAAGCAAGCCATTCCAAAGCAGCCAATGATGCCTTCTGCTCCCTCGTTAGGTAAAGCACAGGCCAGGGAGAGTTCCGAAAGCAGGCATCGGCGGAATAATGCATTGGGGCCAACGTTCAATACGCAATCGTCGCATGTATCATACGCTGCGAATGCTCGACATGCCAATTCAATTAGGATCCAAGGGGACTGCAGGAGAATTAGATGAATGCAATTGACTGGATGTCATTTTTCAGGGACCACTGATTGAATTTCCTACATGATCCAATGTGATACCCATCAGTCCCTCGGTGGCTCTAATTGCTGCAGCAATGTGACAGGTGAAGGACAAAGGCATTCTCTGGAATAACACTTCAGGAATCCCGGGTGGGCCGGTGCTCCGTTCTAGAAAATCGAGCCATTAGCAAATGCCATTCAGCACAGCTATGCAGATGGTGGTCATTTATTGGCCAGCACTCACTGGGTTATTTACATCAACGGAGAAGGCAATGACCTAAATTCAAATGATTCTTCAACAAGTGACTGACTTGAGAATATGAACAGAAATGAAGAAATTAAGAAGCACTATTATAAACGTGTTCTACTACATACGGTGGTTACTTGGCAATGCTGAAAACTCACTGATGACGCTAATAATGATTCCATTACTTAAAGTTGTGCTATTTTGCTGCACTTTGGAGACCTCTCTGGTGGAAATGTGTAACTACACGCTTTTATAACATCAGTTGTGCTTCAGCCCAAGTCAGCAGGCATTCCACCTCCGCATTTAACCCATCTGTGAAGTGAAACACCACATACACACTAGTGAATACACACACACACACTAGGGGGCAGTGAGCACACTTGCCCGGAGTGGTGGGCAGCCCTATCCACAGCACCCAGGGAGCAGTTGGGGGTTAGGTGTCTTGCTCAAGGGCACCTCAGTCATGGACTGTCGGCGCTGGGGATCTAATCGGCAACCTTCCAGTCACAGGGCCAGCTCCCTAACCTCCAGCCCACACCTGCCCCCATGTTGTGGTGCGGTGTAATGTTGTGTGTAGTGCTTCAGTTCTGCTCTAACGTAAGTGACTCAAGACTCACATCCCAAAGATTCAAGCGTGATGTCATGTTAGAGCATTTCTGGCTTCACTGATACACACAAAAGTGCTCTATAATACTCTCCCCTCAGGGTCACGGGAGGGGGGGGGGGTGCTGGAGCCTATCCCAGCGGTCATCGGGCGGAAGGCCTCTATAATACTCTGTCAGACATAATATTCTGACTTTGCGTTCTGGCTAATGTAAATGCTTCTCTTCTAGGTCAGTCGAGGTCACACTCCTTCCACCTTAACTTTAGAGTGTTTGTACAACACATTACAACTCAGCAGATTATCCAGGGTTCAAAGTAGACTCAGCAAGAGAGTCTGACAGACGTCCATATTCATATGTTTAACTCAGCGGGAGTACAATCTAATCAGATGTCCGGCGCCAGAGGCTCAACATCTGGCAACAGAAGTGACAGAAACTGCACCGTCAGCCAGGGCAGGAAATATTCTACTTATATGAGATCAGCTTTGCTCTATTGCCAATGTTAGCTAAGGCGAGAACTGCTGACTCTAGAACACCTTCCTTTCTGGCCATATGGCCTGGAACTGCCAGCCCACAGTACTAGGGAGATTATTCAGTGACACAGTGTGTCTAATCCAGGCAAATAATGAGACTTTTAGGTTAGCTTGTATGGTGGCTTTAAGAAACCCTTCACATGGTAAAATGTTGACTTTTAAAAAAATGACCTCTTACAAACATATTTTTGGTTATGGCATTTTAAATGACATCTAGATAAGCCAAAACTGAGAACTGAAAACTGAGCACATTTCTGTTTTGTTTATGAACCTATAAATGTTCCCTAGTATAAATTCTATTGTTATGCATAAACATATCACTATAGAAATGTAAATAATAATTTTGTGATATTATCTCAGGTTCAGAAGTCAGTCTGACTTGATTTGTGGAGCGATTGATAAAAAATCGTAGTGATGCTTAGTTCATTTAACACATTATTAAGTCGCAAACACTATTCTGAGTTTTTCATTATTCTTTTGACACCAAGGTCAAAACGCATTTGGATTAAATTTGGCAAGCATCTTCTTTTGAGAGCCTTTATTATGTATAGATTTAAATATTATAAATAGAGGCCATTCCAAAAGCCATCATTCTGGCTCTGTGTTGGAGCAAAGTGCTTGGACCCCGATGGTTGCCACAATTCGTAGAAGGTTTCTTAGCTCCCATAGCAGTTATGACAATTCACAGAAATGTCGACATCGATTTCAGACTCTGAATAGAAACTGATTAGTTACTGAAAATGATCATTTACATGATGACCCTTTTTGCCCATCATCCAAAAGCTAGTAGGTAAAGAATTATACATACATATGTAAGTATGAGAAAAGTTATGTCGAGTAAAATGAAGAAATACTTAAGATATCCGTAGGTCAATAACCAAATTCAATCAAAATGGTCAGTTTTTTGTCTTATCTCTTCCATTAAAATTTGTTTTTGTATGAATCTCAGGTGCATTTGATCTGCTGATGAGGCTTTACCATATACTCAAGCAGTATATGGAAAATATGTGCTACCATAAGTGGATACTATCCTTAAAGCAAAACGGAGACAAAACCCTGAGAAATTCAAAAAATCATGAAAAGATCGAAAAATTCAACTTTTCATTCAAATTATTATGCTGATAATATAATTTATAATGAAAATCTTTCCATTAAGTGAGAAAGAATAGAAGCTTTCTCACTAGTAGTCTCAGAACCCACTATATACATACATATATTTTCTGTTTTTGACATAATTTGAAAATTTCCTTTGTCCTTAACATTGCGTAAATTCCATAATGAATGGATCAAAAGAAATCATCTAAAATTGCTTGGAAAAACGTCTGGTTCCTTTGACTTCTTCCTTCTTCTGTAAAGTTGCCACTTTGGAGATATGAGATTTTGTTCCGACAACAGTGATATACATACACTATACTGCCAAAAGTTTTCACTCACTTATCCAAATCATTGAATTCAGGTGTCCCAGTCACTTCCATGGCCTCAGGTGTATAAAGCCGAGCCCCTAGGCCTGCAGACTGCTTCTACAGACATTAGTGAAAGAATGGGTCGCTCTCAGGAGCTCAGTGAATTCCAGCGTGGTGCCGTGATCGGATGCCACCTGTGCAGCAAGTCCAGTCGTGAGTTTGGCGTGGAAGAACTTGACTGGCCTGCACAGAGTTCAGACCTGATAGAACACCTTTGGGACAAATTAGAGCGGAGACTGTGAGCCAGGCCTGACCTCACAAATGTGCTTCTGGAAGAACGGTCAACTATTCCTATGAACACATTCCTAACCCTTGTGGAAAGCCTTACCAGATAGATAAGGCTGTTATAGCTATAGGGTGGGCCGACATCATATTAAACCCTATGGATTAAGAATGGGATCTCACTCTAAATCATATGTGTGTGAAGCCAGACAAGCAAACACACACACACACACACACACACACACACACACACACACACACACACACACATATATATATATATATGTATATTTTGAGTATGATCATCACCCAAAAAGGCAAATTTCACCAAAAAGTAACAATTTTGCATTTATGAGACATTAACAACCACTCAAGTGCGTACCTGACATCTCCAAACCAGTCAGTATCTCAGCTCGATGACTTGAGGACACTGGCCTCCTTTATTATTAATCTCACTTCCATCGCCCTTTAAGTCATTAAAAACCCAGCAGTGCAAAAAGTTCAGGGCCAAAATATTCTCCAAGTTTCCTTTGTGAGTTGAGCTTTAAAGCGGAGCCATAAATCAAAGAGCACGACTCGTGGTCATTTACAAATGCATTAGAGAACCTGCGCAGGTATTCTTCTGGGATCTAATGGAATGATTGCCCCATTTGCTTGGCCATCTTTTCTGCTTGAAAATCAAATAAAGCAGCTTGTTTCATCAGTCATACCAGCCCTCTGTTTATTTCTTTATTTATTTTTTCTGCTTTTCCGTGTGTAGACGCGCATGTGATGAATCAGCCCGGCTCGAATTCAGAGTGATGAAACCCATTACCCACAATCCTCGGTTTCTCCCCCTTGCTCATTTCCCACATAAACGTCCCCGTCCACAGACTGGCTGTCCTGTCGTACATCTGCGTGGAGCGAGGGAAGAGGGAAAAAAACTGCCTGCCAGTTGAAGTAAATGCTTTCAGGCTGCTGACAGCTGAAGCAACACATCCTTGTAACAGTTTATGAAGGTGACAGCGTCTGTGGCTGATGTCGGGAACGCTTGACGTCGCACCAGAACGAGCCGTGATGATGAATGGGGTCGAGATGGTCCGTAAATCCGGAGCGCTTTCTCAGGAGGAAACCTCTAAGACGCCGGAATGTTCCACACACACTCGCTGACCTCAATTTTTAATCCAGCAATTGCAAAAAAGAGAAATCTTTGAAGCTACATGCCTCGTCAAAAACTCAGGGACACTTGCACCTTGTTTCGAAATGTTTGGATTCTTTTCACGTCGGGTCAGAATGAAACACCTACAAAAGATCTGGTGGCATAAAGAAGCTTTCTGCTCATACTTTGGGTAAATACTCAGCTTCACGTTCAGCAAAGTGTCTTCAAAAAGAGGGTTCCTTAAGGGTTCTCCGCCTTTACAGCATTCGGCAGACGCTCTTATCCAGAGAGACTTACGATTTGATCATTTTACACAGGTAGGCAATGGCAGTGTTAGGAGTCTTGCCCAAGGACTCTTATTGGTGTAGTGCTTACCCAGGCAGGGATTGAACCCCAGTACTACACTATACCAACCGATAGTTCTACGTGGAACCATGTCATGCTTAAATGGTTGCTTACATGGTGAAATGTTCTTCAGATTAATGGAGAATTTGTTATAAATTGTAGAAACTTTCTGAAAATTGTTCTTTGTAGCACCAAGAAAGGTCCAATTGAATCCCATTTCACCCCTCGCCCCTACGACTCAGCCCTAAGCCCTCTGTTTTGGGTGTTCATGCCTAGGGGTGGGGTGCCCCAATTCTTGTTGAGATAGAGGGGTAGGGCGAAGTGTTGGGGCTACATGATCCTCCAAATGGAGGTTTTTCAGAGACTCCAAACAGAGAGATATGAGAAAAAAAAGAAAAACCAGCAAGACGGAGAACAAGAGCCCAAAGAATTTTCTCACATTTCTACAATAACCATGGTGCTGTCTTAGTTTAATGTGGTTTCAGTGTATCATGTTCACATTTTAGCTGGCTAACTTTCCTGTTCCACCTTAAATAGTCCAGCAGTTCTGATGCCTGAAGTGCCAGAATATAACTTCTGCACCATTTAAGGTGGAACGTGAAAATTCAAACAAGAATCTGGAGAATCTCTGACTTCAGCTTCATATCACTGAAGAATTACGGGGGGGTGATAATAAATAACTGCCCCCCTCTTTGAAGGCATATGATCCCTAAGTGTAACTAAAGCCCAGCAGTGAGGAGCTGAACTTTCCCCTCCTCTGCTGTCCCTGCAGACGGGCAGGGTCGCCCACAGAGCGGCGCTAGTAGATGTTAATGAAGTGATGCTCTGTTTATTTGAGGTTCCCATTTCAGACGGAAGATCTCAACCACTACCCCTGTAACTCAGTTCCAAAGGGGCAACATTCAAAAACAAGAAATAAGAAAAGGGCCTAAGATCTTATGCTATTATGTCCAACTACAAGAAGTGAGAAATAATTAATGCCCCCTTTTCTATTTCCAGCCATGTCTGGCACTTAACTAACTGTAATTTCAGAAATGGTTCTGTATGCGCAAAACACGCCATCCAAATCCAACGGTGGTACGAAAAGAAAGATCTACATGCTACTTTCCACAATCATAGCTGCTGCATGGCCAGAGAACACAAAACGGCCCACTCAAGCTGAAGCACCTCATTCAGAAGCAGAATTGGCGTCTCGATGGTTTAGAGAGGAGGAGCCCGACTGAGATGACTTCTAAAGGGTTCTCCAAGGTGACGGCAGAAGCTGTTTGGCAAACAAAGAAAAGGGCCTGATGAGATCCGAGCTTTAGAGAGGGAGAGTCGGGGGGGGGGGGGGGGTGAGTGAGAACAAGAGAAAACGGAGAGAAATAGAGTGAGAGAGAGATAGAACGGTATCCCACTCCGTGCAGCTCCCAAATCAATAGCCCGGAGCACCAAGCTGGAGAAGGTTTCTAAAGTCTCCTATTAGAGCTGAGCGAAATTGCGCAATCATAGAGGTATCGATAAAAGGCTTATGAGAGTGTTTGTGTGCATGCACATGTGTGTAATTACCTCACTAGATCTGATCAAGTGTCATTTAAGCTATCTTGATCAGAAACATATTGATCCTATAGCTAACTAAGGCATGCAATAAGGGAATGGGCATTAGCTGGACATCACTGCTCTTATAGGTATCGCCATTACTGCTCTACCAGGTCAAGATAAGATCCCAAACGAAAGGCAATTATGTAAACCTCCAAAAAATTCCAGAGATTTTCCAATGTCTTAGTATTGGTGGAGATAGCAACCAGAGGTCCCAATATCTATGAAAATATAGCCGTTTTACTGGCTATCTAAAGCAATCACTGACCCTACACATCTGAGTTTTGTATGCAGTGTTGATGATGATAAAATAGCGGTAAACCTTGCCTTGACTACACCCCACACGTACCTCTTGATCATGAAAACACCTTTCAGGACACACCTTGTCTCAAAATTACTGGGGGCATCAATCAGTGTGTTTTCATGCAATACCTTTCCGTGAAGGAGCTTTTAGAGGCATTAAACCCTTCAAACAGCTGGTTCCTACCATCAACACCGTGAAGAATACCACATTTAATCTAAATCAAACCAGCTTGAATGACTTAGTTTGCAATTACATGTTGGCATCATCCCCTGCTTCATAGCAGTACATAGCCAACAGTGGGATGAAGCCCTGTAAACGTTGCCATGGTGATAGCATTACTGGGATTTCTGCCAATGTGCGGTGCAATGGTGTTGGGCATTATTTCATCTTTAAAGTGTAATAAACACGCCAATCGCTGCTTTCGGAAGAAAACCTCGTATCTCCCAAAACGGTAACTTTACAGGAGAAGGAAAAAACCTACTTTACTTTTAATGGAAGTCAATGGAACCAGAATTGTTTCCAAGTAATTTTGGGCCGTTTCTTTTAGCCCGTCCTTCTTGAAATTTACAAACAATGTGAAGGACAACAGGCCAATTTCAAATTGTGTTTAAAACTGAAAAAATGACAAAAGTGGAGATACGAGGTTTCATCCTGACAGCAGCGTAACGTTTCCAATAGGGCGTGTTGGTTAGGGTTCAGCAGTCAATATACACGAATGCTTGCACCTGGACTCGTCCAGTTCACTCCAACATCGAGGATGAAGGTAAAAGTTGGGGAAACTGAGCTCATGACCTTCGGCTTACCCTTCCCAAGCCAACCGTACGAAACGTCACCACACGGCTCGCCTCCGAAATTGGGATCTTTATCCGAGACATTTTTTATCCACTTCAGAAAGCTGCATGTTCAGTCATGGAATTGTTGAAGGTAATTACACCTGAACGGTGGTACAAGATGCAGACGCATCAATGATTCAGCCATCTTGGGCTTTGAATCCACAGGCGGCCATTACGGAGAAGCCCCGGCTCATCAATCTGGTCAATCCACTCCCCCCTCTCCCTCACCCAAGTGTCTCCTCTATTTCCCTGTAAGTGAGAGCTGAACGTGGGCCTGTAAAGAATGCTCCGGAATGAATAAGCGGCTGCTGTCTGTGGCCCACTGCTGTTTGATGGATCAGAGAAGGGGGAGAATGGCTGCTGGCTGCATATATTTTCTTGCTCTCTTCGAGCTTTTAAGAATAGACATTAAAGGTAAGGGAGAATTTCCCTCTGCGTTAGAACGGACCAATTTCAGCCCTTTCTGGAGCTCTTAGTCTACACCGGAATGATGGAATTAAAGTGACGGTGGAAGGCATCCAAATGACTGCCTGCTTGTGGAGAATTTTAAACAGCTAGCCAGACATCCGAGACCACACAACCCAGGTACGGCGGGTCGCAAGGGCCTGTGGCCTCGTAAAGCTGATGTTCCCGACAAAATCTCTTTTCTGCGCAGGTAAAAACTCAGCAGAGCAGCGAGTGTCTACATCCCACATTCCACTTCGAATGCCGCTAATTCTGGCAATACTTCTAACTGCACTCAGCACTCAGCTCACTCAGGCTGTGGAGTGGACGTGGCACTCCACACTGTTCCAGTCCGTTTCACAAAGGGTGTTTCAGCTCAGCGAAAAAAGCCCTGCTCTGTATTCCGGGACACTCCTAGCCCAGCGACGGGCACCTTCTACACGTGATGTATGAGTGCCATCACCAAAAATAATGGTGTGGTCTGAAGGTAATCTTTTATTTTGTGGGCTGCAAGGCCGAGCGGAACTCTCTCGCCACAAGAGAACGAGATGGTCGAATATGCAGCCTTTTTCCCACTTTTTCCATTCTTCCCTGCGTAAATAATGAAACTACGCTCTGGAAATCAAGGTGATACCTTAATGATGTCCCCATGTTCACCTTTAGCAAGAAGCTATTAGTGTTGGATTTATTTCTAAACATGAGGCCTGTGTGAGCATGTGTTCTTCCTTCACAATAAAATCTTCTTATTAGTGTAATTAAAATAGCTAATTACAGCTAATTAAACCCCTGAGTGAAGTCAAACCCCGTTGCTTTGAGAGGCTGTGTACCTATTCTGTGATTTCTAACATTAATTAATCACCCACTAAGAATCAAAAAGACTAAATCAAATGCAAATTTCTGAGCCCAAACATGTGCCTCCTTTTACGTTAACGGCCAGATAAAAGGCCGGTGTGACTCGTGCTACAAAAGAGAACCTTCTAGCACTCTTTTCTTTCAGTGACAAAGCTTCGTCCCTGGATTCAGTGACAGGAAAGAGTCAAGCCTTCTCTGAAGTGGACGGGAACACTCGGTGGGGGGACAGCGGCAATACCAGTAGATTAAAGCAGCCATATCCTGTAACATATGTGGTGAAATGTGTGCACTAACCGAGATCACAGCCCAGGCATGGGCTTCTATGTGAGAGGGACTGACTCAAATAGCCTTGGCCACTTCCAGCCTTCATTATTTCCAAGGCAGCCTGAACAACAGAGGGAAGGGGGTCGGGGGGGCGGGGGGCGTTTGGAAGCCTCCAGGCTGGCAGAGTTTGGAGGGATGGGGGCTGCAACAGTGGGGAAAGGGGGGTCAGTCCCTCTTGGCAAGAGCAGGCAGGAATCAAGCGGTCTTCCCCGAGTGAGCAGGTGGCCTGAGTCTGAGCCAGCATGGCAGGCTTTGGACCAAAGATGGGACACCTACAGCTTCACATCACTCCAACGACCTTGAGGAAAAGTAGAACTAACGTTCCATCTATCAGCCTCATCGTTCCCGCTACGTCCAAGCCTTTTATTTCGTTGTCCATCTCTTCTTGGAAAAAAGAATGGGATAGATGCTATGCAATCTGATCGCTTTACGACCTTCCAAATGGTCCACACGTGCTGGCAGAAGTGTCCAGAATTTTTAAGTACACTAATTTTAAATGGAATATTTTGTATTGAAAAGATGAAATTAAATAATGATCACACACCAAAACCAATTGAGGTACACATGAAATCTAAAACCGTCCTTGAGTGCAACACAGAGACAGAAGGGGACGTTAATCCTTTTGCGAATGCAGCCACGATCAGAGTGTTTGATTGGATTAAGGCCTCCATTAGCGCAAGTCCGAGCGGCCAGTGGCGCTGATGAAAAGCCTCATTAGCAGAAAGCGTGGACGCCACCTGATGGCTGGCGCTCCTGCATGGCTTCACACAGGTCTTTTTCATGTGTTGCCAGGACCTGAGGGAGAGCAGGATGCTTTCAATCAGGTTTCTTGGCAACGGACCTGCGCTCCCGTTTTCCCTCAGAGCCCACCGGTTTCCTGGAGCGCACTCGCTTCCCATTTCAGCTTGTTTCCAACCCCTTTGAAAAGCGCAGCTCGCTATGTTTTTTGAAGTCATCTGATGCTTTGCGGGAAGGTCTTTGAATGGCGTGTTCAAAAAAAGAAAGTTTCGCAATTTTCTAGACGCGTTCAAATTCACTGTTTGCACGTTTTGTTTTCAAATGGTGTGTTATTTGTTCAAGAGATCAGGAGCTGCAACCTTCAACTAGGTTCAAGGCTGCGATTTCATTCAGAACTGTACGTGTCCTGAATTGCGTACCGCATTTCACTCTGAGCCGGCCCTTGTCTTATCCATTTACATTCAATTCCAGGCCCCTCAATCCTGTTTGAGCTCAGCTTCTGTTTTCCCCTCCATTTAAAAACAATGCCGCAGTGTGTCAGACAGGCAGTGACCTGAAATGATACCAATACTACTTGCAACCAGCCTGATGATATCCAAAAAACTGAGCTGATGGTACTATTAATGCTAACACCTCATAAAACGGGTGAAGAAATTCAAACTAAACTTTCAGACCATATCATCTTAGCGTTTGTGTGTAAAAGAGGTGGTGCTTTATTGGGATGTGAACAGCTATTCTTGGGTATATAGTTTTGTTTTGAGGAAATAAAAACACATTATATTTTTATCATTTAACATCATAATAAACACAAGAGCAGATTCAAACTTGCTAATATAAAGCAAACATAATGTACGTTTTTAAGTACCATGTCCACTCACTGTCCACTCTGTTAGACACTCCTACCTTGTCGGTCCACCTTGTAGATGTAAAGGCAGAGACGACAGCTCATCTGCTGCTGCACAGTTTGTCCTGATCCTTTAGTCCTTCATCAGTGGTCACAGGACGCTGTTGGCTGGATATTTTTGCTTGGTGGACTGTTCTCAGTCCAGCAGTGACACTGAGGTGTTTAGAAACTCCAGCAGCTCTGCTGTGTCTGATCCACTCATACCAGCACAACACAAACACCACATCAGTGTTACTGCAGTGCTGACAGTGATCCACCACCCAAACAGCACCTGCTCTGTGAACGGTCCGTGGGGTCCTGACCACTGTAGTAAGTGGAGCTGATAAAATGGACAATGAGCGTAGAAACAAGGAGGTGCTCATAATGTTATGCCTGATCAGTGTATAACATATTGCCATAGTGACAGCTGCTACTATTGAATGCTATGTGTTTCCCAAACAATCAACATCCAACTTCAACATCATTCCACTGCTACCAATATCAACTTTTGGGAATAGCTCCATTATAAACAATGGAATATCCAGTTTGCTGTCATTCGTCTAGCACCAAAATAAGAGTTAAAAGGAAAAAGCCTCTAAGATCTCTGATGGTCTTCACGTCGAAACTACAGCATAAAGACTCATCATGCACTCTTCAGCACTCAGAAGATCACAATGTCACGAAGTACTTCAAGAAACCACATTTAAGGCCTGAAAGAAAACAGATGCCACTAAGCACTCAATCAACGTGACTGTACTGCCTGCCAGGGCTGCATTAAGGAAAACATCATCCAATTACTGTAAGTTAACGCAGTTTCTTGGAAGGGGGGGGGGGGGGGGGGGGGGGGGGCTCTACAGCTCTACCTGTCCTTGATAAATAGCTCTTTAATTAGTCAAGCAGACGTCTTCCTCTGATGCACACCCCATGTGGAGAAGCATGATAATGGCTGGCTCAGGAGATGATACTGCAGCTCACTCAGAGGTTGAGGGATAATGAAACAAACTAAAGTCAAGCAAAGTGGTTCTCAAACATTTTGGACCAAGTAGCACCACATTCTCTTATCAGCCATGACATAACATAGCAAGGATAAACATAGCTAATGGTGTGTGGTGCAGTCATAGGCTGGAGGTTAGGGAACCAGCCTCGTGCCCGGAAGGTCACCGGTTTGATCCCCTGCACCAACAGTATGTGACTGAAGTGCCCTTGAGCAAGGCACCTAACCCCCAACTGCTCCCTGGGCACCGTGGATAGGGCTGCCTGCCGCTCACTACTGCCCTCTAGCATGTGTGTTCGCTAGTGTGTATGTGATGTTTCACTGCGTGGATGGGTTAAAATGCAGAGGTGAAATTTCGCTGTTGTGGGACTAATAAGGGTCACCTAAATGTCAATTAAACACAAACCGATTCAGTAACAAATAAAATATGACGAGCTTCAATTGTTTCTCAAGCTCTTAACTGACGTCTCCAGGGTTATCTGATGTACCACCTGGGGTAATACATGTACCTGCAGCTAGTATTGGTATCGTACCACTGGATTAAGCAATTACATGGACACACTGTGTCACTGACGTGAAGCACCACTCTTCCGTAGCACCGACAGTGCTTGGTTTCTGCCTGTGGTTATCACCACAACCTGGCTGAACCACTCTGGACAAGTAAACATGTCCCAAATCAGTGAATTGGGACATTGTCAGAAGAAAACCTTGTACCTCCAAAAAATCTACGCTACTTTTAATGTAAGTCAATGGAACCAGACTTATTTCCAAGTCGTATTGAGTCGTTTCTTTTGGTCCATTCTTCATGAAATTTACACAAAATAAAAAGGCCAACAGGCAAGTTCAAATTATGTCAAAAACTGAAAAATTAGGTTTTTGTCCGACAGCAGTGAAATGGTAGTTTTATCCTAAAACAGTGGCAGCACTGACTGCATCCTGCATTTGTGAATATACGTAGGGTGTATCACAAACTTTTTTCCTTCACAATTTGTTACTGCAAACGAGCACACATTCATAAGATCCTACTGGTGTGGGTTTGTGCCAGTTTCTTCCCTTTTCATTAATGCATACAAAAACTATTTGAGTGCTACTAGCTCCCCCTAGTGGAGAATCTTCAGCCTGTTAAACATAAGTGAGATAAACTTGTGAGATACAAGCCAGGTCCACAATGCGCCCGGCATCAAAAAACATAGCTGGCTAGCTGCAGAAGGAGGCATTTTGTGCATTCCTAGTAGCTCCCCTTCGTGGAGTATTATCAGCTTGCTAAATATAAGTGAGGTAAGCATGTGAGTTACAAGCCAGGTCCATGAGGTGCCTGGCATCAAAAAAAGGTAGCTGGCTAGCTGCAGATGGAGGCATTTGTATTCTGTGGAAGAGTCCCCTAGCCTGGGGGAAACTCTGAGTGCTAATGGGTTTCTTCTCCTTGCTGCTTTTCGTTCTTATTCTCATTCTCCTCTTGCTCTTCTCTTCTCTTCCTCTCAAATGCCTCTCTCTCTCTCTCTCTCTCTCTCTCTCATTCCTACTCCTTCAGAAAAGCTGCCATGGAAGGGGAAGAAGCACAGGAGCAAAGAAAGTGTCTGGCTATCAGAGCTGGCAGCTGGATCTAAGACAACTCGAACAAGACTTGCAAAGATGCCAGAGGTGAACAAAGCACTCTCTGATCCAGCCTTGAATGTTAAGAGTCATTTAACTTGATGTCGAGAAGACCACATCTTGGTTTGTACACCACACTGTGACTACAAAGGTGGTCTCTTTCATGCAGTTCCCTCACTATTCCCTCGCCAGAACCATCGAACACGCTTCTGTCGGGAAACAAGGATGCGTCGAAAACACAGAAATAATGGTAACAGCCGAAAGCTACAGGAACAGATCTCATTTCTTCCTGCAAGTGCAACTTGAAAGATTTTCAATTTGCCTGTATTTGCATAGCACCTTACTACTACAGTCACTGCCCCAAAGCAGCTTTCCAGAAATGCAGGTCCAGCTCCTTAGTGAGCATCACAAGAGAGACAGACTCAGGGAAAAACTGCGAACATGAGAGAGAAACACTGAGAGGAACAAAGACTCAAAAACCAGGACAAGTTTACAACTATTATACAACTATCAGACGCACAAAGATCAGAGCGAAGGCACATGATACTGGTAAGCCAAGGCCTAATGTTACAGGTCTCAGAAACAGATCTGGTACACTACCAGTTGTGTTGGACACATAGAAGACGTTACATTCAGTGCCCAAGGTAGGATTACTTCAAGAAACAGGTTAGAGGTTCACACAGGGATTGATATTCATGAAGGTAACTGTTCCTCGTGTACTTGTTTTCTCTCGACTGCTCTTCTCTTGCTCCTTTGACTGTCTCCTTTCTTCACAGGTTGCTTGGGGTGTCAATCACCATCACTTGCTGGACATCACTTGGCCAGTCCAACTGAACCCAGGGAGTGGCGCTTGGAATTTAAAAGCAGTGTGCCAGAGTTGGTTGTCAGCAATGGGGATTACGTGACCTATGTTGCAGCTCTTGGCTCATTTGCTGGCTGGCTGGGATCTTCGCTCTCTTGGCCTTGCTAACTTGCTTTAGTCTCTGCATGCTAGCTTTGGCCCTGTCAGCATTTGTTAGCTGTGTTTGCCTTTTCCTGTGATTCTCTGTTGTCAGTGTACAAGTGGTGGCTTGAGTGTACTGGCTTTAAAGCCTCTTAAATTGGTGCATTTCTCCAGGGAGGGCAGCACACACCTACATTAACACCAGTAGGTATTTTTATTGTCTAAACATACTAGATTACAGGCAGGTATGGTAATAAAGACTGTATGTGTGGGAGCTAGAGCCATTTAGCTCTTAGTTTAGGAGAGTTTTGTTTATTTATTTCCTTTGGTACTGTCTGTAGTTCCCTCCTGGGTAGATTGCCCAGTTTGCCAGTACCACTATAACAACATTACTTTGGTAAATTGTTGTTTGTAGCTTAACTTGTTTGCATGTTTGGTTTGTTTGTTGTATAATAAAACTAACTGTGCCTCTTCCATCATCTTGTTACTGTCCCTCCCTCCTCCTGGACCTGATCTTTCAGACATAACCGTAACTAAGAACGTTGATAGGAGGAATGTGATGAAAAAGAATACATATTAACGTCTACAGCAGTGGTCACCAACCCTGGTCCTGGAAGATCTACCTTCCTGTGGAGTCTATGTTTGACAAACCTGCTCTAGCTAATTCATTTCCTGGATTGGCTGGATCAGATGCACAAGTGTTAGATAGGAAGGCGGCAGCATGTCAGATGCAGGTTGGGACTAAGCTCTGCATCTCCAGAACTCCAGATCTCCAGAAGGAGCGCTGGTGAGCATTCACACCAGGCTTTTCCACCGCAGTAGGAGGGTAGTCAGCACATGAGTGGTCAAGCATTCATCAAGCATGGAAACATTCCCTTTCACCTTTCACTCACTTCCCTTACACCAGTATCTAAACCTAATCCCTGGAGCTGGGTTCCACGTTTTTCTTCCATCCTTGCTGAGCAAAGACGTGGAACCGCATACTAGGCCTCAAGGCCTGGGTTGTAAAACACAGTTTCCCAGTTCATCTGCACTGTAAACGATCAGAGCACTTGGGTCATAACCATTTAAATCAACTGCAACAGGTTATCACCTCCACCAGCTGATTGCTATGCAAAGCACTACTCATGCAATTATATGCGTGAATCAGCACAGTTCAGTCGACGCCGGGTGAGTGTGTGTGTATGAGGGAGATAGAAGGTGACGAGCGGAGCTGATGATGCTGATGAAGCCGCCTCATTAGGAGTCGCACGCTGTGAGAAATCTCACACCTCGCCGCAGGCTCTGCCTCTCTCCTCTGATCCGCAATCAGCTCTGTCACTTTGCTTTTAATCAGAATCCGCTCGTTAGCGGACGAGCAGGACGCAGCAGCGTCTCTAAGGGGTCTGGAGGAAGAGTCTCAAAGAACATGACTAGCCTACGTCCTCTCTGATCCTCACTGTCCTCCTTAAAGGGAACAGCTTGATGAAAAATTGAATTTACCCCATTTTCCACCTTAAGCCAATGTGATCAATCAGCCAAGATGTGCAGTATACAGCTTGCTTATTGCTAACAAATAATCAAGACTTATAGTCGTCAATTGGCACTGTACAAACTGCAGGCCTCAAACTGAATTGAGTTGTGAAGAGGGGACTTCCCCAAGGGGTGGTTAGGGGTGGCCAGGGCCACCCTAGCATGATGTTCGGCCACATGTCTGGCTACTGTGTGAATCAATTCTGATCTCAATACACATTAAAATAAAATAACCCCCCCCCAAAACACAGTTAGAAGGACGAAGCTGAAGTCGGCTTGGTGCAGCAGGACCTTTCTGGTGCCTGAAGCTGCTCCATTTAAGGTGGAACGGGAAAATTCAAACCAGAATCCGGTGAATAAGAATCTGACCTCAGCTCCGTGTAAGAAGGTGCTGACGCTAATCTATGATGAACATCTACACGGATTAAGGAACGCTGTAACTTACCCAGCTACAAAGCTTTAACCATCACTGTAAATCAGTAACTACTACATCAAGTTAAGACCCCCTGAATAGACCATTCAATGAAATAAGCTTAATATAAAACCAGAGGAAAAACAACCACATCAGCAGGTTCTCTGAGCTTCACCAACCACACGACCACATCTACACATAAACACCACACAGACATGAGCGCGGATCACTGCGTTCCCTCCGTTATATAATCCTATCCCACTTTCTGAGAGCGATATTCCTGAAATAGTGGAATTGTGGACAGTATCTTTCTTAAACTGCCGCTTTGTAAAGGCACTGAATGCAGTCCAGCAGCGATGCTGACCTCCCCAACATGGTAGCACTGTTGACATGCCTGGCAAGTATGTATATGGCATCTAGATATGTATCTAGCATATATCTATGCTCCAGCACCCACCGCGAAATGTAGGGATAGTAGAAGGAGACTGAACTAGCGGGTGGGCTCTGCCAAGGCTAAATTGGGGAGAGAACTGGGTACAAATCCTAAATAAGAAAAGAAATGAATTCGTTGCTCAACGTTCACCTTATCAGCGGCATTGGTGATTTAGCCATGTGTGATATACGTGCTAAACATGGATATTCATAAGTTTATGAATGCACGCCACATCTGGATGCACCATAAGGCCTTCCAAGACCAGAGCCAGACCCCTTTGATATAAGGAGCTACTTTGCTGTTGACTGACAGACGAGGAGTGTCAGCTTTTCTCTGATTGATTATTGATTGCAATCAGCTACTCTGCTCACTGTCAGGCGAGAGAGAGAGAGATAGAGGGAGAGGAAGAGAGAGAGAGAGGGAGAGGAAGAGAGAGAGAGAGGGAGAGACATCGCAGGCAGCAATACTTCATATTCCTCCTCTCTTGCCTCCTGTTATCTCCCCCCTCTAATTGCAGTCTGCAGGTGAAGGGAATCTTTGCCCGAGCTAAGCGTTCCTGCTGGATGGGATGAGTGTGAGGGAGAGACAGCAATGCTTAGAGAGCAGTCCCCTGGAAATGCCGCAGCCCTGCCGATCGGATCAATATACCCCTGTGGGTGGGGGAGAAGGAGCGGGGGAGGTAGATGATTTTTAGCACGCGGCCGGCATAAAAATGACTTTCTGGATGCTACGCAAGAGCAATAAACCACATCCGTTTGAAATTCCATTAGCAGCTGATGCTCGCTCTCTCTCTCTCTCTCTCTCTCTCTCTCTCTCTCTCTCTCTCTCTCTCTCTCTCTCCCCCCCTCCCCTCCGTCTCGTCCTCCTCTCCTTCCCTCTGTCTCTTCTCAATCTGAGCGCCCCCGCCCTGTGTGCCTGCGCATTTTAATCGAGCTCTCGGCTCGCGGGACGCGGCGGAGGCCCGCAGAATGCAAATGACCACCGCCTTAAGGTTCAGCCCTCGAACGCACAGCGCTCAGAGAGCCGGGACTCACGGCTGTAGAGGCAGAGTAATTACACTGCTTCTTCTACCTCTCTCTCTCTATCGCTCACTCTTTTCCTCTAAACCATTCTCTCTCTCTCTCTCTCTCTCTCTCTCTCTCTCTCTCTCTCCTCTCTCTCTCTCTATCGCTCACTCTTTTCCTCTAAACCATTCTCTCTCTCTCTCTCTCTCTCTCTCTCTCCTCTCTCTCTCTCTCTATCGCTCACTCTTTTCCTCTAAACCATTCTCTCTCTCTCTCTCTCTCTCTCTCTCTCTCTCTCTCTCTCTCTCTCTCTATCTCACTGTTTCCATCTTTTTCAGTCTCTCTCTCTCTCTCTCTCTCTCTCACCCAGGCAACTGTGTGTGTGTGTGTGTGTGTGTGTGTGTATGAGCCCCCCGCTATTCTGTGCATTCTCCGGGTTGTTGGACCCTGCCCCTCTGTCCCGTGCGGTGGTCCCGGATCAGGCTTTAATCTGGCCCGGACCCCACGAGCACTGCTTTTAATCAGCCCCCCACAGTGAGAGAGAGAGAGAGAGAGAGAGAGAGAGAGAGAGAGAGAGAGAGAGAGAGAGAGAGAGAGTGTGAGAGAGAGAGAGAGAGAGAGAGTATGTGAGAGAGAGAGAGAGAGAGAGAGAGAGAGAGAGAGAGAGAAAGAGAGAGAGAGAGATCTCTTCAGGGTGAGTGAAAGGTTCCCCATGTCTCTGTCTCTCTCTCTCTCTCTCCATCACTCTCTCCCCTGCTCTCTCTCTCTCTCTCTCTCTCTTCTGCTCTCTCTCTCCATCACTCTCTCCCCTGCTCTTTCTCTCCCTCTCTCTCTCTCCCTCTCTCTCTCTCCTGCTCTCTCTCTCTCTCTCTCTCTCTCCATCACTCTCTCCCCTGCAATTTCTCTCTCTCTCTCTCTCTTCTGCTCTCTCTCTCTCTCTCTCTCCTGCTCTCTCTCTCTCTCTCTCTCTCCATCACTCTCTCCCCTGCTCTTTCTCTCTCTCTCTCTCTCTCCTGCTCTCTCTCTCTCTCCATCACTCTCTCCCCTTCTCTCTCTCTCTCTCTCTCTCTCTCTCTCTCTCTCTCTCCCCCCATCTCTCTCTCAGTTTTAAATACCTGCTCTGTGGGATTAGCAGATGACTCATTAGTTGTGGTGTGATGTAATGGGGCTCGTGGGGTGGAGGCAGTTTCCCTCAATTCAGAGGCTGCAGTGCGTTAGCGTCTCTGTGCTACCATTAGCCAGCGCTCGTTTCCCTTCACCGCCATCCGTCACAGCCTCCCACCGGCACTCTGGCATTTAGTTTTCAGGGATTTGTGGGTTACTTTGACATTTGTTTTACAACCACTGCTTAGAGGACAATCAAAGTACGACAGGAAAGAAACCCACCTGGTTTTTACAGTAAATATGGACTTCTAATAACCTTTTCGCCGCAGCTGAATTACACGGTCCTGGCTTGATTCAGCCGCATCAGCCGTAGAGCAGCATTAAGCCTGCGTTTCTCACAGGATCTCGTATGAACGTCATTATTTCATTTCCCAAACAGGCTTGAAATAAAAACTGCATTAACTTACATTAAAGTTAGGAACATTATAGATGATATGCGTAAATTCAAGCGGAGTGGGTTCCATGAAATTCCATGATGAAATCCCTTTAGTGAAGGTTAACTCAATAAGATTTTATTTATTAACCTGCAATTTTGGACAAAAAAAGGATGAGACTTTTATACCCCGATCAGGCCTAACATTCTGACCACCTCCTCGTTTCTACACTCACTGTCCAGTTTATCAGCTCCACTTACTGTATAGCTGCACTCTGTAGTTCTACAGTTACAGACTGTAGTCCATCTGTTTCTCTGATACTCTGTTACCCTGTTCTTCAGTGGTCAGGACCCCCATGGACCCTCACAGAGCAGGTACTATTTGGGTGGTGGTTCATTCTCAGCACTGACGTGACACTGACGTGGTGGTGGTGTTATTGTGTGTTGCGCTGGTCTGAGTGGATCAGACGCAGCAGTGATGCTGGAGTTGTTAAACACCTCAGTGTCGCTGCTGGACTGAGAACAGTCCACCAAGCAAAAATATCCAGCCAACAGCGTCCTGTGACCACTGATGAAGGACTAGAGGATGACCAACACAAACTGTGCAGCAGCAGATGAGCTGTCGTCTCTGACTTTACATCCACAAGGTGGACCGACAAGGTAGGAGTGTCTAATAGAGTGGACAGAGAGTGGACACAGTGTTTAAAAACTCCAGCAGCACTGCTGTGTCTGATCCACTCGTACCAGCACAACACACCACCACCACCACCACATCAGTGTCACTGCAGTACTGAGAAAGATCCACCACCCAAACAGTACCTGCTCTGTGAGGGTCCATGGGGGTCCTGACCACTGAAGAACAGGGTAACAGAGTATCAGAGAAACAGATGGACTACAGTCTGTAACTGTAGAACTACAGAGTGCAGCTATACAGTAAGTGGAGCTGATAAAGTGGACAGTGAGTGTAGAAACAAGGAGGTGGTCAGAATGTTATGCTGATCGGTTTATAACCACAATAACATATTGACTTTTTCTTTGATACTTATCTGTAAAAATAGACGAGGCAGAGGAGGAGAAATGAGGTCAGGGGTTTAAGTGCAATTAAAGATTAGCCTGTTTCCAAGGCAGCATCAGTGCTTTCTAAGTAAACGTGAAGTGTCGCTGCAGACGGCATGAATGTTTAGGCCGGAGAGGTGGAATATCAAAGCCAGGACTGATCTCTCTTCAGGCTTCATGGGAGGTCCATTAGAGAGCGCTGCTCTAGAGCCCTGATTAAAGGTGCGCTCTGCGTTCTGTGAATAACAACACTGTGACCCAGACACTCGACACAAGCTCTCAGTGCGAGAGACGGCAGACATTAAACTGAAGACGCCTCCTGCATTCTGACGCTCCTCTTACTTTAACTTTTGGAAGCGTGCTGTCTGTAAAAACAAACGCAGGTGGCCGTTTTAGATTTATTATTATTATATGATATCTATGAGTGACAGCTCATAACAAGCAGAGACATCACAAAGTTTTTTTTTAATGCCGCATTCGCGACAGATATTTAATTATGGTGCGAATTTGAGAAAACGTTTTATTCGGTGTCTTGTTTTGTGAAAAGTAAAACCATTGTTTATGTTTGTGCCATTGTTTTGTTATTGCAGTCATGCAGCTGTAATTCAGTAAGTAATCAACTATGTAATCACACACACACACACACACACACACACACACACACACACACTCACACACACGCACACACGCATATCATTCAGTCAGTGATTCTTTCAGTCCCCTTTGCCACAGGTGTATATAGTCAAGCACATAGCCATGCAGTCTGCCTTTACAAACAGAGCTCACTCAATTTGAGCGTGGTGCTGTAATAGGATGCCACCGTTGCAACAGGTCAGTCTGTGAAATTTCCTCCCTCCTAGACGTTCCACGATCAGCTGTGAGTGGTATTAATGAAACGTGGAAGCGTTTAGGAACCACAGCAACTCAGCCACGAAGTGTCAGACCACTCAAAGTTACAGAGCGGGTCGCCGAGTGCTGAGGAGCACAGAGCATAGAGCACTCTGCTGAACAACACCTGCAGAGTTCACACCTCCTCTGGTATTAACATCAGCACAAAAACCGCCAGGAGCTTCACGGCAGGGTTTCCGAGGCCGAGCAGCTGCATTCAAGCCTCACATCACCCAAAACAACGTCAAGTGTTGGATGGAGTGGTCTAAAGCACCACCACTGGACTCTGGAGCAGTGGAGACGTGTTCTCTGGAGTGACGAATCAGCTTCTCTATCTGTCAGTCTGACAGACGTGTCTGGGTTTGGCGAATGCCAGGAGAACGTTACCTGCCTGACTGCACTGTAGCTGTAAAGTTTGGTGGAGGAGGGATGATGATACGTGGCTGTTTTTCAGGGATTGGCCTAGAACCCTTAGTTCCAGTGAAGGGGAACCTTAATGCTTCAGCACCAAGACATGTTGGACAATTGTATGGTTCCAACTTTGTGGGAACAGTTTCTGTTCCAGCCTGACTGAGCCCCAGTGCACAAAGCAGCTCCATAAAGGCATCACTGGGTGATTCTGGTGTGTAAGAACTTGACTGGCCCTCACAGAGTCCTGACCTCAACCCCACTGAACACCTTTGGGATGAACAAGAGTGGAGGCCTTCTTGTCCAACATGTGACCTCACGATAAATTGCTATATAATTAATTGCAATTTAAATGAATGCCATGTAAATCGAATGGGAGTGCGATTACATAATTAGCTGTGTGATTAATTAATTCATTAAATATTTATAGTTAAATAATAACAATTTCTATGGACTGTAAATGTAATTCATTTTAGAACTACCCATGTAACTACTCATGTAATCTTGTAAGTCATGTACATAGTTAATAATAATTAATCATTTATTTTAATTACACATAACGATGTACTGCAGAGAGAATATAAACATCGTTATTATGTAACATATTTAGCTAATTATGTAATTCTAGTTAAATAAAAATGTAATATAAATTGAAGTTATACAAGAACAATAACAGCCCTAGACTGATAACATGTTTCAGTTTTAAGTGGAAGCTTGCGCATGGGTGGACGCTGCTTCTGGCCTTCACTGGGCCGAGCTTTCTCCTGCCGAGCAGACACAGGTGGGCGTAAAACTATCACACACGCAGGATGAATGGTGTGTGAAATGAGTTCTCGCGTGGCTGATGATGCACGACGGCCAGCCTCTCCTCTCGGGTCATTCCTCCTGGCCGGACCTGACCAACATGCTGCATGCTTTCCAACCCGAGAGCAGTGTTTACTCCTCCTGCTGGAGCTCGGCCTAGTTCTGCTGCTTCTGAAGTGCGAATGCTGCTTCATCATAAAGTTTCAGCTTATGTAATCAGAGGTTAAACCGGGCCGGAGCGGAAATCCAGCACTTTCGGTTCAGGCAACATGTAATTTGATGGAAATGCAAATCATTTTGTCATAAAATATTAACGAAACCTATTTAACTCCTTGATATGAGAAGCTACCGCACAGCTCCATTCATACATGGAAAGAAAGACATCCCTTACAAGCTTCGAAGCAGATAAATGTAGAAAGTGTCATTTTAGGTGCTTTTAGGTTAAAGTGACGTGGATTTCAAATGCGGATGCAAGAGAGTTGGAGGTCCATCACCTCGCCCTGCAAACTCAAAATTGTCCAAGATAAGCATAAATCTTTAGTGCTCAACTTGAATCCCAGCACTTTTGTCACTCTGGATTAGCCTGATAATCTGTTAATAATCCGACTAATAGCTCAATCGTACATCCATGTAAAGACCTCAATCAAGACCATCCAGGATACTATTCCTATCCGACTGATCAAGGTGGGTAATCCTATAAATAATCCTGTAAACAGAAGAATAATATCCGTGTAAACTCCTGTATCCGATTACATTCCCTATCGGAAAGTTTCAGTCCGTTCTGCATGAGCGTCGCGTCACAGTGAGAGTTTATACCGTTCAACGCGCCGGAGCAGAAACTGGTCTGCAGAGGAGACGAAGTTCATGCTCTGATCTTTAAAAGACGGCGGTGGGACGGACGTCCAGCTTATGCGTCTCGGAACACGACGTCTTCCTCTCGGCCTTCTTTAATAAGGACGTGTGAAGGACGTTTTCCTGAGTCTGACGTCATTTTAAAGCAGTTAAAAACACAATCACTGCTCACTGCTGCTCATCTCACTCTGACTGGACCTCACGTGATGCTCGTTGTCATGGTAACGTCTACACTAAACGGTTCTCTGCGCATGCACGTCATTATTAGTCTGATTTCTTGTAGTGCATGTAAAGAGAGATTTTCCATCCGATCGTTGAGTGGAGTGAGAATAAACACCACAGTCTTAATCTAGAATCGGAATGTATTCAATTGGATCAGCAAATATCCTTGCATGTAAACACAGACGCTGCATTTCCAGAGCATTCAAACTGATATGCATCAGTAAAAATCCACTTGGAATCGCATTTCAAACCACTTTCAAATCCTGAATTCATGTGTTCAGACTATCAAAAGTCAATCTGGATATGCCAAAAATCAGATTTGGTCCGTCAGTCTGAACACAGCCGAAATGACCATGTGACTTCAGAGGTCTACAGAGGCCATTAGGCACTAGACAAGCTGACGGAAAGAGGCAGTTGGGACGAAGCAGATGAATTAGCATCGTCTACCGCTGTAGACGCACGTGAAAGGGCCTCTGCAAGTTCCCAAAAGCCACGCCACGGCCATGTAAACACAGGAAGAAGAGAGCGGGTGCTAAATGAGTCGTGTCATATTAATTTGTATAAACTTAGAATGACATTGACGACAGCTGCACGGAAATGCCCACAGGAGAAACATATGCCATCCCAGCCTCTGCACGGGAAAACACACACTCACATATTCCATTATCACATCACTCTACGGGACCATTTACATTCCAAAGGACAACACTCCTTCCTCCGGATTCCACCACAACACTGATGGATGGAAATGGTAGGTGAGCTCATACATTTATTCACTCGTCCGTTAGTGGCCGGCGTGGAAAAGTCAATTTCGGGAGCTTAATTACTTTCTTTGAGCAGAAGTTAAAAGCGATTGTGTGATGTAGGTGCGTTTTTTTTCTCCTTGAGATGTCATTACGTTCTCTATGTTATATCAATTACTGTCTTTTCAACACACACCACCACTCTCTGGTGCATTCATTTACATAAACATGCATAATTAAGCTGTTTTTCTCCCCCCGTTCTGGGAAAGAGGCATGGTAATTTATGAAAAATAGCCCCAGAAAAGTGCATTTACCACAGATGGAGAAATTATTCTAATCTGGCCATTCAGGGAATGAAATAAAACATTTCTGCCTATAAATACATCTATATGGAGAACGGGGACTGCAAAAAATGCATTAAAGCTGACTCTGAGTCACCCGGGTCGTCCTTCAAAGCATGAATCAGCAACTTTCTAATATGTTGTCACAGTTGCGAGCTCAGTCGGTTTCCAATTTGAACTGAAGTGCACTCAGAGAAATGGCACATCATCCTCAAATCCCAGAGAAAAAGAGCGGAGGTGATGGAAATGAGCTCCGTAAATGCACACACGTCATTCACCGTGTATCAGCTGAAGAGGCTATTATATGAGGGCAGTGGAATTGATGCCTGGTCGAAAAGTGCGTCCACCAGAGTGGTAAATCACACCACAGCCCTGTCGGTCAGCTGCAAAACAACAAAAGAGTGATGGAGGGTTGATACAACAGAGTCAAAGCCATATTATATCCACATAAGAGGATGTGGACAGATTCACTTGTACTGAGAGACGATGAGTCTCAGGATTAAATCAGCCACAGCTTCCTCATTACTCCACCCATTTACACCACATCTGTTTAGTTCTAATCCTCAGACTCAGACTAATCTGGGCTGCACGGACGGCTCTCGGCGGCTTTTATTACTGTAACGACTGATGGTGATAATTAGCCGTCCAGCAGGACCAGCAGGAAAGTATTCAGTCTGCACCTGATGTTAAAAACCGAGTTCAGCGCCAGTAAAAACACAAACTCACTCACATCAGCAAATCCATCAAGGAGTGAATCTCTTCTAATATTAATACACACCACCATAAAATAAACCCCAAACACAGGAAGAAGGACGGAGCTGAAGTCGGCTTCCTATTCGCCAGCTTCCTGTTCCGGTTTTCCCGTTCCACCTTAAACGGTGCAGCAGGAACTTTCTGGTGCCTGAAGCCGCTCCATTTAAGGTGGAACGGGAAAATTCAAACCAGAATCCGGTGAATAAGAATCTGACCTCAGCTCCGTGTAAGAAGGTGCTGACGCTGATCTATGATGAACATCTACACGGATTAAGGAACGCTGTAACTTACCCAGCTACAAAGCTTTAACCATCACTGTAAATCAGTAACTACTACATCAAGTTAAGACCCCCTGAATAGACCATTCAATGAAATAAGCTTAATATAAAACCAGAGGAAAAACTAGGTCATCTAGGCATGTATATCGATGTCCTTTCTGGACATAGATCTTCTGTTTTCTTAGCATGGCCTGAAAACAAAAACATGAATAACTACAGCAGCTATTAGAGCTTATCTGTGAAACAAATAAGGGAGGGTTAGAAATTTACAAGAGCTTGTGGGTCATGACTTCATAATAAAAGGCAAATGTGTGTCCTGAGGCCAGACGAGTGGAGAGAGCACTGCATTTTCACTACACACACACACACACACACACACATTTTCTATAGAATGTTTTATACAATGTGAAACATGTCGCATGTGTTATATAATATAGCTTATCCAATAGAAATGCCCTTATCTGTTATATATGTAAATATCCATCATCCACCCATTTTCTAAGCTGCTTCTCCATCAGGGTCGTGGGGGGGTGCTGGAGCCTATCCCAGCGGTCAACGGGCGGAAGGCAGGATACACCCTGGACAGTTCGCCAGTCCATCGCAGGGCAGACAGACAGACAATCACACCCAGGGGCAAATCAGCATGTCCAACCAGCCTGACTGCATGTCTTTGGACTGTGGGAGGAACCAGAGAACCCGGAGGAAACCCACGCAGACACGGGGAGAACATGCAAACTCCACACAGAGAGGACCCCGGTCACCCGGCCGGGGAATCGAACCCAGGCCCTACTTACTACCCACCGCACCACCGTGCCGCCTATATGTAAATAACTATATTGTATTATACTGTATTATATGTATAAAAGTATATAAGTAGCTATATACAATATATTACATGTAGGAACAAAACTTTTTAGTTTTTCATGTATTTAAGAAATGCCAACTCCCTTTTATACTTTGTCAAATTTTAATGACAATTAGACCAACAAAATAGCCTTAAATGGCTTCAGATAAAATCTCATTACATTAACCTACTTAACGATATGTACTAAATATGCCTCATATGTCTATTTTTGTCGTTTTCCAGTTTTTGACATAATTTGAAGAAGCCTGTTGTCCTTTACATTGCGTGTAAATTTCATGGTGAATGAACCAAAAGAAACGGCCCAAAATGACCTGGAAAGAATTCTGGTTCCATTGACTTACATTAAAAGTGAAGTAGGTTTTTTCCTTCTCCTGTAAAGTTCACAAGGTTTTCTTCTGACAGCAGCGATATGTATTAAATATATAAAAGTATCTATATGTAATGTGTCTAGCCCTAAACATAAACTTAATCTGTACCTCAGCTACACAAAGGAAGCGATTTTGCTCCTCTAGCTGTGAAAAAGAAAAGAAAAAAAAAAAACATGGAACTTTTGTCAAAAGCACTTTACAAAGTCAGGACACTTTTGTCCTGAAACCCACACTTACACACACCTTCACACACACTCGTCCTCGTGTTCCAGTTGCTCTCGGTCTGCTCTGAGTAGCATTACTTTGCCCTTCACACATTACAGAGCTCCATCCCGAATCCAGAATATTCCATCATAATTCAGGAGCTCGGTGAAAGTGCTAAAAAGCAGGCAGCCGGGGGGGAATGCCGCTGTGCATCTTAATAAGCTCCCGCTATGTCGCAGCGCCACACACACTCACACACACACTCACACATAACACTGATGCAGACCTCAACCCATCACCCACCACTCAAACACACCCTTCCCTCCACACACAGCAGATCTCTCCACCTCACGACTCGATTACGGTCCCTCAGCAAATGATTCAACACATAATTACAAATCTTTAAGAACGAATCCATTATGACTTAAGGAAATGACTCAATGCATCAGGAAATCTCATGTGTCATCATTTTTTTCATTGTTCATTTGATCATGATTCTTTATGAAGTGATTCAGTGCATCATTACAAAAAGCTAAAAACCTACGAAAGCTACGAAACTCGACTCGATTACGATTCTTCAGCAAATGATTCAATGCATAATCACATCTTTTGTGAACTGATCAATTATGACTCTAAAGGAAATGACTCAAAAAAGTGCATCAAAAAACCACAAGAGCTACAAAACTCTCTACGTCACGACTCGATTATGATTCCTCACCAATGATTCAGTGCATCATTACATCTCATATGATTCAATAACGATTTATTAAGAAATGATTCAGTGAATCATGAAATCTCAAATGTTACCACGATTTGATTCAGTTAAAGTCTGATTCTTTAACATGTTATTTGATTATGATTCTTTAGTAACTGATTCAGTGCATCATTAAAACTCATAAAAAAAAAATTGGCTCAATTCAATTTTGATTTTTTTTTTTGGGAAATGATTCAGTGCATGATGAAATCTCATATTTCATCATTTGATCAGATTTGATTATGATTCTTTAGAAAAAGATTCAATGCATCATGAAGTCATTAATCTTATCATGATTTGATTAAAGTCAGGTTAACACATTTGGAGTATGATTCTTTAAGAAATGACTGATTCAATGTAGCCATGATTCTTTATGAAATGATTCAGTGCACCATGAAATCTCATATTTCATCATGAGTTGATCAGATTTTATCATGATTCTTTAGGACACCATTCAGTGCATGACTGCGACTTTAATTTCAATGTAATCTGATTGGATTTGACGGTCATTCATACCATTACCAAATTATAGATTTGATTCATTTACGATTCTTTAGGAAGTAACTTAAGTAAATTGCTTAAAAATCTCAAATTTTTTCATGGTTTGATTTTGATTCTATTTTCTGGGAAATTTAATTTAATTTAATTTAAATAAATTTAATTTGATACTATTATAATTCTTTAAGACACAAACCAATACACAACTCTGATCCAGTTCATTTATTTATATGATTCAGCCTCTTTTTAACATTAACAGACCCTTATTAGGGGAGCAGTTGGGGGTTTGGTGTCTTGCTCAAGGACACCTCAGTCATGTGCTGTCAGCTCTGGGGATCAAACCGGCAACCTTCCGGTCACGAGGCTGGATCCCTAACCTCCAGCCCACGACTGCCCCCTAATGCACTGAATATCCAGAATACACTGAATTTCCAGACATGAGGGAGGAACGATTTGCATATTAATGGAATAAACACACTAAAAACAGCACATCAAGCTTTTTGTGGGCACTTGTATGAAATAAAAATTTGTTTTTGATAAATAATATTATTATTGAATGTAAAATTCAATTGATGCAGTTGAATGGATGCACAACACTAGCGTGAGGCCCTGCTCCAGTAATAACACTGTGCTGCTATCGTTAAGCACTCGTGCAGCTTCAGCACTTCTTCTGATGGACTGCTGTAACCGCGAACATCTCTACCAGTTCTGCACTGCTGTTCGCCTCCAACGCTCGCAATCATTAAGGAGAGAGCGAGTGAATACCAACAGCACAGCAGCAGCCACCACCAAAACGGAGGACACTGGTCATGCTGGAGATGAATGATGAAATCACTGATTTTATCATGACTGGATTTGATTAACCTCTTCATTAACGCATTGATTTGATTATGACTCTGTAGGAAGTGATTCAACGCATTATTATAACTCAAAATGTATTATGATTTAATTGGATTATGATCCTTTCAGAAATTGTGATTCTTTAGGAAATGATTCACTGCCTCATTCAATCTCAAATTTCATCACATTTTGGGTCAATTAAATGATTCTTTAAGATATTATTAGAGTCAGTCATGATTCTTAAGGAAAATATTCAGGGCTCCGTGTAATCTCGGATAATATCACTTTCTGATTCACTGAAATTTTCTTTCTTTAAGAAATTCTTTGCTTCGATTGTGAATTTTTAGGAAATGATTCAGTGCATCATTCAATCTCAAATTTCATTCTGATTTGATTGGAGTATGACTCTTTAAGAAATGACCGATTCAACTGAACTGTGATTCTTTAGGAAATTATTCCGTGCATTGTGAATTCTCATATTTCCTCGTGATATTACTACAATTCTTTAGGAAGTGATTCAGGGCACCACTCGTGCAGCTTCAGCACTTCTCCTGATGGACTGCTGTAACTGCGAACATCTCTACCAGTTCTGCACTGCTGTTAGAGCTTGAGTTTGCACTGTTAGCAACAAACGTCTCAGCAACAACAGCAACGTTTTGTCATATTTTGTGGAATCAAATTTAGACCACATACGGCTCTTGTACTGCAATGTTGCGGCGAAATATCAGACTGAATGTCGTGGCTCGGAAAACGACGTCGTGTCTCGACAGACGTAATTCTGTAAGTTTGGCAGTGCAGTTAGTTCAGAGTTCAGCTCCAGCCCTGAAACCCCTGAACTGCATAACTGGGTCTCCTGGTTAAAATTCCTGATATTATCAGCTGATTAATCCCTTCTGGAGCTGAACGAGGCGTGAACATCAGAGAGAAACACTGAACTACACAGTGCAGTGGCTCCAAACCTGGAGTGAAAACACTGAATTAAAGGTCTGAGCGTTTCTCGTCTCTCGGCTTCTCTTGCAAGTGAATCGCTCACAAAGCACAGCTAATCGAAGGCGTCGCTCAGCTCGGTCACTCCCTGATTCGGTCCTCAAAACTGCGGCGACTATACCGTGTGACGTCACGTGAAACGTTCCTACAAGGGACCTGAGGCTTTAAGTGATCTCAAATAACCTGCTCATGTGTTTTCTGACCCTGTATGACTTGCTGGTGCCTATGAAAGTATGTCACAGGACCAGCAGCCCGTGCCGAAGCCTGAATTTTGTCTGTGGTTTGTGATATTAACCTGTTTAAATGGCTAACAGAGCCTAACAGGTCTGAGTCCGTCTATGTGACCACAATGTTTCCATTCTTATTAATGCAGCGCCATCTAGATGACAGGCATTTTGAATGTAGCCAATGTAGCTCGTCTTCAGCATCACAACCAGCGGACACGGTCTGCCCCCAAGCTAAGCTAAAACATGTGTCATCCATGCGGCGTAAATCCTGACGAACGCGGGACAAATTATTCATAATTAATGATCGAACTCGCGCACACACCTCCCTCCTGTGACGTTCCTTATCCTCCCCAGTCCTGCTGCGCTGTCTTCTTATCTGCTTGGCAGGCGTATTAGCGCCGTTCAGGATTAATCGGGCTTTTCAGGGAGAGAGATTTCAATGCGAGGTTTGTCGCTAATCGCTGGCTAATTTTTTTGGAGCTCATTTCTGCTCAGAAGGACGGGTGTTCGCTGGCCTTCCCTCAATCCACGCTTGTTTACTGAGATGGAGTGATTTAGTTGCCAACCGTGGGGAGGAAGATGATCTGTGGGGTGATGAGTGGATGTTCCGCCCACGATATAAGTGTAGCGTTGGCATTAGCAGCATCCTGGCCTGCACGGTTTCGAATGACACGGACGACTTCTGAGGACTTCCTCGGTCTTAATGAGGAAGATGTGAGCCACTTGTAGACGGTTTGTTTTCTTTCTTTTTCTCCCTTTAGCCCTCTCTCACCATCTCCCGCTCCCTTTCTCTACACTCTCTATCCAGAGGTGCAAAGTACAGGTCCAGAAAGTAAAAATCCTTCCCAGGATTTTGTTCCAACAGCCCGGCTTCTCTGGTTAGATCAAACCGCCAGCAGAGCTGTCCAGGCAGTTGGAACGAAATCCTGGCAAGGATTTTTACTTTCTGGACCTGAACTTTACACCTCTGTCTCTGTCTCCCTGTCTCCCTCTCTCCTTGTCTCTCTGTCTCTCTCCTTTCTCTCACTCTCTACCATTCCCTCTCTCTCCCCCTCTCTCTCTCTTCCTCTCACACTCTCTACCATTCCCTCTCTCTCTCCTCTCTCTCTCTCTCTCTCTCTCTGTCTCTCTCTCTCTCTTTCCCTCTCCTCACTCACTCTCTCTCTCTCTCTCTCTATCTCTCTCTCACACTCTCTACCATTCCCTCTCTCTCTCCTCTCTCTCTCTGTCTCTCTGTCTCTCTCTTTCCCTCTCCTTTCTCTCACTCTCTACCATTCCCTCTCTCTCTCCCTCTCACACCCTCTACCACTCCCTCTCTCTCTCTCTCTCTCTCCTCTCTCTCTCTCTCTCCCTCTCTACCATTCCCTCTCTCTCTCCCCCTCTCTCTCTCTCTCTCTCTCGTCCTCCACATATCATCACATTAGCATCTCTGTGGTTTTGTATGCGGTGGCCTCAGGATGTCGTGCACGTGCTGATTGATAGTTTACACGCACCCCCGGGCTAATTTTCGCATTGTCCCTTTGTTGCTCATGCAGAGGGACGTGACTTTGCTTGCACATGCATGACCTCTTCCTCAGAATGTCGGGGATATGATAATATAACCGCTAATTATGGAAAAAGCATGGATGTGCCTCGGCCATCCCACTCACTCCGCACATATTAGCCTAATGATATAAAGCACATCTCATCTGAGGGTATTGACAGGCCACAGTTATGCCTATGGCAACTAGTTTCCTTTAAACCCATAGAGATGTGCTCCAGTTACAGTGAATATCATCAACTACAGGACCAGCAAAACGTGTGATCACACCTTCATCTAGAAGGGTCTTCCTTCCTCACGCAGTGACCAAAGTAAAGGTTAAGCTTCTACTGTAGATGATTTTAGAAATGAGCCCCCCAGTTTTATACACTCTGAGGAGTTGCCTGAGAGGCTTTGAAGAAGTTTCACACATGCTGAGACCTTGTTGCTCTGTCCAAAGCCACAACATCTTCTGTCCATTTCACCATCTTCGCTGTAAATATGTCTCTGTATGTGCTGATGCACTAGTATAGGCTAAAAAATATAAAATAAACAAAAACGCAGACTCACTTTGCTCTGCTTTAAGCTATAGCTGCTTTTCTCGCATCTCCAGCAGGAAACGTTTCCACAGAAGCCAAATAGTTTCTTGTAAAATGTCTCTCAATGTTCGCTTTTATGAAGCTGAAGTCGCTTCTCATTCTCCAGCTTCTTGTTCGACTTTTCCCGTTACACAGTCCCGTTAAAAGGTGCCAGAGGCGCCAGAATATAACAGTATTATCGATGTTCGTCTTAAATCTCTCTCTTTGCCATTTCATAAGATACTACCTAAAGTAAAGTGCACTTGGTGTAGTGGATTGTTGGTGTAGTGTAACACCTCTGCCTTCTACACTGTTCAATCCCCACCTGGGTGAGCACCCTACACTATATCAATAGGAGTCCTTGGGCAAGACTCCTAACACCACTTTGGCCTTCCTGTGTAAAATGATCAAATTGTGAGTCATTCTGGATAAGGGCATCTGCCAAATGCTGTAAATGTAAATGATTGGGACACGCCTTTTTCGGGTCTTTTTCGCCCCTCCCCCACTCTCTCAGCTCAGAAGCGTGTATACACCTCGTGGCTAGGCTTTAGTCTCAGTTTTAGAAGTGTGACTGAATTCTGAGTGTGTTTAGCTGTAAATTTACATGTATTTATAAACTAGCGTTAACTCAGAGAGTGAGTCAGTCACAGGACTGTTTGAGACACAAGGGAATGTTTTATACCAAACATGTTGCTGTGGAGATTTAAACGGATATTTAAATGGATGTAAACACAGAATCTGAACGGTGGTTTTCTGAACTGGATTACTGACTGAATCATCACTATTAATAAGTCCTGTTGGTCAACATTGTGTGTGAATTGTTTCGCTGTTTTAATGAAAGATAAACCAAACGTTACCGACATATAGTACGACCCAGAAGTCATTAGAGTCTTAGGGTCCGACTAATAGGATGTTTGCCTGCCCCCCAACTTTAATCGCTTGGAGGATTTGACTACATTCAGCCCCAAGAGCCTTAGTGAGGTCAGGAACTGATTTTCAGATGATTAGTTCTGGACCACTCCACCATATCCCAAAGGTACCAGATTTTAGTGTCCTTCATACGCCTGAGAAAGCTAAACATTGGCACTGTAGTAACAGAAATAGCACATTTATATATAAAGCCACTAGAGTTGTCAGGGTACTCTGTGTCTCCCCTTCACTCTGTGTCTCTCTATGTGCTGAGAACCACAATAAACTTACCAAAAGGACTTTATCCATTATTTTTTTCAAGCTGCACTAAAGTCAGGACACACCAGTAATAAGGCAGAGGCTCAGGAGCTCAGTGTGATCCACTCTTATCGAAAGACAAAGAGCGTGTAAGAGTTTAAACCACTGTACACTCAGGGATTTATCACTCAAACACACGGAAAACAAAACAAACAATGCCCGCTGGGTAGTGGAGAGGTGTGTGGGGCGGGGGGGGGGGGGGGGGGGGGGGGGGGCGCAGGAGGGCAATCCAAAACTGAGTATGCAGAGCAGTAGCGCATCCTATTGTCCTGCTTATTCAGTACAGCATTCAAGCAATTGTGGATGACAGAAAAAAGCCAAATAAAGCACAATATTCACACTTGTTCCGTTATTAAGAGAGCGGCCCAACTGCTTTGGAGGTCATGCTCCTCCATGCCGCTGCATCTCTCAGTGGAATATTTCTCTGAATATGATTCATATATACCACAACTCGCATTTTTGCCCATTTTATTTCTTTAACCATATCAGCTCCTAGAATCCTCTATGAAGCAAATACTGTACTCTATGGAGCCCCTATGGTGACATCCTGTATAAATAAAAAATAATACGTGGCCACGACTTAGTAAGGCATGGGAAGGAGATAATTAAGCCGTGGCCATGACTTAGTAAGGCATGGGAATGAGATCCTAATACGTGGCCTAGACTTTGTAAGCCGCGATCTCGTTCCCACGCATTACTATGCCATGGCTGTGCATTAGGATCTCATTCCCACACGTTAATAAGGCGTGGCTATGCATTATTTTTATTTATACAGGATGTCATCAGCAGGGTGCTGTAATATTCTGTTGCTGCCTCAGTAACTGCTTTGTTCTTATATGCTAGTTCATGGGTCTCAACCCCAATGCTAAGAAGAGCCACTTCACTCTTTCAATAAAAATCAAACCACCTCTTGAGACACAACATGTTAAGTCCATATTACCATCACGCCTGTAAATACACTCACCAGCCACTTTATTAGGGGCTCAGCTGCTTAACACAAATAGCTAATCAGCCAAGCACACGGCCGCAGCTCACTGCATTTAGGCGTGTAGAGGTGGTCAAGACGACTTGCTGAAGTGCAGACCGAGCATCAGAACGGGGAAGAAAGGGGATTTAAGGGGCTTTGAACGCGGCGTGGTTGTTGGTGCCAGACGGGCTGGTCTGAGTATTTCAGAAACTGCTGATCTACTGGGATTTTCACGCACAACCATCTCTAGGGTTTACAGAGAACGGTCCGAAAAAGAGGAAACATCCAGTGAGCGGTCAGTTGTGTGGACGAAAATGCCTTGTTGATGTGAGAGGTCAGAGGAGAATGGGCAGACTGGTTCCAGATGATAGAAAGGCAACAGGAACTCAAACAACCAACCAAATACGAGCAAGGTGTACCTAATAAAGTGGCCGGTGCGTGTATGTCTCAGTATGTGCTAGTAGGGGACTTACTTTGCTCTGCTTGAAGCTTTAGCTCAGCTACAGCTGCTTTTCTCGCATCTCCAGCAGGAAACTTCTCCTCAAAAGTCGAACGGTTTCTTGTAAAATGTTTCTCTCAATGTTCAATTTTTTTCAGAGACTGAAGTCGCTTCTCATTCACCAGCTTGTTGTCCGAATTGTTTCGTTCCACTGTAAATGGTGCCTGAAGTGGCAGAATGTAATTTTACCATTTAAGGTGGAATGGGAAAATTTGAACAACAAGCTGGCGAATAAGAAACTGACTTCAGCTTCGCGAAGTGTTTCAGTTTCTCGTTGCAGATTAAACGTATCAGGAAACCAGCTGGAGTGACTATAGATGCACGTAAGTCTGTTCATCTGCAAATTATCGATGTTCGTCTTAAATCTCTCTCTTTGCCGTTTCGTAGCTACTAGCTGGGCGGGACTGTTGTCTGTGTCGCTATGGTGCCCAGCAGGGATAAAGGGTGAGTTAACTAGGCTATCTGCTCTACATATTTGCACATACGCACATGTAACTTAAATTTTATTTCAACTTTGCTCATACTGTATATTTTTACTTGTACGTTTGGTTTTTTTTAGTTGTAGTTTTAGTTTAGTTTTTAGTTGTAAAAGTTTTACTTTTTTACTGCTGTTTTTAGAGTTATTCTTTTTTTTCTTTTTTTTATTCTCTTAAGATTATATTCGGTGAATGGAGGAACAGCAAAGTAAGAATTCCACTGTACAAAACTCTTGAATCTAATATGTTGTGGTGCTACATCCTGGTTCGTACAGCTCTAAATATTCTCAGTTCCACCAGGAGGCCCACTTTATTACACACTTCTATCATCTAAGAACAGCTCAGCCAGTTTGCATTTAAGTCCCTGTAGTTACTGAATAATAAGGCTTAGTACGTTAGAAGCCTGAGACTTTAAGAGCTTTAGTCTTTAACCCTGCCAAAGCAACTTAACAACCAAGTTAAACAAAACTGCCTGGTTTGTGTGGGGTAGGAAGGTAAGGTTGTCAGACTCAGGATGCCCATGTTTCAATCCACTCATCGATATTCACATTTTAACGATTCGACAGCCACTTATTACAGAGAATCTAGTGACATTTGGAGGAAAATGTACAAAATGTAAGAAACCTGCAACCTTTTTGGTGACCACAGGGTGCAAGAGCAGCATTTTCCAAGAATTTTTCCCATAGAGAAAAACAGCCAAGTCCTTAGAGAGTTCCTTATATGGGCTACAAAAAGACGATATGACTTTAGAGATCTACAAAGTCTCCAGAGTTGTAGACCAGATAAAGCATTTGGAGGCTTTGGAAGGCTGCGCATGCTTTGTTATTGTTCAGTCAAGTCCATGTTTACAGTTTGGCCTCTTTTGAAGACTTGATCAATCGCCCAAAATCATCAGTAGATCACTTGATGATTAATGCAGCTGAGAGTGGCAGCCCTGTTATCACGTACTATTTGATGAACACTACAATTTATGGCATTTCCGTTGTTTCTATTGTTAATTTGGCATGTCATTTAGAGAAATATGCAAATGTAGAAGTAGAGATTGTAGGAATCATTTGAGCTGAGTTTAACGGTGGAACACGCTTTCTGCCTGTCTGCAGTGTGTATGCAAACTCGAGTGCCAGCAAAGCCGAATGGCCTTTAATCTGCTGTGGAACTGCATTGTGAAACGACACGGACACGAACCGACTGCAAACCGTGAAACGATGTGCCGTCTCTGAGCTCGGTGGCCACTGGCTCCATTTTCTCCAATAGCCTCTGACAGCACATTGCGAACGGCGAATGCATTTTTGAGGGAGTAATTAAGTTTTCAAAGGCAATTAGATTTCTGGGATAGAGCTCAGGAACTGCTCGCAAGAATGCGTATGTGTTACCAAACGTCAGTCATAATACTGAGCCATCGGCTGTTTCTACAAGCCCAAACACCCCATGCAGAGCACGGAGTGACAATTACTCTACACACAGCACAGACACACACAGTCGAGCAGGCCTAAAAGTGGCCACTAGTTATTTTAGAACCTTAAAAACATCAAAACAAACAAAAGCAGGAGTCACTGTCACAGCAACTGTCCCCTTTAACTCTTTCAAACTGGCCCTCGGAGCAGCTGGCGAGCATGCATGTCCACACTGGTCACTGTAAAATCCAATTGCCAATGAAGAATGAAGTTTATTGCTATGCAGTTTTCTTGCTCAACACAGTCGGACCTTAGAATTGACTTTTTACCAAAACTGCCTCTTTGCCTCAAAATCACGCAAACAGGCCCTAAAACACATTTTAACCAGTCTTGCTGAATATCAGAGTTTTAGCACTCAGCCTGAATCCAAGAGGACAGAAAATCAATAAAAAACATGGGTTATTGCTTATTTTTACTCGCAATAACCAACAGAATGAATCACCATCAGACTTACTGCACTTTCAGCTCCCAGACACTCCAGACTAATGTTTACTGAAAAGGGATCTGAGGTACAATTATCAGAAAAAAAGACAAACATTTAGCAGGCGATGGGTAAATTCTAGATCAAAAATGACCCAAATTCATAAAGATATCAAATTTCTGTCAGCATTTACACGGGTCTCCTGAAAATAATAACATACAAATACTTTATAAGTGCAATTGTAATTGTAATTGACCCAAAATACCAAATTAAATTTATTTTATTCTAAGGGTCAAAAGACCTATTTTTCCAGTAATCTTTGATCCAACTGTGGTGACTTTGGACCTCCAAAAACGTCATGTGAGTCTCATTGTGAGTAAGAATATTAAACAATAATATTGGGTTTCATCTTCCTCAACCACCACTTCTATGTACTGTCGTGAGAAAACACTCAGCTTCACAGACTCCCCCTGATACTGTGTGTCACTCGGTGCAGAAGGAAAAGTGTTTCAATTTCTTCTTCACTCTGACTTTAAGACAGAAGACTGGACTGTCTCAGCATTTAAAGGGTACACAAAAGACCCCCAGCCCAAAGCTTTTAAATGTAAAGGCAGGAAAATGTCAAAATGTCAACGGCACCACTTGCTTCTCTCCGCGCTTCCATCCATCACTGTCCGTGACTCCACCAAGACAATCAGTAGATCCAACAGACTGGGAGAAGTGCCAATATTGTCATACTTGAGTGAACCGCAAGGGTTGCTCAGGAGATCTGTATATAAGTAAGGTCACACAGGCCGAATGGGCTTTAACCAAGTCCCTGTCGTTTACAGACATATTACACTTAAAAAGCATGTGAGTGTTACAATTTATTCATATTTTATAATAAAACAATAAGTTATTTTAACAGTTTCACCTTGAGCCTCAATCGAGCAACATTGGTTTATAAATCAATCATAGCACCACAGAAGAGCTCGTCCTCGCAGTCGTGTGTGAAGGCTGAGGCCATATTTTGAGGTACAAACACGTTTTCCTGACATTTTAACTGCAATAATCTCTACATGACTGTGAAATATATGATTTAAATGACAAAGAAAACAAAAGCCAAATAAATATTATAAAATATAGAATAAAAGTCCCCCAGGAGTCGTGTCTCTGGTGTTACTGTGTAATAAAAAACCTCTTATTTTGAAATAAAAGTCACACCGATGACGTCACTCGACCTCCTTTCACCTGTTTTCTGAGGATCTATGAAGAAAAGCTCATGGTGAGTCCACTGTGTCTCTCAGTTCTCAGAGATCTTCTCATTCGGCTCATGATCTCATATGAAGCGTTTAGCTGACGTCACTGGTGTGACCGACTTTATTCTGAGGTCACTGTGAAAAAAATAGAATATAAATGGACTAAATGACATATTTTAGTGGATGTTCCATGACGGACAACATGGTTTGATGCTCTGTAGCCACATTTTATACATATAACATATGTATAAAATGTATTTTTCATTAAAAATGTCTGTGGTGTTTATTTATTATGTGTAACACCGATGACGATCAGTAACAGCAGTTGTGGAATGAATGTTCTCCTGCAAGCGTGTTGAGGCTCAACCGTGCCTTGAGGCCAGTAGTTCAAGGTCAGTTAGGGACGGCATGATTTACACATGGAATAGATAGATAGATAGATAGATAGATAGATAGATAGATAGATAGATAGATAGATAGATAGATACTTCACATGCAGATCTATTTTACTCTAAGCAATGTGGCAATGCATGCAACTATACTGGGGGCAGATTTCAAATATGATGTACTGTAGATGAGATATTAGTTCTAATAGAGTTAGAGAAGATTTATAAGAAGAAGAGCCAGCGTTATCATATCCGTTCAGAATCGGCACATCCTTAGATGCAGTGGCAGGATTCCTACTAGCACTTCTCTTTTGCAGACCAACACCACTGCTTCCCCGCTTTAGCACACCTGAGTGAACTCGTGACGGCCTTGAAGAACGTGTGAGGAGCTCAGTAAGCAGCGTTAGGCAAAACACAGCAACATTCAGCTCAAAGCCCTGTTATGATACACTGCTTAAGGGCCCAGACTAGCTATTTCACCACTGGGACCTGGCTCTGACTGGAAAATGATTAAGTACGCTACACAGCCGGGCCGCAACATGGAGACGATAATCGCGTAACAATAAAAGGCCAGGCTTTTCCTCTCAACAAGCTCATGAGCAACCTTCAGTCAACCCCACAGCA
>NC_051233.1:3444844-3467344 GCF_015220715.1 Pygocentrus nattereri | reverse complement strand
AAAAGCCCCCTCGCAGAACGATGCTGCATAAAATGGTTACAAATAAGGTGTTTGACACGTGAGACATTGTTTACAACAGGTTTGACGGATGCTTGTGTAAAGAAAAAGGCTGTTTGTGTTGTAGACATGGTGACCCTTGGTTCCTATCACCTCCACTGTAAAGAAATCTGAGTATAAGTTTCTCTACAATGAACCATTTCACATTAAACCACTTTGTTCATGTCTCAGTGATGGAAATATGAGCAAAATGAAGAAAAAAAAGGATTTCCCCTTTAAATCCAGGTGATGGACCTCATAAGTCTCACTTGAGATTGGTTTATGAATATTACAAATCTATTTAACACATTTATAAACTACTTAAGTCATTTTAATTTTTACTACATATTGCCATAGCATTCGTCTTTGGAATGTATTAAAACTGCACCTGTGACACGACTAAAGATTCGTCTGCATGACTGTAACCAAAATATTTGACTTTCTTTGGATGACAATGTCTTTAAGACAAACATTGAGCATTTAAGGCTGAATAGAGTAATTTGCATTAATAATCACTCCAGCTGGTTTCGTGACACGTTTAATCTGGAGAGACTGCCAAACATTAAAAAGTCACGACGCTGAAGTCGCTTCTCATTCACCAGCTTCTCGGTCAGATTTTCCCGTTCCACCTTAAATGGTGTGGTAGTTACATGCACCATTTAAGGTGGAACGGAAAAATTGGTGAACGAGAAGCGACTTCAGCCCAGTAAAAAAAACGTTTAGAGACATTTTACAAGAAACTGTTCTACTTTGAGGGAAAGTTTCCTGCCTGAGATGCGAGAAAAGCGGCTATAGCTGAGCGAAAGTCTGTGTTTCCATGTATATCATATTTTTTAGCCTATACTAGGACATCAGCACATACTGGGGAATACACACAGCCAAGGTGATGAAATGGACATAAAATTCTGTGGCTCTCAAGGTGGTTGGATTCTTTGGAAGGACTAAATGGCTCTTCTTAACATTTGATTGGCGTCCCCTGATTTGAGGGGATCTATTAGCAAAAATAAGTTCAAATGTGATGGAATTTGTATAGCATAAAAACACGCTTTCACTACTGTACATTCACCCGTAACCATGAATCGTTGTTTTGGTTAGCTCAAAATGAGCCCTTTATATCTACAGAGGCAGCGAGTCCTCTGCTGCCATGTTTCTGTGGTAGCCCAGAGCAGAGAGACCAAACTCTAGAGAGGGTCAGCTTGGATTTTTACATTGAAGCATCACCTTAAATTGGGTGGCTGTATAGCACCGAAGAAGACATACAAAGAAGAAGCTCCGAGAAGTCCAAGAACCCAAAATCTGATAAATATAGGATGATATTTATTAGCTAGCACAAGAAAAATGACAGGATGGGGAATTCTCATTGTCAAAAGAGTGAAAACATGACAGCTACCATAGGTTCTACTGCACGCTTGGAAAGGGAGGAATGAGGGTGGGGTACTCAGAGTGTTGCAATCTGCAACCTCACCACTAGATGCCACTAAAACTGCAGTTAAATTAGGCAGAAGTTTCGAAAAAAAAGGGGGAACTGCAAGAACAAAGCAAGGAAGTTATTAGAATTGGATAGTGGCTCATTTGCGTGCTGTATATTGGTTATCAGTACTGTAAAGGCCAATATCACATTACAAACAATTAAACAACAAATGCATTGCTTATCAACAAGCTAAACTGATTCAACTACTGCTCAGACGTTCTTCAGCACTACAGACTAACCTCAAGTTTCTCTGCTTTCACAACACGCACACTTAATTTACGAGGCTTCAACCTTCCTTTGATGCTCTGTAGATGTCGAGCTGATTGGCTTTGCATCAGTAGTCCAGACGCCAGACGTCCGTAATTGACAGACAAAGTGAAAGATGAAACCCTTGCGTCAGAAGTTTTACACTGGTGAAAACATCCTCGTCTCTCACTCGGAGGTCCACGTCCTTTTTCTAATTGTCAGCGCTGGTGGATCCGTCATGCTGGGGGAGGCTTCTGATCCGCCAACTATTATCTCCTCCACACGCTGCGGCTTAATTCCCACAGCGCTGACTCTCACACACGCTCAAATTCAATCAATGAGCACAAGCCTCTCCATCTATCATTTGATGGCCTGCTTTAATGCCATTTTGGGCTAATAGCCATTCATTCCTGCTACTCCTCTCGAGTGGAGCGCATCTGAAATTAAAACACGCTGTAAATGCTGTTTACCAACGAGGCCGGACGCATGTGATGGTGTTCTCTCTATCCCGGAAAACTTCTGCATCAAGCTATGATTAGTTCACTGGCAGCTTCGAGGACAAAACAAAGTTCGGAGAGTCCTCAAATCCCAGCAATCGACGTGGTGGCACGAGGTAAACCTCTCTAAGTGGCTCCAATTAGTGGGCTAGTTTAAACACATGCAGCCTCAGATAACGAGGCTATACGCCGCCACATCCCAAATGCTGGCATGGTCAGGAACCCTGATTAGCAGGCGACCGAAACTACAAAAATGAGTAAAAGAGGTCGTGGGTTAGGTGGGTGTTTCTGTTTTTTCCGTTTTTCGGTGGGTCGAGAGAACAGAGGTGGCTCGTTCTACAGAAATGTCCACTTTATCTATCTGTGACTAAAAGTCACACCGGTGACGTTTTTAACAAACAATGCATTTTACTAAATAATTGCTACCGAACAGCAAACCGCACGCTGTCAATCATGGAAAATCCACTAAAATATGGAATTGAATCCATTTGTGTTTCTATTTTTCCACAATTACCTCAGAATAAAGTCGGTCACACCAGTGACGTCAGCTAGAAGCTTCATATGAGATCATGAGCTGAATGACAGAATCTCTGAGAACTGAGAGACACAGTGGACTCACCACGAGCTTTTCTTCATAGATCCTCAGAAAACAGGTCAAAGGAGGTCGAGTGACGTCATCGGTGTGACTTTTATTTCAGAATAAGGGTTTTTTTGTCACGCGGTAACACCAGTGACTCGACTCCTGGGGGACTTTTATTCTATATTTTATAATATTTATTTGTCCTTTGTTTTCTTTGACATTTATGTCATATATTTCACAGTCATGTAGAGATTATTGCAGTTAAAATGACAGAAAAACGTGTTTTTACCTCAAAATACGGCCTCAGCCTTCACACACGACTGCGAGGACGAGCTCTTCTGTGGAGCTTGGAGTTTAATATGATTGATTTATAAACCAATGTTGCCAAATTGAGGCTCAAGACGGTGAAACTGTTAAAATAACTTTGTTTTATTTTAAAATATAAATATGTTGTAACCCTAACGTGTGTCATCTATTAGGTGTAATGGCATTCTGCTAGATTAAGTATCAGTGTTGTTAGTACTGACCATTTCTGCAGTAAAGCATATTTATTCTGGGCTACACACTGAGTCTCAGTTCCAGCCAGACTCCCAACCCATAACCTGCTATTGGGGAAATCCATGCCTACGAAATGCAACCGTATGAAGGTCGGCCAGTTGCGTACCATCGGTCACCGTTGAAGGCTCTACTTGACCAGTCTACAGTTAATGAACTATATTCTCCCCTTAGCTATCGGGCTAGCAAGCAGTAATACTGAGAGACAGGCTTCAGATTCAGAGCTTCCACAAGACTCGGTAAGAGTATTTTTATCTGTTTGCCTATTAAAAGCCTGAGTTTAAGCTAGAATTACCATCAAATGTGATTATACAACACAGCTAGCTTTCCCATAGGGATGTCAGTGAAAATGATCATTATGCCAGTGGCTAATTGGACACTGCAAGTCTGCTCATAAGGCAATTAAACGTTGCTATGTAATGACACAGACCTGGTAGATCTTCATGGTTGTACGACTGTGTCTGGTTCACAGCGTAAACAAATCCAAGCAGTTCATGAAATGATGGTAATAGTCCGTCCTTTTTGTTACATACTGGCAGATCCGTGATTTTCCCATTAGCAGCTCCATTTTCTCCCTGGCGTTCCATCCCATATATGCCGCAATGGGTTCTCCCCTGCTGTTCTAGAGTAGAAGAATCAGGTGGAGGGAAAACGCTACCGGTGAAAATTCGAATTATGTCGTGCACCATTGAAGTGTTTACTGCTGGAGTGCATCTTTAAAGCCAAAGATGCCTTTAGAACCAGTGCTGGGAACCGTCGGAATAGGCTGACGGCAAACGGCTTGAAAAGGACAGTCACAGGACCTGTTTATTAGCCGCTGGTCAGACACCTGGGCAGCGCAGCCAGGGCAGCCGACAGGAGAGTGGAGCAGGGCGGTAAAGTGAAGCGGGGAAGCTGATCGCTGCCGTCGTCTTCCGCCGGCACGCCTCTCACACCTCCGCTGAGCCCTGACATAACTTTTAACAGCTACCTTTAAACCGCCGCCATCTCTTAGCCTTCGCTAATTTCCCAGAGCAAATATTTCTTTTGAGCTCCTCTGCTGGAAATGATGACAGACGATTCGCGAGAGGCTCTCTGACTGCGAGCATGGATTTAATGCGACTCTATTTGGCTTTCCGAGCTAATGATGCCCTTAAAGAGGCTTTCGACTTGTTTTACGAACTGTGGCGCAAAGTGACATTTTTCACTCGCCGATCGATTCATTAGTGAGAGAGAGAGGTGTCATCACGGCCACCGCGAGTGGAATAAATGGTGGCGGGATATAATCAAATTAGAGGCCGCTTCTGCCGGAGCTTGATTTATAAACATGGCTAAACAGCCTCGTTTTTCATGCATCGGCAAAAAAGAATGGGAAAAAAAAGCATGGCATACTGCGCTTGGGATTCCAGAGCAGAGAGCACGGCATCTGAAATCGGAAGAAATATGAGGACTCACTGGGTCAACTTTTTCAGAGCTCTTATTTAAGAGTAAACGTCTCTGTTTCTTGGTTGAATAATGTGGCCAATTGATATGCGATTGCTAGGTGAAGAGCCAGCAAGCAAACTGACCCCTTCATGAAAGTCAGAAACACCACCAGTTCAAGCACCGCTGTGCACCAATCAGGCCTAACATCATGACCACCTCCTCGTTTCTACGCTCACTGCCCATCTTATCAGCTCCACTTACTGTATAGCTGCACTCTGTAGTTCTACAGTTACAGACTGTAGTCCATCTGTTTCTCTCATACTCTGTTACCCTGTTCTTCAGTGGTCAGGACCCCCTGGACCCTCACAGAGCAGGTACTATTTGGGTGGTGGGTCATTCTCAGCACTGCAGTAACACTGACGTAGTGGTGGTGTGTTAGTGTGTGTTGTGCTGGTACGCACACTGTGTCCACTCACTGTCCACACTAGACACTTCTACCTTGTCGGTCCACCTTGTAGGTGTAAAGTCAGAGACGACAGCTCATCTGCTGCTGCACAGTTTGTGTTGGTCATCCTCTAGTCCTTCATCAGTGGTCACAGGACGCTGCCCACAGGACACTGTTGGCTGGATACTTTTGGTTCTCAGTCCAGCAGCGACACTGAGGTGTTTAAAAACTCCAGCAGCACTGCTGTGTCTGATCCACTCAGACCAGCACAACACACACTAACACACCACCACCACTGTGTCAGTGTTACTGCAGCGCTGGGAATGATCCACCACCCAAATAGTACCTGCTCTGTGAGGGTCCATGGGGGTCCTGACCACTGAAGAACAGGGTAACAGAGTATCAGGGAAACAGATGGACTACAGTCTGTAACTGTAGAACTACAGAGTGCAGCTATACAGTAAGTGGAGCTGATAAGATGGACAGTGAGTGTAGAAACAAGGAGGTGGTCAAGATGTTATAGCGCAGGTGACTCATGTGAGCAGTGCACTCTCCCAGCATGCATTACGCGACCATTGAGAATCGATTCGGTGCTCAACCAATCCTGACTGCTGTCCACTGATCTAAAGGCTGCTACCTTTGGTGCCAGCAGGCATCAATTTAGCCAAGCTGGCTTTTAGAAGGTCAACCAGCTCCTCTTAAGTATCCACCCTAACCCCTTAAACGGCCAGGGCCCACCACGTCTTTCATCACACACGTTTATATCCTAAGAACAGCTCAGCCGGTTTGCATTGAAGCCCCTGAAGTTACTGAAGTTCATTAACCAAATATACGACTTATTGATTAAAAGTTGTGCAAATGGTCCAACTCCTTTGTCACCGAAAACACAAATGAGGTGTCCATCAAAAGTGGTGTACTGCATCTCATTGGCTCCTTCATAAACACCTCACGTTAAAGATGGATAGCCAGAGAACGAGCAAGCTAATCCTTTCATGTGGATTGATGAATCTTGACTTTTTCCTAAGCCAATAAGCAAGTGTGCACTTTTTTAGGGCTGCAGAGCGTTCAGAAGCACCACAGCAAGCTTTCTCTGATTGTTATGAGTCTGTCAACATGCGCAAACCAGCCAAAGAACCAGCCAGCAAACTAACTCCTGAACAAGGGTTGCCAAATCTTCACTTTAAAGTCCCCCGTGCTCCCAATCTGGCAGCGCTTCAAGAAGCATCATATTAGCCAATCAACAAGTGTGCAAATTTCAGCCTCCTGCATGACTGGGTAGTGATTTAACGCTGCTTTGACTGAACGACCCAGAGGGTCAGAGCTGGCAACAGCACGGAGGCCAGAGAGGTTGGAAGGTTCAGCGAGAGGCCACGGCAAGCCTCGTATCAGTGACCTCACACTCCCTTGTCAAAAGAAAAGCACTGCGTGTTCTTTCTGTGACTTCTTGCATTGAGATTGAGCTTAAAAGCATTAAAAAGCACTACAAATAGCCTCGTATCTGAAGGGGCCTGTCAGCGTTTAAGCAGCCAGAGGATGAGGACACTTTGCCCTTTGAGTTCTAACTGCTTTTTCAAGACAACTGCTCTTTTGTCTTGATTTTGAGACAAAGGAGGGAGAGAACAGTAGGCAGATGAGCAGGGCACCGGGAGAGCAGAAGAAAAAGAGAAAAGGACTGAAGACGGGACACAATTTATCTGCACTGTGAGGCGAAATGAGGAACGAGTACATCGTCACTGGGCTGGAGGTCAGGGAACCAGCCTCGTGACCGGAAGGTCACCGGTTCGATCCCAAGAGCCGACAGCTCATGACTGAGGTGTCCTTGAGCAAGACACCTAACTCCTAACTGCCCCCTGGGCGCTGTGGATAGGGCTGCCCACTGCTCCGGGCAAGTGTGCTCACTGCCCCCTAGTGTGTGTGTTCACTAGTGTGTATGTGGTGTTTCACTTCACGGATGGGTTAAATGCAGAGGTGGAATTTCCCCGTTTGTGGGACTAATAAGGGTCTTAATCTTAAAACTCCATTTACACTTTTTATCTGTTTCAAAACACCAGCTGCCCTTTACGTCCTGTAAACGTTTGAACTGATGGTAAAAAACAACGGCATTAACATGTCGCTGCTCAGGTAAGAAAACCCTGCATCTCCATTTTTGTCGTTTTTCAGTTTTTTACCTGATTTGAAAATGCTTGTCACTCGTCACATTGCTTATCAATTTCTTGTAGAACCGACTAAAAGAAACGGCCCAAAATGACTTGGAAAGACGTCTGGTTCCATTGACTTACATTAAAAGTAAAGTAGATTTTTTCCTTCTCCTGTAAAGTTCCCATTCTGGAGATATGAGGTTTTGTCCCGACATCCGCGATGAGTTAAAGAGGCCTTCCGGCACAAAACTAGCATTTAATGTGTTATTTGTCACGATATGTAATTTTCTACACCACAGTATTGCATTCGTTAGTCTCTTTGGCTGGACAGAATTTATGGTTTTGATTTCATAAAAACATTTTGATGTCATACCACCATTGGGTACCACCCTCACAACGAACCCCCCCCCCCCCCCCCCCCCCCAACACTGTCCCAATACTAATGTATCTAGTAAGACTAATAAATAAAAATGTGATATCAGGGTTCAAATAGCGAGTATGTACATGGAAGCAAGTGCAGTGTCTCAACAGTTCCTTTGACCTTCAAGATACATCAGAAGGTGGGTTTTGTCGTTTTGCTGTAGAGATTTTATTTTGCCCTTATTTTGTAAGAGGTGGGTAGGCAAGTTCACAACAGATGGAGCAATGCTTATCATTTTTTTGTATTTTATTATATTTATTGAATTGCAGGTCTTCTTTCCCTTATAAAATCGGCATTTAAAGTTACCGATGTAAAGGTAACTTTAACTCTTACCATAAAATGTCACAAAAGTGTGTGTTTTCCTAAAAAACACCAAATGTTTCCTACGTGTTTGTGACATATTAAGTTAGTTGGGGTTCGATTCCCTGCTCAGGCACACACAGGACAAAATAAAAGTCCTTGGACTGTTAACACTACATACGCTTACCTCTGCAGCACAATAAAATGTGTCATTCGCTCTGAATCAAATCTATAAATATGATTTTATTTGGTCTTAAAAGGCACAATTTTCTGGACATCATTCCACACAGACCTCATGAGTAGACTTCATATATAAAACCAACAAACAACCAAACAAATATTATCGTGGTATGTACGGCTTTTGATTGCAGGGCACCCAAAGCGTCTTACATCTTTGTGCTACGCGATTCCCGGTGATGGCTTTTTGCAGCTGGATTTCTGAGGGACGTTATCCTAAAACCGTGGATCAAATCCAGACACTTATCAACTGCATAGTAGAAAGGGCCTTTTCTTTGGCTGTGGGCTTATCGTGTGTTTCTAAGGGTGTTTCCGAGGCAGTCAAACCCCCTACAGTCCCCCTAACTCACACATGCCCTCTATTCATTAAGGCATTGTTGAGGTTAAGCCCTTTGAAATGAATTCCCTGCAATCCATGGGAAATAGAGGTGGTGGAGAGAATGGCCAGTGGGGTCAGAAGCTTCTTGGCCAGTGGGGTTTTGATTGAACCGAGGAAGAGGAGAGTGGAAGCGAGGAAGGCTTGTCTAAACAAGCTGGTCGCTGTTAATTTGTCACTGAAATGGAGTGAGGATGGAGCAGTGGAGTCTCTAATAAAGCAATAAGCCACCTGCAGCGGTACATTACAGTGATTTTAAAAAGAGACCTGTTAGTTCGAGTGGCTTTTTCATCGGATCACGCTACTGCAGAGACAACGTTCTTGTTTTTCCATAATCTCTGATTGAAGGGTAATGACTTTTGCCTCTAAAATGTCTTTAATACTGATTACGTCCCCACGTAATAATGAAGAGAACATGTTCAGGCAGCCCAGACACTGTATTTTACTCCGAAACACACGATCAGGCCTAACATCTTGACCACCTCCTCGTTTCTACGCTCACTGTCCATCTTATCAGCTCCACTTACTGTATAGCTGGACTCTGTAGTTCTACAGTTACAGACTGTAGTCCATCTGTTTCTCTGATACTCTGTTACCCTGTTCTTCAGTGGTCAGGACCCCCATGGACCCTCACAGAGCAGGTACTGTTTGGGTGGTGGGTCATTCTCAGCACTGCAGTAACACTGACGTGGTGGTGGTGTGTTAGTGTGTGTTGTGCTGGTATAAGTGGATCAGACACAGCAGTGCTGCTGGACTTTTTAAACACTGTGTCCACTCACTGTCCACTCTATTAGACTCTCCTACCTTGTCTGTCCACCTTGTAGATGTAAAGTCAGAGACGACAGCTCATCTGCTGCTGCACAGTTTGTGTTGGTCATCCTCTAGTCCTTCATCAGTGGTCACAGGACGCTGTTGGCTGGATGTTTTTGGTTGGTGGACTATTCTCAGTCCAGCGGCGACACTGAGGTGTTTAAAAACTCCAGCAGCACTGCTGTGTCTGATCCACTCACACCAGCGCAACACATGATCCCATGAACAACACAATGGCTCTTAACTTATTAATACCGAACAGCATTAAAACAGAATTTATTAGATTACAGAATAATCCATCCTCACAGTATTCATGGAGAATTCAACTGATATGCAAGGTGATCTGTATATGCTGAGCATTTAGGACCTGAACCTGAAAACCAACAAATGAAGCTGCACCTTTGGCACCGTCCCGAAGTCCATGGACTTGGCCCTCATCTCAGTTTGACACCGGAGCCCTCTCAAGTTCTCCCACTGCCTGCATGACTGATTTATGGGCCGTGTACAGCGGTAAAATAATTAATCGGAGGACAAAACATTCCGGCGCCCAGAGGCGACGGAGATTGAATTATTTGCTCCTGAATATAATTACCTACCTCGGTGAGGATTACGTTACAAGGATCCACAATTACACTTGCAAATCAGTAGTAGATGGGACATCCAGCACGGATGAGCCGCTTTGATAGGTGCATTTGCATGAAAAGAGGGAGGCTGTGTTAAAGAATCCACAGTGAAACAGTGAATCCTGAACTGGGACTGTAACAAACGAGTTTTGCTGACCCTGCTGTTGACAGAAGAAAACCTTGTATCTCCCAAACTTTACAGGAGAAGGGAAAAACCTACTTTAATTTTAATGAAAGTCAATAGAACCAGAATTTTGTGCAAGTCTTTTAGGGCCATTTCTTTTGGTCAATTCATCATGAAATTTCCACACAACGTAAAGGGCAACAGGCATTTTCAGATGATGTCGAAATCTAAAAATATCAAAAATGGAGATACAACTGGACCAACAGAAGTTCTCCAAGACAGCTTCAAATAAAATCTCTTTAGCTTCCACTGACAGCAAAGAATGTTTGTTCTTTCCTGTAAAGCTACCATTTGGTTCTTTTGGAGCAACAACAACAACAACAACAACAACAACATGTTGTGTCTTGGATAGTGGTATGCTGGTCAATCAGCATAACCAATGCCGGATGCCCAGCTAAACCAGCACAAGACCAGCATAAACTAGTGCAAACCTGTTTGGACCAGCATGAATTCCATGCCATGCTCTTTTCTCAGCTAGAGACAGAGATGGACTGATCACTGGGAGGACCAGGACAATTCTAGTCCAGCATAAAATGAATAGAGACCACCTGGGACAAACGATATGAGTTAGAACTGAAACGACACATTAGTGGTCCACTGCATTCTCAATGTGGCCATCAGCCAGTCTCACAAATGCCATCATGCCTAGCACAAAGCGTGATGATGATAAATGGGAAAGATAAACTGTGTTAGACCGAGATGGAGAAAGCCTCCAGAAGGCCACTTGGGTTCTCCGCCAAGCTACAGCATCTTTTTTGTTTGTTATAAAATGTGCCAACTTACTATAAACTATGAACGTAGGCTTAGGCACATGTCAAGGTGAGGTCACTGTGCTTGTAGTGCGTTGGTCTAGACAAAGGTCCAAGTAATGGAAGCTCATGACCACGTGATGTCCACATCATCACTAACGTACCTCAAACTGCATCAAGTTGTTGATTCGATGTGGTTTCTGATACACTGTTATCTATAAAAATGGGCAAATAAAGTTTCAAAAAGGTTGGCAGCTACTCCATTAGCTACACAATGTACTTTTGCCAATTTTTTATGGATACCAGTATGTCTGTATGAGATTATTGAACAACTTGACTTGTTTTAAGGCACGATGGTGATGATTTAAGACCGTGGTTATCACTGGGCCTGGATAAGGGACAAGTTTGTAGCTCAGTAAGTTAAATCATTCCTTAATCCATGTAGACAGTCATAATAGATTAACATCAGCACCTTCTTACATGAAGCTGAAGCTGGCTGCTTATTTGCCAGGTTCTTGTTCGAATTTTCCCGTTCCACCTTAAATGGTGCAGATTCAATCACCAGAAAGTAACTGCTGCTCCACTTAAGGTGGAACGGGAAAACCCGAACAGGAAGCTGGAAAATAGGAAGCCAACTTCAGCTTCGTCCTTCTTACTACCGAGAGCCGTCCGTGCAGCCCAGATTAGTCTGAGTCTGAGGATTAGAACTAAACAGATGTGGTGTAAATGGGTGGAGTAATGAGGAAGCTGTGGCTGATTTAATCCTGAGACTCATCGTCTCTCAGTACAAGTGAATCTGTCCGCAAGAGGATCTTGACCTCACCAACGTGGCGGACGGTCAGACGTATCGCCTCAGATGGAGAACGACAGACGACGTGGCGTCTAGGAATGGACATCTATGGCTTAGGCCTTGTAGAACCACGCTAATGTGCTCATAAGCTTCCATTGCTTGTTAACTACATTAACATCAAAGCTCCAGCACAAAAAATAAAGAAGCAAACATCAGAACCCGAACATGTTTTGGCTGATCAACTACGTTTGGGATAAGAGGGAAAACTGTACAAACTACTGCTTTAATTGCTTTTTCCTTCCTGGATCTTTGGGTGTGAGGAGTGCAGAGGATGTGGCAGCAGATGAAAAGGGATTTGTGGGTTTGGAGGGGCAGATTTGGTGGGGGTGAGGTTTTGCAACCATGGTGAGAGACGAAGACACTCGATGGTCACGCTGCAGATGGTCATTCTGGCAGCCGCAGGACAGAGAGTGAAATCCCTAAAGCCGTCTGTATTTGTCTGTCTGCTGCCATTGTAGAGGCCTGCTTTCGCCGTCAAGTGTCATCCTGCATCTTGAGCTGTGTTCAAGCCACAAAGGTCTCTTAAAGCTACAGGCTACCACATGCTGGATGGCATGCAGCGTCCCCAAAAAAAGTGCCATTGTGCTCTTACTCTTAGGCTTTTCACAGCAGGTGAAAGTGGCCCGAGTCTGATTTGCTCTGAGTTTTTGTTTGGCTGTTCACAGCAGCTCTTAAATGTGCTCTGTATGTGACATCATCTGAACAGATGAGCTCCTAAACTGACCCATGTGCGCAAAAAAGCAACACAATATAATTTGCTTTATGCGCCTCATCCAGAGGTAAACAATCACAACTGCCAATGAACGCCAGCCGCTCTGGAGGTTCCGCTCCATCTTCACCATCATGAAGCTTCACTGAAGCTTCTGGGCTCATCACCCATTCTGGGATGTTCGAGCCATAAAAAAGGTACGCGGTCGCTTCTTTGGGTCGCGTCCTCGGATTCTTTAAACTTCGCTTTCAGACTTTTACTTTACGCTGCAACCTCCTTCTTCTACAACCACGTTTGGCCATTTCTTTCGAAATCTCTTTGAACACGGAGCGGCTGTGATAAGTCTCATAAAATCTTTTGGTACAGAAACATCAGCCTGATTGTTTGAGGTCTCAGCAGCGGGAAACGATGACAAATGTGGAGTTGGACTGTAAAAGCCGCAGGAATTCTGATCTGGCTGTTCAGACGGGGTCGCATTGCTGCAGGTCGGATACGGATCAGATTTCAGTCCCACATATGAAAGCGTCTCAAATCGGAATTGAAAACGTCTGATTCCGTGTTTATCTGTTCACACTGACACTCAGACACACATCTGTGCCACACACTCAGATTTGGGTCCCTTATACCTGCTGTGTGAACAAAGCCTTTCCTATGTGGAACTGAAATCTGATACAGATCTGATCTGCGGACAATGTGACAGCCAGATCGGAGATTCATGCGGCTTTTACGTCAATCCACCTCGACGTTGGTCATAAATTCGCACTGCTGAGGCCTCATAAACATTTAGGCTGATATTTCTGTGCCAAACAGTAGAAGAGACGTCCTGCAGGTTCTCCGTGTTCGAAGAGGTTTCGAAAGGAAAAAAAGGCGCAGCATGAAGTCACTTTGCCTCTTGCCCACATGACTCCGTCCCCCCCTCTGTGTATCAAAGGGGGTTAACACCATAGGAGGGAGGGGAAGAGGGAGGGGTCAAGAGAACGAAAAGAAAGGAGCAGATGTCTATTTCCTGACGACTCTCTCTCTCTCTCTCTCTCTCACTCTCTCTCTCTCTCCCTCTCCTGCAGAGATGCTCTGATCCTGTCTTTTCTTAGCACTTAAAGAGCCGCAGGAAATCAGCCATTCTGTAGAGCAAGTGGGAGGGTGTGTGTTGTGTGTGTGTTGTGTGTGTGGGGGGGTGTTGTGTGTAGTAGTGGTGGTGGTTGGGGGGTGGGGGTGGGGGGTGTAAGGGGGGCACAGAACATTGGAACAGCCAGAGCAGCCTGAATGCACAGATGAGGACTGGAAGGAAACAATGGCTCAGATTGACCTGATTGGCACTCAGGCATAATGACTTCATTATAATAAGACTCTCATGGGGAAGAGCGAGCGAGCGGGCGAGCGAGGGAGAGAGAGAGAGAGAGAGAGAGAGAGGCAAGAAAGAGTGAGATAACTGAATTGATAATAATAATAATAATAATAATAATAACAATCAACAGTGTGTTCATTACAGCCATGTCAATAAATCTATTCGATTGACTGAGAGAGAGAGAGAGAGAGAGAGAGAGAGAGAGAGAGAGAGAGAGAGATTATTACTGTTACTTTCAATGAAGCCAAAAAAACAGCCACTTGCTAATAAATACATACAGCATTCTGCAGCTTCATGTGCACATACTGGAACTCTTTTGGCCCAGAAGATGCGACCTGGCGAAGACTGAGCTCATTTAGGCCTTTAAAACCACATTAATGTAAAGGTGTGCCCAAACTTTTGATGCACAGCACATGTAAAGATGCCTGTGTGATCATTTTAACCCGCTGCAGCCAATCATAAAGTCTGACATTGGCCTCGCTGAATGGTCTTGTTCCAGGAAAGAAAGCTGAAGTGGACTGAAGTGAGCCGTGAGACGAGTGCAGTATCCTCCACTCCCTCAAGGCTAATTGGAGATTGCTACGAAAAACGTCTGCCGTTTCGAGAACCATCAGAAATGTTGAGTTTGTTTGCCTTCGTCCCTCAGGAACACGGAGGCAAACCAAGAACACGCCTCGCTTTCAGGGAGTGTTTGCAGGAGTGTACCATATGGTTGAGAGAGCTACGTGGTGGATTTCGTGCCTGTAGAGACTCAAACGGAGCTGGTTTATGAGGAACCTGGCTGCTTCCTATTTCCCTGATTATATTAAAATAACAGGACAGCAGAACAGCAGACCACCCCAGTCCTTAATGAACTGTTGAATGGATGGTGATATATTTACTGACCACAGAATGGAGACGTGTGCTGGTTTATTTTCTGTTCTTTCATTTAAATTGACCAAAATTTGTGGTCAGAATTCAGTCATTTGCCACTGCAGTAGATGGCGAACAGAAATTTGACGTCATGATTTTGAAACAGCGTCCTAGTTTTCAAATGCGGTGACAAAGCATTACTGTTATACTCTAAAAATGAACAAAAGTATGGGCAGAATTTAAGCTTCAAGACGGCTGTTTTTAGCTTTGCTATGTAGGTTGCATTCATTTATATGAAAGTAGTAAATCAAATAGTGTCAGAAACCACACAAGTAAGTCTGTTTCAGAGGACTAGGTGAGTGTATGATGGCATGTGAACCTGGTGAATATCCTTCTTCTTCTATTATGCTGGTTCATGCTGGTCTAGTGTTGGTTTAGCTGGTCACCCAGCACAGTCGGAACAAAACCTTGTATCTCCATTTTTGTTGTTTTTCAGTTTTTTAACATAATTTGAAAACGTGTGTTGCCCTTAACATTGTCTGTAAATTTAATTAAAAACGGATTAAAAGAAAAGGCCCAAAATGACCTGGAAAGACGTCTGGTTCCATTGACTTACATTAAAAGTAAAGTAGGTTTTTTCCTTCTCCTGTAAAGTCACAATTTTAGAGATACGAGGTTTTCTTCCGACAACAGCGACGTGCTAGTTTCGCTGTTTTATCGCGCAGGATACGGGCTTCCAAACTGTTTTTGTTTGCCAGCATTATCCTCTTAACTTTAGTCGTTAACGGCAGTGCATTTGGGCTAAAGGAAAAACCGCAAATACGACTTTTCCCTGTTCTTTTAAATTGACTAAAACTGCACCGATGGCTAAACTGCTATACTGGGCTATATCTGAATGCACTAACCTCATAGGTTGCAATAAGCAGAACTCAATCCACGGCCCATTAGTTTTCCCTCCACGTACACAGAGACAGATCATAAGCCTGCATTAGATGATGCTGAAATATATTACACCTTGCGCTAATGGACTACCGACTCCGTTCACTTTGGCATAACCCTTTTAATCAGTGATTAGAGTCTGGATGGAAGCGGTGGAAAGAGGTTGCTGTTTGTAATGTGGCCCGACATGGCTGAATCATAGCAATCATAATCAGGCTGATATCTACAAAGACCTTCAATGTAGGTCACACAGGCCATTATGGTAGATTTGGTCGCAGTTGATGGTTTTAGAGGTGTAGCAGTGCTGCATGAAGATGCACACACACACAGTTTCAGTACACAGACACCCCGGTACTGAATATACGATGAGATTCAGACAGAAACATTACGGTAATGATACTTATTCCATTACAGCCATGTTTCAGCCAAGTATGAAAATAGATAGCTACAAATTAGCGTGAAAAAGTTCTGCTGACCGGTGATTCTGACCTTCCATTCGCTGTTAACAATATATGTTCAGCTGAGATGATCTTTTAAGATGATTTTTTCTCGTCTTCACGCACACATTATACACTCACCGGCCACTTTATTAGGTGCGAGTAAAAGGCTGGACCTCCTTTTGCCTTCAGAACCGCCTTCATTCTTTGTGTCAGACTTTCAACAAGGTGTTGGAAACGTTCCTCAGAGATTTTGGTTGGTTATTTGAGTTCCTGTTGCCTTTCTATCATCTGGAACCAGTCTGCACATTCTCCTCTGACCTCTCACATCAACAAGGCATTTTCGTCCACACAACTGACCGCTCACTGGATATTTCCTCTTTTTCGGACCGTTCTCTGTAAACCCTAGAGATGGTTGTGTGTGAAAATCCCAGCAGATCAGCAGTTTCTGAAATACTCAGACCAGCCCGTCTGGCACCAACAACCACGCCACGTTCAAAGCCCCTTAAATCCCCTTTCTTCCCCGTTCTGATGCTCGGTCTGCACTTCAGCAAGTCGTCTTGACCACCTCTACACGCCTAAATGCATTGAGTTGCAGCCGTGTGATTGGCTGATTAGCTATTTGTGTTAACAAGCTGTCGGAACAAAACCTTGTATCTCCAAAATGGTAACTTTACAGGAGAAGGAAAAAAACCTACTTTATTTTTAATGTAAGTCAATGGAACCAGACGTCTTACCAAGTCATGTTGGGACTTTAGTTTTGGTCCATTCTTCATGAAATTTACACACAATTTAAAGAACAACAGGCTTTTTCAAACTATGCCCAAAACTGAAAAACAACAAAAATGGAGAAACAAGGTTTTGTCCTGACAGCAGCGATGTGTATCTTATGTGTTATATACGGAACAGTCAAATGCAAAAGTCAGAGAGCACCCTTCACTTTTTAAATGTCCAGTTAAATGACCATGACGTTATTCTTTTCAATATTAAAAAAAGGGGAAAAAATTAATAAAATAAGAAAAAAAAGAAAAATTTTACAAATGGAAATCCAGAGATTATAGCTGTGGGTATAATTTTGTGTCTTGAGATCACAAGATAATCAACTCTTATCTCAAGATAACATGTTATCTTTACATCACAAGATAGTTAACTCATTATGTCAAGATAATAAATTTGTTATCTTGATATCACAAGATAATCAACTCTTATCTCAAGATAACATGTTATCTTGACATGACAAGATAGTTAACTCATAATGTCAAGATGATAATTTTGTTATCTCGAGATCACAAGATAATCAACTCTTATCTCAAGATGACATTTTATCTTGACATCACAAGATAGTAAACTCATAATGTCAAGATAATAATTTTGTTGTCTAGAGATCACAAAATAATTAACTTATACCTCAAGATAAAATCTTCATTATCTTCATTATCTTGAGATCACAAGATGTCAAAAAAACAACATTGCTGTCTTAAGATCACAAAATCATTAACTCTTTTTCTCAAGGTAGCAACTTTGTTTTCTTGAGATCACAAGATAGTTAACTCATTTTGTAAGATAAGTTATTTTTTCGTTATGTTGAGATCACAAAGTAGTTAACTCTTTTTCTCAAGATAACAACTTTAGATTGTCAGATAAGAAGAGAGTTAACGCATTTTGTTAACATAACTTTGCTATCTTCATTATCTTGAGATCACAAGAAAGTTAACTGTCTGGTGATCAAGATAACTTTGTTATCTTAAGATCACGAGATAATTAACTCTTTATCTCAAGATAACAACTTTATCTTCACATCGCAAGATAGTTAACTCATTATCTCAAGATAACAATCCAAAAATCCAATAACTGCCTCATGGCTTCTCGACTTCTGTGCATTCAAACATCAACAATGAGCAATTTTAATGGTCAGTTTAACCACAGTTTGCCTTTATTGTGGCCTCTGGTCTTTTCAGGAGATTCACTTTCAGTTTCTTAAAGAAATCTGTGCCTCCAAAGTTCAGTCTTAGAAGTTGGTTGCACCTTCTGCTTTTCACAATCCAAATAATGTGATGTTGAGGTCTGGACTCTGGGGTGGTCAGTCTACTGTTCTAAGAACACCAGCGCTTTTCTTAGTGAGGCTTAATTTGGGCCCATCCTTTCAGACCCACAGCTCTGAGTGGTCTTCTCACAGGAAAGATGGACAGAAACAGATGTTTTCAGATCTGAAGCAGCTTGATCTTCTCCTCTCTCTCTGAGATGAAAGCTTTCAGTGCTGTATATCTGATGGGTGTCGACCAGGTCTCCCAGGTGGTTGTTAGGAGCCACATTTTCTCCGAAGCGTTGTCATTTTTTTTGGAAGTTCATTTTTCCTCCTCTTTTTTTATTTGAGAGGAAGAATTTCTCCGTCCTTGCGCAGGCGGATTATCTTACCTCTCACCCTTTCAGACATATGCTCCGAAAAACGGCCCTTTTGAGTGGAAATGAAATGAAATAAATGAAGGGTGGGCTCTGATTTTTGTGTGGTGTTGTGAAGACATAGTACCTACATGTCATAAAAAAGTCCTGAAATTATATAAACACACACACACACACACACACACACACACACACACACACACACACACACACACACACATATGATCCTCTTTGCCCCTGGTGTTGGCCACCTGAGCCCAGAAGCAGCGGACAGTGTGTTCCCACTGTTCACCCAGCAGGGGGTCTGTATAATCAACCTGCGCCCCCCTTCATTTATTCCTCCCTCTCGCTCCTTTTCTCTCTCCACCCCATGCTAGTCTAATCTGGCTCTGGTAATTGGCCTGCTGCTCCCTCTGTAAGCCCAGACTGTTGATAGGTACACCAGTGGCAGCCTTCTGTTCTCTGTGTGAGGTCATTAATGGGCCGGGTGTTTGGGTCACATAGAGAAGCCAATGCTCTGAACCGGGCCATTGCCTTCTGCCTCGGAGGACAAAGCCCGGCAGCCCGGGGCTGAAGGCAGCAGGGTAAAACATCTGAAAACACCGCCAGCACGGCCGCCTTTCCACCACACGATCGCCTCGGGTCATCTGAATTCATTTATCTGTGCATGTTGCATTCACACTATTACGACATGTTACACAGTTAATTAAACCAGAGCAGCTAAAAGGCAACCGTCTTTCAGCACCGCTCTCTCTCAGCTCCGCTGACGGAGGAGTAGTTTGGTAAAAGATCTAATTCGCACAGTCTTGTCCCTCAGCGTAGCCACGATATGGTGTCTGAACTTTGCTTCTGTAGTTCTCACTGGAGCCACAAGGCCAACGCAGCCAACCCAGCAGAACCAGTCTCTCGGCTTTTTAATGTTGATGGCTCTTGTGTCCAGTTTTATAAATGACAGTACGCCATACTACGCCAGAGGCTACTTAAGCAATTTAAGGTCCACACTAGCTTTTTCTTGCAGTGGCACGTTCCGGGATAAGCATTTACATTTGCGGATATCAGAAGCGTAAAAAGGTGTAAAATTACTTTGGCTCTATTGACCTCTATTGACCTCTACTGACCAGTCCCTGCTGAAAAAACAGCACAGCCAGCGTGCAGTCTATGTGGGTTTCAGCGGGTTTACGCTAGTCTAGTGCTGGTACAGCTGGTCACCCAATGCGGTCATGCTGTTTGGCCAGCACAGCAGCATCAAAAACACAACATATCGGTGATGTCGGAAGAAAACCTTGTCTCCAAAACTTTAAAAAAAAAAAATACTTTTAATATACAGCACATTTTCAAAATCTATTTATTTGTGTAGTTTGTGTTTATTTGCTGAGAAAAGTGTTAATATTTGTATAAACAAAATGCATAGAATATTAATTAATAATGATCATTATATATATATATATATATATATATATATATATATATATATATATATATATATATATATATATATATATATAATAAACAGTGATGTTCTGGACGTCAGTGTGTTTGTTTACCCATCTCCAAGCCTCTCCTCCTCGAGGAAGCCCAGTATTATATGTAGTTAAAAAGCAGCTCCTGGTTTGACCAATCAGTGCTCAGTAAATTGAGCTCATGATGTCATTGATGATATTAACGAGTCTCTGTGGCGGCTGTGAAGGTGTCCAGGAAAAATATGGACCTGAGAAATTCTTGTTACTGTTTATTGTTTTTCTGTTTATTTGAATTATGAATACGACTTTATTCTAATGTATATTCTGATAAACTCACTGCTGAGGTCAACTGTTCAAAAATGTTCTTAGATGCCTAAAACCTTCCCACAGCGCTGTAAGCATCTTGTAGAATTACGTTTGCTTTGAAGCTTTTTCTAAGGTTGCTGGAAGCCACAAGCTTTAGAAACCCAACACGTCATCAGTCATTGACTACATTTGAGGAAAGAGGCTAAATTAGACAATTTTTCACCATCCTTAAAACATCCAGCATTAACGTACAGTGGGAGTGGGCAGCTGAATGCTATCGCCATGGTAATGAATAGCTAAACACACCACATAATCAGTGGTCCTGAATAGGAGATGGCCGCTGTGTGCTCAGTTACAATTATCCCCCTAAGGATATGGGTGTGCTCGGAAAATGAACGCTTTATGGCTGAGAATCACGCATGAGGGAGAAGGAGGGAGAAAAATAGGAGAAGCGAATGAATATGCATACATTCAGGCCAATTTCAGCAGGCGTTCTGCCTGGTTTAGCAATCGGGAAATTGATATTATAGCTGTCAACATGTAAACTCACCCCCCCCCCTCCGTCACACACCCACACAAAATACACAACCGAGAGAGAGAGAGAGAGAAAGAGAGAGAGAGAGAGAGAGAGAGAGACAGAGAGAGAGAGACAGAGAAAGAGGGAGAGAGAGACAGAGAAAGGGAATGAGAGAAAGAGAGAGAGAGAGAGAGAGAGCGTGAGCGAGAGAGAGAGAGAGAGAGAGAGAGAGAGAGAGAGAAAGAAAGAGAGTACGTGAGCGAGCGAGAGGGGGAGAGAGAGAGAGAGAGAGAGAGAGAGAGAGAGAGAGAGAGAGAGAGAGAGAGAGAGAGAGAGAGAGAGAGAGAGAGATGGCAATTCATCTGCTGGCGGAGCATGACTAAATTTGACAGTATTAAGCTCCTGCTGCAGTGAAATTAACCCACTGCTCCACACTGGCTGTTAATCATTCGAGGGAAGATGAGCATATAGCACTTTGCAAAGAGCAGGAGGACAGAGAGTGGACGCTGAGGACCAACAGAGAGCAAATGTGGTCCAGCACATGGTCCAATGCAGCGACGGCACCATCGATGCAGTAGCCTGTGGCAATGTGAAACAGTAGGATTTTACAGTAAGGGGGCCAAGCACTGATGTCCAGGTGTACAAAGCTTTTGGTTAGTAGTTTAAAACACCTGCAAGCAACATCGCATGAAGTTATTCCTGATTTGCGAGTACAGATGTCATGGACCACTTTGGAATCCCACTTTTTTTGTGAAGTGCGTATCTTCTGGGTTCACCAGACCAGGTTAATTAAAAAAAACATCTAGTTTTATTTTATATATTAACGATTTGTGGGTGGCTTTTGTTTAAAACTGTCCAATATATACATCAAAACTGAAATCTGATATATTACAACAATTTTACCATATTTGATTGCTTCATACAGCTCTATTGCGGTGCCTTCAACTCGGTATCTTTTCAAGAATTTCTCGCTAATATCGATACTGACTTCGATTTTACAGGCCAATTACAGGCCAAATGTGGGTTGTAGCTGAAACCAGAAAGAAGGAATTTACTGACCACAAATGAAGCACTGACAATAATAATATGCATATGGAATGTAATTAAGACATCCAAACAATAGCCAAGATTTTGGAACAAGCATGCTTATTGGCTCACGAAGACTGATTATTTAAAAATGATAATTAGGAAATGAATGAAGTAATTCGGTCAGTGCCATAAAAGTATCGTTGCTGTATGAACTTTTATCAATTATATGCTGTTATAATTATACCTTGCATCTCCAAAACGGGAACTTTACAGGAGAAGGAAAAAACACGCTTTATTTTGAATGTAAGTCAATGGAACCAGACGTCTTCAAGTTATTTTGGACTGTTTCGTTTGGTCCATTCATCATGAAATTTACACATGATGTGAAGAACAACAGGCATTTTCAAATTTTCAAAGCACAGATGGAAATTAATTCACAAATAAAGGAATTATTAATTGGCCAATTTAGAATCGTGAATCCTGAATCACTGACGGCCAGCTTAGCTTCATCACAGAGGCCTAAAATCAGCTGTACACTGACCAACACGGACAGCATAAGGGTCCTGGCTAAAGGACTCTGGAGC
>NC_051233.1:3367344-3439844 GCF_015220715.1 Pygocentrus nattereri | reverse complement strand
CATATTGTGAAGCCTTGAGTGAACTCCACTCATTTCCTATGCACAAAGAACAGTGAATCTAACTGGGTATTGTGTTGTGCAACCCAATTTGGGGCTTTGTCATAATCCCATTCCCGCAGTTCCAGACTGTTTTCCGTCTCTTCAGCATTTGATGTCAAACCCAAAACGGTTGTGCAGGTTTGATAGAGGCTTTTGACGAGTGGATTTGCAGACCTGGGTTGATTTTTGAAACAGGTAACAATAAAGACCTTTCCGGAAAGCGAGTGTTCGGTTTGATGCTCGGCTTTGTTTGATCAGCAAGTAAACCGGATTCTCTTCTAGGAAAGAGGGCAGGATAACAGACGCTGTTATCCGCATGGGTGGAGGGCTTGGAAATGGAACAGCCTGCAGAGACACCGAAGCATCCAGCTGAGTTTTAATGGACTGATCTTACACTTCGTGGGGCGTTTAGGTGAAAAGAGTCAGAGGAACCCAGACAGAAAGGAGCTGCTTCGTCTCTTGGATCTCACAAAGTTTTTCCCCGAGTTTCTTGGTTTTAAAATAGAACTGTGACAGCGCAAACGCTCCAGGTGGAATTGATCCCAAATGAAGCACAAACTGAAGCGATGAACAGTCTAAACCGCAGGCAGCCACTTGTCCAGGCCACTTTCGTCCACTTTCAGAAGCATCTGTGCCTAAAAGCGCAGGGTGAACACTTAAGCCCCGAAACTCTCAAATTACTTCAGGAGATATTTGTCAGGGGTTGTTTCTTCCATCTTCGAGGCCACTTGAGCCCATTTAGCCGGGAATCCCTGCAAGCTCCGTCTGCATAGACAAACCAGGCACCCTCTCAACCCTCTCCAAAGAGCAGAGCGGCTAATTTGGTGCAGCGAAAAGAACCCGCAGCAGGCGGCTAACCGGCAAGCTTTCCAGAGCTTCAATTAACCTTCGTCCGGGGTCAAATTTCAGCAAACTTCAAAGCAAACTCCTTCGCATCTTTGTCCACCCCAAAGTTCATCTCATTCCCTGCAAATGAGCAAAGCTCCCTCTGTCGCTCTCAATTAGCCTTCCTGCTCTTCAGGCCGTTCGGAGACATGCCACTAATTTGAGCTAATAGGAGGCAAAGCAGCACCGCCTATGGACATGTCAAGGCGGTTTTATAATGCTCCATTCAGATGTTTGCTGGGACCAGGCCACGCTCTCCTCCAAGCCTGTTTTGACAACGTCAAACAGAGTTAGCTCCTCAGAAAAGCCTGGGTCTGGCGTTTAGGTTAGCGTCACTAAGGGCAGCCAGCATTCGACAAAGCCGCTTCACTCACTGCATCTCCCACAAACCTGTTACACGGAATTCTTACAGCGAATACCTTTTGTACAGTGAGTTGCTGGTTTATTAGGTACCCTGTACCTACACTGGCTGTTTGATCAGGCACAGCTTCCCTATAGATGCCGTTTATCATTACTAACTGTATCCCAGCTGCAGAATTTCTCAGCCGTGCTCAGAGATCTCTGGTGTTGAATTTGCATTGATCTTGATTGTTTAATTGGCCATAGATTCAACATAGATACATGTAACTATGTAGATTACATTTATGGCATTCGGCTGACGCTCTTACCCACAATTTGACCCTTTTACACAGGCTGGTGTAGGTGGTGTTAGGAGTCTTGCCCAAGGACTCTTATTAGTATTGTGTGCAGTGCTTGCCCAGGTGGGACTGAACCCCAGTCTACAGCGAAGAAGGTGGTGCACCCACTACACCATACCCACTTGTGGACTGTTGAAGGGCTGCTCATCTAATGTCAGGACTGATATTAATTTAATGTTGAAATACTGTTTATGTTACTCTTATGAGCATGTCTATTCTATATTGAAAGCAGAGTAAGTTACATTATAAAATTAAACTCTAGCAAAGCTGAGTGGCTCGACCAACATTCGCCAACATAACTGGTTTGGCTCACAATGAAGATTTTAACTTACATGTTAAGACTTTGGCTAATTTTGTAAATAACTAAACAAAACATAAAAGAAAAATGCAAACTTCAACATAAATCATGCACAAAAACGTCTTTACCACGCTCACATTATTATTTTGTAATTATTTTCAGTCACAGCTATGGAATCCTGGGGGGCTGCGGCCCCCTCAGAACCCCATTTGGTCATCCCTGGCCATGCTCTACCCCATCCATCATTGGAAAAGGACAACCACAGAACATGTACTCACCAAAGTACAGCACTACAGCACTATTATGACCAACGAGTGTAGGTATAAGTTTGTGAGTTCAGACCAGGCCTTCAGCATGGTGGTGGTAGTATTAAGGAAGACTGATTGAGGAGGGGGGCTCTGAGAACTGGTGTTCTGGGCAGCTTCTGCCTGTAGTTAGAAGGCCAGACCCCTCCTTATTGGTGTAGTATGACTGATGTAGGACTACGAAACAGGGAGAAGATGGGGTGGCAGTGGAGATTGAGAACACAGAGACAGAAGGTGAGGATGTGAATTTATAGGGTGTTAGATTGGAAGAAGGAGGGGTTTCAGGCATGTTCACCCCCCAAACTTCAATTATAACACAACTACACTAAACCTAAACACCTCATTGTGGGTCACCTGCCGTTTCTGAACTAAGAGCTACAGCTGAGCAAAGCAAGAATTAGATTCTGCCAATGGTCTAAGCAGTGAAGCTATGTTCTACCGTCATTGTATCACTGTGCTCTGATTAGAGTAGGTCATGCTCTACAACTCCACCAATCTGTATGACTAGAGAGCTTGAACTGTGGATAACAAGAAGAAAGTCTTTCTTGTTAACCAAAGTTCATTCTGCTTGTAATGACCAGAGAATCCGTGTACAAATCCCACACACTGCATGTCCTCCTCACCTTCCGTCCTGCCAATCCACCATTTGCTCTGCCCTGCAGTCTCGTTATGACCACGTCCTTCTGAAATCAGCCCTCCTGTTCTATCTAATTGTCCCATACTGGTAAATTCACTCATGCCTTCACCGCTGCTGCTAACCAAAACGCAAGGTGTCAGGTGTAATACCCGTCCTCGCCACCAGAGGTCTCAGCCTCACCCGAATACTGACATTCTCCCTCGTTGCACCCTGACCCCTCACCTGCAGCTCATTTCACCTGCCTATTTAAGGACCTCCAGTATTATACTGCACACCAAGTCTTGTTACCTCAGTGTTGCTGTTTCTGGACTCTTTGACGGCTTCTGGCTCTCCTTTTGCTGATTTTGGACTTTTCTTGTGTTTTGACCTTTGGGCTGTTTTTTGGCTCCGATTCTGTTCTCTTTGTGTTTAGGATTAAATGGGATTATGGGTTCTACTCATTCTGGAGAGTTTTCCTTACACAAGGTTTAAGCAGCATGGCAGACATCCCAAGTGTCCCGGAAGCTCTGGGAGTCTCCCGCATATTATACGATTATACATAGCGGCTCCCTGATGCCCACAAGCCAGATAAAATCTCCTGGAATCTAGAACGAGCAGCCAAGAGCGCACACAAACGCACACGTAGGCGACACAGACTTTTTTTTCCCGATCACGCAAAAACTTCCGGGAGACTTGGGATGTCTGGCATGGTGTCTTGGCTAAAACAGTCCAAAACCCCAGGTTTTCCCCCATCTTCTGACCACTATTGGCCTCCTTCCCCTCAACCATCCTCGTCCTCTTGTTCTCTATTAGGCATAAAATCTCTTATTTTTTCATTGCCAGTTGAAACTATTATGTGACAAAATTGCTGCTGTATAACTGTTTATGCATGAACGTGTGTCCTTGAGCCTGCGAAACCAGTGGCTCGGTAAGTTACATTATCTGCTTTCATTATGCAAGCACATTAAATTTATAAAAAAACAGCAGTAATGTAGCATCAATAAAAAAAAACGAATGCTTGGCTCCATTCAGACGAGCATTAAGCACTAGACACATGCTAATGTACATGCTAGAGCAAACCAGCCAATGCTGCACTCCCCTTCAGAGAGGTGAACGTGGAAGAAGAGGACATTAATGTCATAAATAAACATTACAGGTGGACAGCACCCCACGCTGACCCCAGAACATCCACGCCGCCTCCCAACAGCCGCTGGATTTACGAGAGCTGACCTCAAAGCAAGCGTTCCTCGTAGCCTGGGACGCTCGCTTCTGAATTTACGGCCACTTAGAGAGATTAGAAATGCACCGGCTTCATGGTTCAACCCTCTGCTTCTCCATTCACATGGCTGCACCGATGGGGTGGGGGTTGAGGGTGGACGCTAGGCACTAATGAAAGGCTAGACACTCAAACGAGGGGCATATTTTGTCATTCGCGGCCTGATTAGATGCTGCCGAAACCCACTTGAAATATTTTATGCAAATTATGGTATAATACTGTTTTTTTTCACTTCTCTGTCAGCTCAGGTTCCTTCTGAATGGCATTGAGAACATTCTAAGTGGAACTTTATTAGCGGTGGACACGGGTAAAAGCAGAATCTACTACAGTTAAACTGTGGAGGGTTAGAGGGAAAATGCTTGGAAGGACGTGTGAAAGCTTTTTAAAAGATTTACAAGGGGTTAATAAGCATGCGATGCAAAATAGATGCGAGCGCATGCCAAACGAGATTCATAACTGGCATTAAAGAACACACTCACAGGTATACACTCAACTCCTCCGAGCACAATTGCTTTCAATAAATTTTGATACGTGTCACGGTGGCATCAAATCCATTATGTAGGCTACCGTCCAGAAAGCCATTAGGCTAAAAACATATGGCTGGCTCTCACGCTGTTAATGATTGGCGCATTTCAGTCCAAGAACTGGCCGATGCCTTGTCAAGTGCAGCTGAAACTCATTATTGACACCTCTCCTGGTTGCCCCTGACTACAGGACCCCACTGCAAACACTGGACTTGCAGCATGTTAGTGTTCTGCATGTAATCCAGTTCCAGGGGTCCATTGTATTTCGGGCTAAGACGGCTGCAAATATGGGCTTAATATTTTATAACCTTAAGAACTTCAAGAGCACAGTTTGAAGGCTACATAAACATGGGTTTTATGGCATTTTACATTTAGGGCTCATACGCCTTCAAAGAGGGGGGCAATTATTTATTATCACCCACCCCTAATTCTTCAGTGATATGAAGTCAGATATTCACCAGATTCTTGTTTGATTTTCCCGTTCCACCTTAAATACAGCAGATACGTTCTGGCGCTTCAGACATCAGAACTGCTGGACTATTTAAGGCGGAACGGGAATGTCCGCTATCTAGATACCGAAACATTTGTGTGCTATTAGTGATTTTTTATGCTTGTTATGAAAAAAAACGACCAAAGTACATTGAAATGACGTTAAGATAAAACAGTGGTTATCGTCATTTTTTAATTGAGAAAATTCTCACATTTGTGGGTTTCTTTGGTCTCTTGTGCTCCGTCTTTCCGGTTTTTCTTTTTTCTCATAACTCTCTATTTGGAGCCACTGAAAAACCTCCCCACCCGTCTATCTCAACAAAAATTAGGACACCCTACCCTTAGACGTGAAACGCGCAAAACAGAGAGCTAAGGCTAAGCCATGTCAACAGTAAAGTTTGGCAGAGGAGGGATAATGGGCTGGGGCTGTTTTGCAGGGTTTGGCGCTCTTAGTTCCAGTGATGCGTGATGCTAATGCAACAGCTTACAAAGACGTTTTAGACAGCAGTTTGGAGAAGGCCCTCTCTTGTTCCAACAAGACTGTGCCTCTGTACACAATATGAAGTACATAAAGACATGGTGTACTGAGTCTGGTGTCTAGGAACTCCAGTGGCCTGCACAGAACCCTGAGCACAACCCCACTGAACACTTTTGGGAACTGGAACGTCAATTGCAAGCCAGGCCATCACAATGTCAATGGAATGGGCACAAACTCATAGCACCTTGTGGAAAGCCTTCCCAGAAGAGTGGGGGCTGCTATAGCCACAACAGGGGGCAACACTATATTAACGCCCATTGTAACCAGTATTAGGTGTACAGTACGGTAAGTGCAGTTCTTAGATATAGCAAAGTATGTATATAAGAAATTCAATTGGGCCAATCAGAAGTTTCCTCACTAGATTTGACTACAGAGCCAGAGCAACCAAACCACTGAGACCACACTGGACTACTAAAAGTATATTTGGGAAAAGGAATTGTTCAATTTAATACAAAAAAACACAATTCAATGCATACAAAACATGTTACCCGGGTAATTGTGAGAAGAGAAAAAAACAAAGAAAATAATAAACACCAGTCACGTTCAGAAAATGGAAATTAGAGAATCCTGGGACTTAGACGTCCTTTAGTGTTCTGATTCCAATTGGAAATGTGTTCGCATACCACAGTCCATGTCCACAAAGTTAAGTCGAGCGAATGTAGGATCCTGCGATTTGTGGGAGTGCAAGTTTAGCCTACCAAGCTCAGAAGTGAATAGGCTCAGTGTCAGTGTGAACGTGGAATCAGAGTTCAGTTCAGTTCGCTGCATGCAGTAAGGTTCCTTGGTTCAAATAGTCGGGCTCGGCTCGCCATCCAAATCACTGGAATTCAGTTCAACTTCACCTCTCTCAAAAAACCTGACCTATAGTACACATAGAGTCAGAATAGAAAATTAAGTCTATGACTTGGTTTAACAAATAAATCACTAAACTGATTTACTCAATTCCTGAGTATCTGTAAACTGTAATAATAATTTACAGTGTATAGAGAGCATAACATTCACACAAAATGGCTCAAATAAACATTTTAGCGTTACAAAATTAGCCAACACGAGGCTGCAGCTAGCGGCTACACTCGCTGTGCTTCGCCTAAAATATTTCACATTTGACGACAGAAATGCTCAATAAACAGTAGAAATATAGCAAACATTAACACAATAACTCATCAATAACATCTTTAACTACCCTCCTAACAGGAGGATGGTTCATATTTTCCCAAAATATAAGCATATTAGATTGCTAATATATCGCTAACAGTCAATATAACTCAATGGGTTTCCCCATAGAGCGGTTAGCATGTTAGCTAGCCAGCATAGCACTAGGTTGTGCTTGCCTTACCAATGCGGGGAAACCGCAGCATGCTCACACGGGGTAGACAACGCAGACGCTCCAATTACAGCTCCAGGTAAGTAATCCTGCTAACTAGGAATGTTCTGTGATGTTTTAGTGAACTTTTATTAACTTTTACTTTGTTTTATTTCCGATTAGCTGGAAAGATCTGAGCTCCAGGTGCTCGCTCTACCGCTGTCTGCCCTAGTGTGAGAAAAACGCCGGGAACCGCGTGTTCACCCGCCGCACACACCTATGTTGTGCAACCTCATTGGTCAACAAACCTCCCTAGGCCTGCAAGCCAATCAGAAACCAGAAATAAATCCCATAAAATAAAATAAAATAAACCATTTTTTTTCTTGTCATTTATTTAAAGTAAATATGTGTTTAACCTAGTTTCTTGTGCAAATAAATTATTTAATTATTTTTATTAATTCCACTATTGCTGTTCTTTCTAAAAGTTTAACAACTAAATGACTAAATTATTAGTCTGGGCTACACCCTCCCCTCTTGAAATCATGCACGTCCCTGTGCATGGGGGTGGCTGCTTGGTTGTAAGCTTAGGGCAGGAAGTAAGCAAATATTCTGAATCTTGGGCATCTTGCAGAACATCCGTAAAGGCTGTACTCAACCCTTGGAACAAGGACTGAACAATGGATATTAGTGGATGTCCCAGGCGTGAATACTGTAACCTGTCAGGTCTTTCTCTGTTTCTTGTCGATCGTCTAATACCATCAAGTGTTTCTGTGGCGGCATCGTCACTTGATACAGCATTGCTCTCTTCCAATGGGACGTTACTAACTTCCTCTGGTTGTTCATACATCCGGATGCTCTGTTCAGCCATTTCCTGAGGTTCAGCCTCATCTGCCGGCTCAGAAGAATTGGCATTGGAGTCTGCCTCGGCTGGTTCTGCAACATTTGTGTCAACTGCAAAAGTCAGATGAAGCGACTGACTTTCAGGCTGATCTTGTGTCTTTTCTCTCACAGGGGTACCTGGAGTTAGGTAGTCATCTTCCACTGGAACTACCACAGGTAGGTCATTTTTGTCTACAGGACCATCGGCAGGTAAGTTACTTTCATTCACAGGATCATCACCAGGTAAGTTACTTTCATCTCTCCTAGGTATCTCGTAGACAGCCGTAAATCTCGTGGGCGTCATGGCAGGCAATCTCCCATGTCTGTGAATCTCAAAGTCTTCCTCAAAATCAGAAAACACATCTTCTGTGTTGCACTCAGCAAACTGCCTTGTCTGGGGTCGGCGAGGACGTTGTGGTGTAACAGGCCTCCCCACACTCACTGGTAAAAAACTGCAAGGACGTAGGAGGTCTCTATGCAGAGTTCTCAAGGGACCATCATGATTTTCCGGCCTGACTGTGTAAACTGGGAGATCTCCTGCTTTCTTCACCACTACGTGGATGTCGGTTTCCCACCTATCAGCAAGTTTATGCTTGCCTCTCAGACGAACAGCTCGCACTAAAACTCGATCACCTGCTTCCAGCTTGGAGGCAGTTATGTGCGCATCGAACCTGGTTTTATTTGCTTTGGCATTCTTTTCAGAATTTAGGCTAGCTATCTTAAAACTATCTTCAAGGTGCGATTTGAGCTCTTGCACATATTGCGAATGGGACTTGCGCTGATCAGACTGCAATGGTAGACCAAATGCTAAGTCGACCGGCAGCCTCGGCTGTCGTCCAAACATTAACTCGTAAGGGGTGAACCCAGTTACATCGTTTCGTGTGCAATTGTAAGCATGTACCAGAGGCTTCACGAAATTCCGCCATCGGGATTTATCTTCGTCCCTCAATGTCCCAAGCATATTCAGAAGGGTCCTGTTGAAACGTTCCACAGGATTACTTCTGGGATGGTACGGTGTGGTATGAGTCTTACGAATCCCCATAAGCTGACATAGCTCTTTGATAACATGGGACTCGAAGTCTGGACCTTGGTCGCTATGCAAACATTCGGGAATACCATATTGAACAATTAAGTTATCCCATAGACATTTTGCGACAGTCTGGGCCTTCTGATTGGGTGTTGGAATAGCGATGGCGTATTTAGTGAAATGGTCTGTAAGGACCAGGACATCCTTAGTATTTTTACTGTCAGGTTCTATGGATAGAAAATCCATGCACACAAGCTCCAAAGGTCTGGTTGAGACAATGTTTGTCAATGGTGCAGCTTTCTCTGGTAAGCTTTTTCTTCGAACACATCTTTCACACGTCTTGACCTTCCTTTCCACATCATCTGCTAACTTTGGCCAATAGAATCTGGTTCTTATCAAGTCCATGGTGCGGTCTATACCCATGTGTCCCATATCATCATGGAGACTTTTCAGGACCACAGGGCAAAGTTCTTCAGGCAAAACAAGTTGATACGTTGGAGTGCTACCTTCTAAACGCCTACGATACAATATCTGATTGTGTAGACTAAGGCGGCTCAACTGACGTAACAGATAGGTAATCTGAGGAAGCTCTGTTCGGATTGCTGGAACTAACTTCTCACCAGTCTCTATCATACTGATAACCTCTCTGATACAGGGGTCAGCTCTCTGCTTGTCTCTAATTTCCTCCTCGGAAAAATGAGGAATGATGGGTAAACCACCATGTTGATCCTCACTAGCGAAGCTGTCTGGAATAGCATCAGAAGAAACTGCTAGTGACTGTACTAAAGCAACGGCACTATTTTCCTCACTAGTAACATTGTTAACTAGGTGTTTCTCACAGAGAGCATACACAGCATCTTTACTTATACTGACACTAGAATCATCTAGATGTGTGTGAGTGAACTGACAAATTCGCTCTCTTTCTTTCTGAGACATTACATCTTCAGTTAACCCTCCATGGGACCTTCTGGAAAGACCATCTGCATCAGAGTTCTGTTTACCTGCCCTGTACTTGAGTTTAAATGTGAAAGTTGACAGGGCAGCTAGCCATCTGTAACTAGTGGCATCCATCTTAGCAGTGGTTAAAATATATGTGAGGGGGTTACTGTCAGTTATAACAGTAAAATTACTCCCATACAAGTAGTCATTGAACTTTTCGGTTACAGCCCACTTTAATGCTAGAAATTCTAGTTTGTGAGCTGGATACTTTGATTCACTGCGTGACAGCCCCCTACTAGCATAAGCTATGACTCGCATAATACCCTCTTGTTCTTGGTACAGGGCTGCCCCTAACCCTGTGGTGCTAGCGTCGGTGTGCAGGACGTAAGGGATTTTGGAGTCTGCAAAGCCGAGAACAGGAGCCGTAGTAAGCTTTGTTATGATGGTGTTAAACGCAGTCCCGCATGCAGATGTCCATCGACCACCAAATGATTCCTTCGGATCATGGTACTGGCTGTCTTTTGCTTTGTGTTTGAAACTCTTTCGCAGTGGTGGGTACCCAGATGTTAGATCAGTGAGGGGCTTCACAATACTGGAGTAATCCTTGATGAATCGTCGGTAGTATCCCGAGAACCCAAGGAAAGACCTTAACTGCTTCAAGTTTTGCGGTCTGGGCCACGTCTTCAAGGCTTCCACCTTATCAGGGTCTGTCTCTACTCCACTCTGAGACACTATATGGCCCAGGTATCTGACGGAGGTTTGGAAAAACCTACATTTTGCCGGAGAAAGCTTTAATCCATACTCTTTCAGACGACTAAGGACTCGCATCAGCCTGATTTCATGTTCTTCCAATGTTTTTGAGAAAACAATTACATCGTCCAAAAACACGACTACTTCTCTCAAGTTCATATCGCCCACACATTTTTCCATTAGCCGCTGAAAAGTACTAGGAGCATTTGTGATCCCTTGTGCCATCCGGTTAAACTCCCAGAAACCTAAGGGACACACGAAAGCGGTCTTTGGTTTATCAGCCTCCTCCACTTCAATTTGATAATAGCCTGATTTTAAATCGAGCACAGTAAACCACTTGGATCCGGTAAGGGCGGAAAATGTCTCTTCCAGGTTTGGAAGTGCATATGCGTCCTTCACAGTCTGAAGATTTAACTTTCGATAGTCTACACAAAGACGTACTTCTCCGTTCTTTTTCCTTACCACTACTATGGGGGACGAGAATGGTGACTCAGATTCACGAATTATTCCAGCTTGTAGTAGCTCCTGAAGATGCCTACGAACTGCATCCAGGTCGTGTGGATGTATAGGACGTGCTCTGTGCTTGAAGGGAGTCTCATCAGAAAGCTTGATGTGATGCTTCACCCTGTCTGTTCTACCAAAGTCAATATCGCTCTGAGCAAAAACTTCAGGCATGCTGTTTAATTTCTTTGTAATTCGGTCCTTCCATTCAGCAGAAACGGGGGAATCGCCAAAATTAAAACTTAATTTGGGCTTTTCGTCAGAATTCACTTCTTCTGTATTTACACTTTGCTGCTGGGACAGAACTGTCTGAATGACACTGAGCTCAGCAAGAATGCATTTGGGAGGAATAACAATGTCACGTTCGGATTCATTCTTTAGCATTACAGACACCTTATAAGGTGGCTGACTTGGAACATCGATGAGGCAGGGTTGTACAAGTAACCCTCCTGGAAGAGAGGACCAAGTAGGATGTTCTAGAATTGCCTTAGTCTCATTGGTGTATTCCTTCACTACAGCACAACCGTTCACAACTACAAACTGTCCAGCAGAAATTAACTGTGGGGTTTTGTCATGTAGCTTAACAAACCCAAAAGCACTGCCTTGGTGATGGCATTGTCTTAACTCTAGAACTTTAAGTACGGCTCTATAACCATACAAGGGTGACTCTGGGGTTGCAGCAGCAGTTTCACTGGCAGTCTCATACAGAACATCAAGTGTGTTAGTGCCAATCAGCACATGAGGTTGTGACTCAGAAGTAGTGTCTGGAACTACTAGAGCAAGTGTTGGGACTTCCACTTCTATGCCAGTGAACTCCTTTGGAAAAACAACACTCAGTTCCACATAGCCTAAGTAAGGTACGGACTGGCCATTTGCTCCCTCAACCTCTAGCAAGTCAGACAGTGAATTAATCTGATGGTCAGATAAGTTCTTCTGAAAGAATGAATGGGACACTGTGGTCACCTGAGATCCCGTATCTAATAAACAGCTTGTATGGGCATGCCCTATTTTTATCTGTGCTGTGCATTTTGTTCCTACTAAGCCTTTTGGCAACCCACGACAGTTCTGTTTCATGTGTGCTTGTTTCAATGTGGCATGCATTTTATTACCTTTCTTCAAGTTATTTTCACTGGGACTGTGATCAGCTACAGCTCCTGTCTGTCCCGCGACAGGAACTGACTTCAGTTTAAAGAAGACTTGGACTCGTGCTGAGTCTCCCACAGTTGCTGACGCTCTCTCAATTCTTTCCTTTTAGAAGCTACAAAGGCAGGATTTGCATCAAACTCACAAGTAGCAACAATGTGGCCATCTTGTCCACAGCGAAAGCAATGCCAAGGTTTTGGCTTGGAGACTGGACAATGAAAGGTAGGTGACTTACATTCTTTCTTCACATGGTCAGGTTTTTGTGTTTCAGCTTTTTTCAGTTGTTCTCTTTTTGATGGTTCGGTTCTGGATAGCGCTTTTCTTTCTTGTTTCTTTGTCATCATCAAGGTCAATTGGCTCTTTAATTCTGCAACTTGTTTTTTTAATTCAATCATCTCACCTTGAGTGGAATTGGTGGGTGTTTCGTCACACTCACAAGCACTGTGCTGGTGCAGAGAAGCTTTGTGCTTTACAGCTCCAAGATGTTGCTTCATTCTCAGTGTCTTGGCCTCTTGCTTGTCCTCAGCTGTGCGCAACAACAACAGCAGTTCAGCAAATGGGGGAGGACTGTCCCTCTTGCACTCTAGCTGCAGATCAACTAGTAGGCTATTCTCCCAACAACCTCTACAAAACTGTTTTAGAAGGTGCTTGTCAGCATTGTCAGCTGAAACTCCACCTGCTCTCACTGCAAGACTCAACGCCAATTGGAGACGCTGCAAATAAGCAGAAGGTTTCTCTCCCATGTTCTGTAACGTGTTCATAAATCGAGCAAACAGTTCCTCTCCATCCTCAACTAAACCAAAGGCTGAATCTAGAAGCTGTAGATAGCATGTAGGAGAAGCTTCAGGGCCAAGGTGCCTGATGACATCAGTAGCGGGAGCTAGAAGACTTTCAATTATTTTTCGTGTTTTCTCAATCTCAGAGACTGAAGGGTCATTCATCATCAGATCAACATGAGAACGCCATGTGTCATAATCGGCTTCGCTGTATGGTCTAGGATTCTTCCCAGAAAAAGTTCTCAGCCTCAAGGATAAATGTGCATATGAAGATTTCTCCTCACTCCTCACTATATGTTCTACTACTAGCTTCTGGACTTCGGGAGGATTAATTGCACCAGGATCCAGTGAGGGAATCACTTTTTGCACAGGTGACAGTGGTGGAATTATCAATGGAGTTGTGTCGGTTTTGTAAGACTCAGGCTCACGAGGGATGTCAAGCAACAATAAAGGTGAACTCCCTAGTTGGCGGTACTCTTTGGACTGTTCAGGACTGCGTTTTTGGTCAGCAAGCTCAGAAGCTTCCACAGACTCACCTATTTGTGCTAGGGCTTCCTTCAACATCTCTTCGAAGTCCTTGCCACTTAGCTTGGCTACTCTTTTTAATTCACCCAGGTATGTCTGTGTAACACTACCCCCTACTTTTTGGCAATAGACATTAGCTAAAGCACTCACACAGTATCTACTGTTAGATTCATCCGACAGTGTCTGAGTATGAGGCAGCATGGGCTCTAGAATCTGCATGGCTGTACCATAAGTGTACTCTACTATTAAGTTTGAGTGGAGTTCTGATGTGGGATCATCTACCATAAAAGTTCTATTTATTGAACCATATTTCTTCAGAAAAGTAAGAACCTCTTCCTCTATGCTAGACCCAGCTATCCCACTGACTATAACTGAGTTTGGAACTTTGACACCAGATTGCTCGATAAATTCCATTTTGGGAGATTATCCTGTCCTAATTTAGGAATACAACCCAAGTTCAGTGTGTGTCTCAAACATAAGATTTAGTATAAAACTAGCTCCTGGCTGGCTCGCCAACTTCTGTAACCAGTATTAGGTGTACAGTACGGTAAGTGCAGTTCTTAGATATAGCAAAGTATGTATATAAGAAATTCAATTGGGCCAATCAGAAGTTTCCTCACTAGATTTGACTACAGAGCCAGAGCAACCAAACCACTGAGACCACACTGGACTACTAAAAGTATATTTGGGAAAAGGAATTGTTCAATTTAATACAAAAAAACACAATTCAATGCATACAAAACATGTTACCCGGGTAATTGTGAGAAGAGAAAAAAACAAAGAAAATAATAAACACCAGTCACGTTCAGAAAATGGAAATTAGAGAATCCTGGGACTTAGACGTCCTTTAGTGTTCTGATTCCAATTGGAAATGTGTTCGCATACCACAGTCCATGTCCACAAAGTTAAGTCGAGCGAATGTAGGATCCTGCGATTTGTGGGAGTGCAAGTTTAGCCTACCAAGCTCAGAAGTGAATAGGCTCAGTGTCAGTGTGAACGTGGAATCAGAGTTCAGTTCAGTTCGCTGCATGCAGTAAGGTTCCTTGGTTCAAATAGTCGGGCTCGGCTCGCCATCCAAATCACTGGAATTCAGTTCAACTTCACCTCTCTCAAAAAACCTGACCTATAGTACACATAGAGTCAGAATAGAAAATTAAGTCTATGACTTGGTTTAACAAATAAATCACTAAACTGATTTACTCAATTCCTGAGTATCTGTAAACTGTAATAATAATTTACAGTGTATAGAGAGCATAACATTCACACAAAATGGCTCAAATAAACATTTTAGCGTTACAAAATTAGCCAACACGAGGCTGCAGCTAGCGGCTACACTCGCTGTGCTTCGCCTAAAATATTTCACATTTGACGACAGAAATGCTCAATAAACAGTAGAAATATAGCAAACATTAACACAATAACTCATCAATAACATCTTTAACTACCCTCCTAACAGGAGGATGGTTCATATTTTCCCAAAATATAAGCATATTAGATTGCTAATATATCGCTAACAGTCAATATAACTCAATGGGTTTCCCCATAGAGCGGTTAGCATGTTAGCTAGCCAGCATAGCACTAGGTTGTGCTTGCCTTACCAATGCGGGGAAACCGCAGCATGCTCACACGGGGTAGACAACGCAGACGCTCCAATTACAGCTCCAGGTAAGTAATCCTGCTAACTAGGAATGTTCTGTGATGTTTTAGTGAACTTTTATTAACTTTTACTTTGTTTTATTTCCGATTAGCTGGAAAGATCTGAGCTCCAGGTGCTCGCTCTACCGCTGTCTGCCCTAGTGTGAGAAAAACGCCGGGAACCGCGTGTTCACCCGCCGCACACACCTATGTTGTGCAACCTCATTGGTCAACAAACCTCCCTAGGCCTGCAAGCCAATCAGAAACCAGAAATAAATCCCATAAAATAAAATAAAATAAACCATTTTTTTTCTTGTCATTTATTTAAAGTAAATATGTGTTTAACCTAGTTTCTTGTGCAAATAAATTATTTAATTATTTTTATTAATTCCACTATTGCTGTTCTTTCTAAAAGTTTAACAACTAAATGACTAAATTATTAGTCTGGGCTACACCCATGGTTTAGGAATGGTATGTCCGACAAGCTCATATAGAAGGGATGGTCAGGTGTCCACAAACCTTTGGCCATACAGTGCATGTCATTAACTTATTACAGTAGTTCATGCCATCTTGCAAATACGGGCATAAGCTGTTCATAAATACTCGATTACATTTTAAATGCAGTGCTTATGCATGTGCCAAAAGAAATGCATGCATTAGAGGAGAATGAGGCGGCATAATTACAAAAAAGCGTTGGAATGACTTTGTTCACGACTTGATTCTGAATATTTGTTGTGGTTAATAATGCCTACAAGTTTCAATCCACACCGGAAACCACTTATGACTTGCACCCCTGTGATGCAAACACTGCCTCTGGTCTGTTACTCAGTCCACATGTAGCCCTGATTGTAACTACAGATGCTTGGTTTTGACCCAGCAGGGATACCACTAAATTGCATTAATTACACTGGCTGAAATAATGGAACTCTCACAGTACATAAACTGCATCTCTCTGGTACAAATCTGTGAGCGAAACATGTAGAAGAGCTGCTAAGGTGGGCTTAACAAGCACCGAGACGCGTAGGTCTTCTCTAAAGTGAACTCTCCAATCAGAAGAGCGCGAGCCGGGCCGGCTTCCATAAGCTAATTAGACTGAGTGTGTAGATGTGACATTAATAAAGTAGGGTGCTTATGAGCTGCCTCCTCGGTATTCAAAGCAACAGTGACAGGCCTTCTGAGCAGAGTTCCATAGCCTCCACCTGGCAGCCTAACGTGAATTAAAAACAAAATAAGGTGGAAAATGCATTTGCTATTAAAAACACAGTCCGCTTCATTGTCCCGAGAATGGAAGCGGGAAGGCGCGACATTTCTTATGAATATAATCTCGGTGGCGAAATGCAATCCATCAAAACTAATAAAACGAGAAACGTTCCAATTAATTTTCATAATACAGTCGTTTGGAAATGGATCGCAGAAGAGCGAAGCTGCTTTCTCTCAACAGACACCGCGCCACCCCCACCACCACCACCATCCCGCCGCTCGCTCAACCTTGGATTCGAAGTTTCTCCTGAAGGACGTTCGCAAACAAAGTCTCGGGAAGAAACAGATCACCTCTCTTAACAGCGGCCGCCAGATGGGGAGAACTTTACCAGACTAAAGCGAGAGAGAAATAAAGAGACGCTAATTAGTCCTCGGAAGTATTGCGACGTTACCTGAGCGTGTTTACCGCAGGGACTGGCCGCTAACAGTGGCGCTATAATTAGAACTACAGCTCAGAGCAGTGAGAATAGCGCCGTGTTTGGGGCTCCATCATCAGTATCGATAGAACATTACTCTGTTCTGGAGACCCTTTGGTGAAACACCGGACCGTTTACGAGGAAAAGGAGGCCAGAACCATGTACTGTTGGGTTAGCGAGACTGAGAAGCTTCAGCTAGCCATACAGCGAGGGGATATAGGAGTGGGTGTTCCTGAGGAATCGGAGCTCATGCTGACCCAGAGTCATTAAAGGAATTAAAGGAATGGTTGGACAAAGAATAACGTCTATACAAATTTCCACCACCTCAGATCAGTCGATCAGACGAGACCTTGGTCTGATGCTTGAGCTACAGGGCTAACAAACGCTAGCAGGTGGCCAGATATCCAGATCTTTTCTGCAAAACTGGTGACAGTCGATTTTGTTGAAGTCGGTAACTCGGATTAAGTAACACTGTAATAAGTCGCACAAGTCTACAGAAATGTCATTAAAAAAACGCAGTTTTGATGCAGTTTGAGAAGTTTTTAGGATATATTTACAGAAATGTTGGATTTGTGGTTGGTTAGTGTAGTGGGTAACACCTCAGCCTTCTACACTGTAGACTGGGGTTCAATCCCCACCTGGGCAAACACCCTACACTATACCAATAAGAGTCCTTGGGCAAGACTCCTAACACCTACCTTGGCCTCCCTGTGTAAAATGATCAAGTTGTAAGTCGCTCTGGATAAGAGCGTCAGCCAAATGCCGTAAATGTAAACGTAAAAGTCAATGCGGCGACTATGGAGTGCTAGCGAATGTTAGCAACGTCAGCCTTGCAGCTCCAGCACCAAGACATTTGCTTCTTTAGTTTGATGCTTGAGCTTCAGGGCTAATGTTGCTAACAAACACTACCATCCAAATCTTTTCTGTAAAACCCAGACAGTGAGCATACATCGGTCCACGGTCTGGATAAGGCCAGCTGATGGTCCACCCTCAGACCATCCAGATTACTGTCCTGCATACAAGTTCTACCTAGATTTTAATCTCTCCGGACAGACAGATTTAAGATTATTTCAGAAAATGTACTTAGACCAATATTACAAACAACTGAGAGAAGAAGAAAAATGACTAGGTCTAAGATAAAATGATTCTGTAGATGTCATGTTGTTGCTGACCGCACGCTCGATTAAAACCACTTACAAACTACTTTACAAAGTATAACTAAAGAAAGGAAGGAAGGAAAGACAGGTCGGTAAACTGGACTGTGAGGGGAAAGTGAGCGGCGATAAGAGGAACTTTGTCTTGTACTCAACCACCAGTGGGCCGCCAGCTTTGACATCCAATCACCACCTCATCCACATCTCATCAGACTCACTCTGATCCTCTGCACCTTCAATCTAGCACATCTGTACACATATAGATTGAAATCTTGTACGTCTTCTGTCCGTATCCTGTACAATCGGGAAGATTTCTATATCAGTATCATATCCCTGTCTCATTTAGTATCTACCTCAGACTAGCTGCGCATACGGACTGCGGACAACAGCATTTCATAGTTTAATTTCATCACGTTTTACTGTATAACTGCACATTGGAATAGTGCAATACTAGTGAATATTGTGTGTGTGTGTGTGTGTGTGTGTGTGTGTGTATATATACATATACATCCATTTTCCAAGCCGCTTCTCCGTCAGGGTCGCGGATGGGGGTGCTGGGGGTGCTATCCCAGCATTGGGCAGAAGGGATACACCCTGGACAGGTCGCCAGTCCATCACAGGGCAGACAGACAGTCACTCACACCCAAGGGCAATGTAACCAAAGACTGCATGTGTTTGGACTGTGAACCGGGGGGGGGGGGGGGGGGGGGGGTGGGGGGGGGGGGGGGGGGGGGGTGCAGCTAAGATGTGACAATAAACGTGATTTGATTTGATTTGATTTGATCAGCAGGCCGACATTGGCTCACTATCCTCTCGCTATCAGGGAACTGCTCTCTGCTTTTAGCTTTTAGCTTCACAGTTGATTGTGTTGAAGTCCGTAACTCAGATTAAGTAGTTCTGTGCAATAAACCACACAAGTCTACACAAACGTAATAAAAAATGCAGTTCTGATGCAGTTTGAGAAGTTTTGACGATGTATTTACAGAAAACTGAAAAACGATAAAATTATACAAGATACAAGGTTTTGTTCCAGCATTTGTTTATCTATGATATATGACTGAAATATATGTCCTATGCTTGACAAAGTCCATTTTTAATACCTTTACCTTCTAAGTCACATATACGTCCAACGTATCTAACATAAGCTGGACATGGGTGGAATCCTTATATGTTAATATATGTTATATATCATCGCTGTCCAGTGAAAAACACGTGTATCGCTGCTGTCGGAAGAAAACCTCGTATCTCCATTTTTGGAGATTTTCAGTTTTTGACATAATTTGATAATACTCACGGTCCTATACATTGTGCGTGAATTTCATGATGAATGGACCAAAAGAAAAGACCCAAAATGACTTTAAAAAATGTCTGGTTCCATTGACTTCCATTAAAAGTAAAGTAAGTTTTTCCTTCTGCTGTAAAGTTCTCATTTTGGAGATACAAGGTTTTCTTCCGACAACAGCGATATCCATTTTTTTTTGTGATTTTTACTTTTCTGCATCATTTGACGTCCTTTACACTGTGTGAAAATTTCACGAAGACTGGACCAATAGAAATGCTTCAAAACTGCTTGGGAAAAACTTGGGAATGAACTTACATTGAAAGTAAAGAAGGTTTTTACCCGGTCCTGTAAAGTTGCCTTTGGAGATGCTTGTTTTTCATTGGACAATTGTCATATATGAGATTTCCATTTATGTTAAGAATGTCAGAAATCTAGCTTTTTAGGTACACCAAGTGCAACACGGCCAAAGGACAGTAGGACATACGCTAGTGTGCACGTCTGTCTTTGTGAGGTGTTTCCATCTCCGTAAGACTGACTGCTTCTGAACGATGCTCTGCTAAATCCACTCAGTCCCAACCTTATAAACCAAAACTTCAAGCCTCTTTATCTAAAGCACTTCCACTCTGGAGAACACCGTGTCAAAATGTTCATGTTTTCCATTATCCTGAGGGATATTTGGTTTTGAAGAAAAGCTGCACCACACACACATTTTGGGGATGTTGTTGATGAGTGTAGACAGTGTAAGTGGATTTGACAGCCCTGAGCACAACAGAGTAAAATTAGTCTCAACATTGTCAGCTTTCACAAAACACTTTCCACTATAACTCTGCACTACACCAATCTAATGTACCAGCCATTCCCTTCACACTCAAAGAGCCTTCAACAGAAGTGATTTTTGAAGTGTTACCACGGATTCCCATCAGAGTGAAAGCACAGAGACACAGCACTGCGTTTTCTGGTACCAAAGCATCGGGGAAAGGTATTTATCCACGAGTGAAATGGCAACTGCCTCCTCCAATGATTTCTCTGTGGCCTTTAGACTCGAGCGTCTGTCAGTGGACCACCACTGAGGGTAAAGCCGAAAGAACTGTTTTTCCATCAAAATAAAAGTCGCATCTTTTATTAAAGCCTAAGTCTTACGTTACAATTTACATGGAGTAACATGGAGCTTCTGAACTGCCTGTAGATTAATCAGATCATTTATACGGCACATGCATGAGCATAGAACCTAAACATCTGGTAATGCTGAGCATTCAAGACTCAGTAAGTCTTCAAGATCTGGAAGATAATTTTCCAATATATATATTTTTTTTCTAATTGCTTGGGGAATGACTGAAATCCACTGAAACACATTTCTAAAAAGCATCTTAACAGCGATCTGATCACTGATTTGGGCCTCAGTACTGCGGTCCAAACTGTAGGCCAACTGTTGGAACAACAGTTGGAAATTTGGGATTTGGGATTCTCGCAGTGGCAACTTCTCACATGTAGACCTGTACGTTACTCCACACTGGTAGAAATGAAGGTTCTGTGCAGGTACAATTTTATTCATCAAGGTACAAACAGTGTAGATGTTCCCTCAAAGGTTCCCCAGTGGTTTTAAGGTCCAGTTATGCTCCTTAAATCAGTTTATTCCAGTTACTTTTTAGTAACCGAATGTTTTAAAACAGAACAGTAGAATAAAAGCCTGGATTATGGTTCAGTTATGTTCCCTGACTAAAGCTACCGAGATGTTCCTTTGAAAGCCCCCCCCAGTAACAAGAGGGGTCCTGCCCCAGTGACAGTTTAGTACTGTCTTCTTAAAGCATAGTTAACCTAGCAACCACCTGGGTATCTTTCAGAAATTAGTAAATACACCAGTTAAATCGGCCAAAGAGTGCAGGAGCCAGGTAGTCGTGCACTATTAAACAAGCCTAAACTCTGTTTAGTGTATTGTGTATTAGACTCACCGGCCACTTTATTAGGTACACCTTGCTAGTAAGAGGTTGGACCCCCTTTTGCCTTCAGAACTGCCTTAATTCTTCGTGCCACACTTTCAACAAGGTGTTGGAAACTTTCCTCAGAGATTCTGGTTGGTTATTTGAGTTCCTGTTGCCTTTCTATCATCTGGAACCAGTCTGCCCATTCTCCTCTGACCTCTCACATCAACAAGGCATTTTCGTCCACACAACTGACCGCTCACTGGATATTTCCTCTTTTTCGGACCGTTCTATGTAAACCCTAGAGATGGTTGTGTGTGAAAATCCGAGCAGATCAGCAGTTTCTGAAATACTCAGACCAGCCCGTCTGGCACCAACAACCACGCCACGTTCAAAGTCCCTTAAATCCCCTTTCTTCCCCGTTCTGATGCTCGGTCTGCACTTCAGCAAGTCGTCTTGACCACCTCTACATGCCTGAATGCAGTGAGTTGCAGCCGTGTGATTGGCTGATTGGCTATTTGAGTTAACAAGCAACTGAACTGTACCTAATAAAGTGACTGGTGAGTGTATTACTTTGCTGCAAGGAAGCATGAGCACCTTAACAAGCCAGGCATGACTGAGAAGGCATGACGATGTGGTGCGCACCACCACTACCCAACAGGTGCGCACATCATCCCCTTGACCTCATACAGACCGGCCCAAATGTCACGTTAAACTGGGAGCTCTCGCTTTAGCTCGTCTACTGTGAACGAAAACAGGATCTGAAGAAGTTGGACGCGTCTTGCTTCTTTGAGTTGAAGCTCATGGCGTTAACTGGCCACTCTGACGCTGACGGCTCAGCATCATTCAACAACACAGAACATTTCCCTGGACCGTTTCAGATGAAAAAGAAGCGAGAGAGAAAAAGGCGTCTGGACAAAAACACACGCGTTTCCCGATAACACTGAGCCCACGAGGACGAGCGCCGTGCTCTTCCGTCCAAACCACCAAGCTGTTCAGTTCCAAAGGAGCAACTGCCCATCAGGCTCAGTCTAAAGTGGCCATACACAGTCTGTATATCATAAAGCATCGTCACGTGACATGAGCTGTGAAGGGCTGCGTGTGCATCCGGTCAGCACACGTATAAAAAGCTGGTGTGTGAGGAGCCAGACATCAGCAGCACTGCACTGCTTCACACTGCAGAGCGAGAGCTGCTGGTAGTGGAGGAGAGAGAGCAGCGCAGAGCTCAGGGCGCTCACTACAGCCAAACACGGCGCCCCCTGTGGGACAATGGGGGCATGCACAACAGACAGGGAGCAACTAATGAATGAACAGACCAATAAATGAGCAAATGGCTAAACAACCCACTAACTGACTAAATAAATAAATAAATAAATAAATAAAGACTTGGGTACCGACAGGCCTTATATGAGGGAAATTTTCAGAAATAAACGAATAATTAAACAAACAAACAAAAAAGATTCAGACACACACAAGCCTTTTTTTTCCCGAGGGGATGATTTCCAATAAATATTTAAGTAAACAGATTAATAAATGAATGTAGAAGGTTTTAGGTAGCAACAGGTCCTTTTTGAGGGGCTGGTTGTAAATAAACAATTAAAATAAATAAATAAATAAATAAAGCCTCCAATCAAATAATCAGCCGGCGAGTGTTTCTCATGAAAGTCTATTTAAAACCTACCGACAAACAAACAAACAAACAAACAAACAAACAAACAAAAAAACAGGCACTGTTCATTTAATTGCATACATTTTTTAATGCGGCTAAATGCTTTTTTTAATTGAATCATTAGCGATTCAAGCTGCAGCAGTCTTCTTATTAAGGGATCGTTCACAATAAATAAATGAATAAATGAACGAATCTGGCTTCCAATTGAGCGGTTAGAGGGCAGCAGTGCTTTTAATGATGGGAGGGTTTTAAATAAATAAATAAACAAATCAACAAACAAGCAAATCAACAAACAAGCAACCCTGTTTGTTTCCACTTGGTGTGTTACACTGCCTGCTTCTCAGCGAGTCGCTCAGAGGAGTAAAAGGAGAAGCAGGAGGAGGAGCGGCGGACTGGAATAGATAATGAAGTGTCTAAATGAAAGAGAGAGGAGGAGAGGAGGAGAGGAGAAGCAGAAAGGGAGGACAGGGGGAGCTTTCTTCACTCCGATTCAACGACTGCCCAAAAAAATAAAGCCAGTGCAAACAGTCCAGACAACAGACACCCACCCGGCACCGAGAGGGAAGGGTCTGGAAGACCTTCCAGACCACCGGACCACCTCTGATTGGTTTTCCTCTCACAAAACACCAGAATGGGCTTAAAACACCCCCCAAATAACGCCAGCACAACACTTCAGCAACAGCATGGAGGACTCGGAGCCATACAAACAGGGGCCAACACACAGGCTCAACCCTTGGCACAGGGAGGGGGTCCCGATCCAGGTCTCGTGACGGGGTCAATACAAATAAACAATCAGTTCTCATGAAGTAAATCAGGTCATTCACCAAAATAGCCAATAAAAGTGCTGATCTCCAGGTCAGATATGGCACAACAGGTTAGGATGGAGCTCAAATGAAAGTCTATTCAGTGAAACGGAGCGAGTCCACGTCTAAAACCGCTTTTTGTGCACGAGCATTGGTCAACTGGTCAATGCTGACCAAATGACCAGGACCAACGCACCCCTCAGTGATCTGCACTCTACAGACTTACATTCAAGCCTTAACCAGCGTCATCCATCATTAATGTCTATTGATAATGACGTTAATTGATTGCTCGTTACATTTTTGCGCGCGCCCTCTCGTGCACACTGCGTTTGGCGAGCCGGCTGAGCCCGCACTCAGCACTCAGCACGCGGGTCTAACTTACAGATGAAATAAAAATAATAACGGATTTATCAGTTCAACTGATGTGAATACAGGAATGGAAAGCAATGCAGGTGAATAAATAAATGCATCATCATCATCAACAACAATAATAATAATAATAATAATAATAATAATAATAATAATAATAATAATAATAATAATAATGAGACTAAATGCAGGTTTCCAGTGTCTCAGGTGCTTGGACCCCTAATTGCATTGAATGCAATAGAGAACTGCTTTGGCGCAAAAGCTGCCCGCGTACCTGGAAACGTTGAGATGCGCGACTGAAAGAAATATGTAAGCCCACCAACGCAAGCCCCCCCACCATGCCCAGGCTGAGGAGCTCAACTCCGCGCCCCATAATAAAATAATAGCAGCGATAATAGCGACCAACTTTCCCAGCCTGCTGCCGGCGGGGCTGAATGGCAGGTCAGTCTATGCAAATGAGCGTCCGCGCGTTCACGCAGATGGGAAATAAAGGGGGTTTCTGTTTTTTTGACACTCACCCTGCGCTCCCGAGCATCCGAGCACGAGGCAAAGCCACACGGCGATGCGCGCGACACTCCGCACAGCACCGGCGCGCGCCATAGCGGGACCGGACAGCGGCAGCAGCGGGTCCCCGAGTATTAACCCACAGCGCGCGGAGTCCTCAGCGCATCAACTCCGAGCACAACAGGACGAAAAGAGCGCGCGCGAGAGGCGAGAGAGCCGCAAAGCGCGAGGACTGTGGTCTTCACGGCTGCTCAAACGCATCCATTCTCCATCCGCGCGCTCCCCAAACAGCGCAGCGCGAGAGGAAAAAAAAATGCAATAAAAAACCCAAAATCACCAAAAAAAGCCGTGCAGAGACTTTCCGCGCGCCGCTGAGAGCCTCGCTCCGCAGCTCCGAACGCCCGCTGGAGGTGTGCGCGCGCGCGGAGTGTCGCTGAGGCGAGCGCGCATTCATTGATCTGAAAAAAAAGGGGAGAGAGAGAGAGAGTGAGAGAGGGAGGGGGGGGGTTGGAGAGAAGACCCGGGAAGCGGGAACGGAGCGGAGTGGGATTGGTGAGGGGAGGACGCCCGCGTTTCGACAAAGCCACGCCTCCTTGCCCTGGGACCGGCCAGGTGGTTCTCGCTCACACGCAACTAGAGCGTTCTAGAGCGTTCTAGAGCGCTAAAGCTAAAGCCCCGACCTCCTGCGCTTCCACTGGACTAGAGCTCATCCTCACATCTTCCACAGTGTTACACTTCTTATGGGTAAGAACTTTTAGTCTCAGAGCAGGAGGGCGGAGCTTTAGTGCTCTAGAATGTCGTACTTTGTGCCACTCATAGTGCAGGAGGGCGGAGCTTTAGTGCTCTAGAATGTCATACTTTGTGCCACTCATAGTGTAGGAGGGCGGAGCTTTAGTGCTCTAGAATGTCATACTTTGTGCCACTCACAGTGTAGGAGGGCGGAGCTTTAGTGCTCTAGAATGTCATACTTTGTGCCACTTATAATGTAGGAGGGCGGAGCTTTAGTGCTCTAGAATGTCATACTTTGTGCCACTCACAGTGTAGGAGGGCGGAGCTTTAGTGCTCTAGAATGTCATACATTGTGCCACTCATAGTGTAGGAGGGCGGAGCTTTAGTGCTCTAGAATGTCTACTTTGTGCCACTCATAGTGTAGGAGGGCGGAGCTTTAGTGCTCTAGAATGTCGTACTTTGTGCCACTCAGTGTAGGAGGGTGGAGCTTTAGTGCTCTAGAATGTCGTACTTTGTGCCACTCATAGTGTAGGAGGGTGGAGCTTTAGTGCTCTAGAATGTCTTACTTTGTGCCACTCATAGTGTAGGAGGGCGGAGCTTTAGTGCTCTAGAATGTCATACTTTGTGCCACTCATAGTGTAGGAGGGCGGAGCTTTAGTGCTCTAGAATGTCATACTTTGTGCCACTCACAGTGTAGGAGGGCGGAGCTTTAGTGCTCTAGAATGTCGTACTTTGTGCCACTCATAATGTAGGAGGGCGGAGCTTTAGTGCTCTAGAATGTCGTACTTTGTGCCACTCATAGTGTAGGAGGGCGGAGCTTTAGTGCTGTAGAATGTCTACTTTGTGCCACTCATAGTGTAGGAGGGCGGAGCTTTAGTGCTCTAGAATGTCATACTTTGTGCCACTCATAGTGTAGGAGGGCGGAGCTTTAGTGCTCTAGAATGTCGTACGTTGTGCCACTCATAGTGTAGGAGGGCGGGGCTTTAGTGCTCTAGAATGTCGAACTTTGTGCCACTCATAGTGTAGGAGGGCGGAGCTTTAGTTCTCTAGAATGTCGAACTTTGTGCCACTCATAGTGTAGGAGGGTGGGGCTTTAGTGCTCTAGAATGTCATACTTTGTGCCATTCATAGTGTAGAAGGGTGGGGTTTAGTGCTCTAGAATGTCGTACTTTGTGCCACTCACAGTGTAGGAGGGCGGAGCTTTAGTGCTCTAGAATGCCATACTTTGTGCCACTCATAGTGCAGGAGGGCGGAGCTTTAGTGCTCTAGAATGTCATACTTTGTGCCACTCATAGTGTAGGAGGGCCGAGCTTTAGTGCTCTAGAATGTCATACTTTGTGCCACTCATAGTGTAGGAGGGCGGAGCTTTAGTGCTCTAGAATGTCGTACTTGGTGCCACTCATAGTGTAGGAGGGCCGAGCTTTAGTGCTCTAGAATGTCTACTTTGTGCCACTCATAGTGTAGGAGGGCGGAGCTTTAGTGCTCTAGAATGTCGTACTTTGTGCCACTCAGTGTAGGAGGGCGGAGCTTTAGTGCTCTAGAATGTCGTACTTTGTGCCACTCATAGTGTAGGAGGGTGGAGCTTTAGTGCTCTAGAATGTCGTACTTTGTGCCACTCACAGTGTAGGAGGGCGGAGCTTTACTGCTCTAGAATGTCATACTTTGTGCCACTCATAGTGTAGGAGGGCGGAGCTTTAGTGCTCTAGAATGTCATACTTTGTGCCACTCATAGTGTAGGAGGGCGGAGCTTTAGTGCTCTAGAATGTCGTACTTTGTGCCACTCATAGTGTAGGAGGGCGGGGCTTAGTGCTCTAGAATGTCGTACTTTGTGCCACTCATAGTGTAGGAGGGCGGAGCTTTAGTGCTCTAGAATGTCATACTTTGTGCCACTCATAGTGTAGGAGGGCGGAGCTTTAGTGCTCTAGAATGTCATACTTTGTGCCACTCATAGTGTAGGAGGGCGGAGCTTTAGTGCTCTAGAATGTCATACTTTGTGCCACTCATAGTGTAGGAGGGCGGAGCTTTAGTGCTCTAGAATGTCGTACTTTGTGCCACTCATAGTGTAGGAGGGCGGAGCTTTAGTGCTCTAGAATGTCGTACTTTGTGCCACTCATAGTGTAGGAGGGCGGAGCTTTAGTGCTCTAGAATGTCGTACTTTGTGCCACTCATAGTGTAGGAGGACGGAGCTTTAGTGCTCTAGAATGTCGTACTTTGTGCCACTCATAGTGTAGGAGGACGGAGCTTTAGTGCTCTAGAATGTCGTACTTTGTGCCACTCATAGTGTAGGAGGGCGGAGCTTTAGTGCTCTAGAATGTCATACATTGTGCCACTCATAGTGTAGGAGGGCGGAGCTTTAGTGCTCTAGAATGTCGTACTTTGTGCCACTCATAGTGCAGGAGGGCGGAGCTTTAGTGCTCTAGAATGTCGAACTTTGTGCCACTAAAAATGTAGGAGGGCGGAGCTTTAGTGCTCTAGAATGTGGTACTGAACTTTTAGCTAATGGTAGTGCAGGAGGGCGGAGCTTTAGGTAACAGAGAACATGTTTTTTCTGCAATTTTAACTGCAATAATCTCTACAGGGCTGTGAAATATATGATTTAAATGTCATAAAGAAAACAAAAGCCAAATAAATATTATAAAATATAGAATGAAGGTTCCCCAGGAGTCGTGTCACTGGTGTTACCACACCACAAAAACCTCTTATTTTGAAATAAAAGTCACGCCGATGACGTCACTCGACTTCCTTTGACCTGTTTTCTGAGGATCTATGAAGAAAAGCTCATGGTGAGTCCACTGCGTCTCTCAGTTCTCAGAGATCTTCTCATTCAGCTCATGACCTCATATGAAGCTTCTAGCTGACGTCACTGGTGTGACCGACTTTATTCTGAGGTCACTGTGGAAAATAGAAATGGATTAAATTCCATATTTTAGTGGATGTTCTCTGATTGACAGCGTGCGGTTTGATGTTCAGTAGCAGCCGTTTAGTAAAATGCATTGTTCATTAAAAACGTCTCTGGTGTTTCCTTTATTATGTGTAACCCGTGACTCCTATGGAGAGATGGAAAGTGGATGTATCTTTATAATGACCCAATTAGTAACGTACGAAACAATGAAGCTTCATAAAGAATTGGCTGTTTGTTTACAGGGTGATGGGAGCTGAACCTTCAGCTGTAACTCCACCGAGAGCCACAAGTGACACTGTAATCTTACATCTCCGTTCATCAGGGCAGTGATGAAGTACGCGCTGGTGTGAGGGCTCAGCCTGAGCTTTAGGCACAGTAATAGTTTATTTATACTGCCGGACGGCGTCTGTAGGTTTGCGTCTTCGTTTCTTGCATTCAACCTCCTCCGTCTCCACCGCCCCACATGGACCCAATTACCGGCTACACACAGGCAAGGAGTGGACCACTCTAACAACAACTAAACTATAATGAGTGCCAGGTGAGAGAGAGAGAGAGAGACAGAGAGAGAGAGAGAGAGAGAGAGAGAGAGAGAGAGAGAGAGAAAAAAGAAGAGTGAAAGAGAGAAAGAGACTGAAAAAGAAGAGAGTGAGACAGAGAAGAGCAGAGAAAGACAAAAAGAAGATTGAGAGAGAAAAAGAAGAGAGAAAGAGGGAAGACAAGAGAGATAGAAGAGAAGAGCAGAAAAAAGATGGATAGAGAGAAGAGAGAGAAAAGAGAGAGGGCGAGAGTGAGAGCGAGAGAAAGAGAGAGCAGAGAGAGCGAAAGTGAGAGCACATAGAGAGAGAGAGCAGAGAGAGGCACAGAGAGAGAGCAGAGAGAGTGAAAGTGAGAGCACAGAGAGAGGCACGGAGAGAGAGACCAGAGAGAGCAGAAAGAGAGACCAGAGAGAGAGAGCGAGAGAGAGAGAGACCACAGAGAGTGAGCAGAGAGAGAGAGAGACAAAGAGAGCGAGAGAGAGAGACCAGAGAGAGTGAGAGAGAGAGAGAGACCACAGAGAGAGAGAGAGACCAGAGAGATAGAGCAGAGAGAGCGAAAGCGAGAGCACAGAGAGAGACACAGAGAGAGAGAGAGACCAGAGAGAGCAGAGAGAGAGAGAGAGAGAGACACACACAGAGAGAGCAAGAGAGAGAGAGACACAGAGAGAGAGAGAGAAAGAGAGCATAGAGTGAGAGAGAGAAACAGAGAGTGAGAGAGAGAGAGACCACAGAGAGTGAGCAGAGAGAGAGAGAGACACAGAGAGTGAGAGAGAGAGACCAGAGAGAGTGAGAGAGAGAGAGAGACCACAGAGAGAGAGAGAGACCAGAGAGATAGAGCAGAGAGAGCGAAAGCGAGAGCACAGAGAGAGACACAGAGAGAGAGAGAGCAGAGAGAGAGAGAGAGAGACACACACAGAGAGAGCAAGAGAGAGAGAGACACAGAGAGAGAGAGAGAAAGAGAGCATAGAGTGAGAGAGAGACACAGAGAGTGAGAGAGAGAGAGACCACAGAGAGAGAGCAAGAGAGAGAGAGACACAGAGAGAGAGAGAGAAAGAGAGCATAGAGTGAGAGAGAGACACAGAGAGTGAGACAGAGAGAGACCACAGAGAGAGAGCAAGAGAGAGAGAGACACAGAGAGAGAGAGAGAAAGAGAGCATAGAGTGAGAGAGAGACACAGAGAGTGAGAGAGAGAGAGACCACAGAGAGAAAGAGACAGAGAGAGCAAGTGAGAGAGAGAGACCAGCGAGAGAGAGAGAGACCAGAGAGCGAGAAAGAGAGACCACACAGACAGAGCGAGAGAGAGAGAGAGACCAGAGAGAGTGACAGAGAGAGAGAGACCACAGAGAGCGAGAGACCAGAGAGAGAGCAGAGAGAGAGAGAGACCACAGAGAGAGAGAGAGACCAGAGAGAACGAGAGAGAGAGAGAGAGAGAGAGAGAGCGAGAGAGAGAGAGAGAGACACAGAGAGAGAGCGAGAGAGAGAGAGAGAGACACACAGAGAGAGAGCGAGAGAGAGAGAGATCTTCAAAGGGTCAGAAAGGCAATTTATTGATTATGAACTCAATGCACATGCAATCATAAACTATGACGCATATTAAACAGCTCGGAATGGCCTCCTGCTGTCCTTTATGACTACCCATGGCCTTTCTGACCGTCACTGAGTTTGTGTTGGTTAATTTCAGGGTAAATTTCCCTTCGCTGAGTGAACAGCGTTGCCACCCCCTCTAATGAAAACCTCCCTGCGTATTTGCGTACACATCATTACAGCTTTATTCCGCACGCATCCTCACCAGCTTCTTGATTGAATCACAAACGCTTTCTCTCCTCTTTTTTTCCGATTACATCTCTTGTCTTCCATTCATTAGAGAGGGGGGAACTCGAATGAGGCCAATTAACGAGGCGGAGGGCCACCAGCGGGGCGCCGAGCGGATACACACATGTGCGTAATGTTTTATTTTGGGGGTGTCTCTGTTTTGTCTAGCTCAGCATGAGGCTGATGAAGAGAGACGATTAGATGAGAGAACGCGAGAGAAAGGAGAAAGAGAGAGAGAATTACCTAATGGACTACTTATCACACTGTGAATTAACCCCCCATTGAACACTAAATTAGGTACAGTGTCAGTCAGCTTGCCCACTGCTGTAAACAGCCCTTTCTCTCGCGCAGAAAGGCCCGGTAATGGGCCGATTAAGGCAGACCCAATGATGGGCCGATAGCGTACAGCTTGGAGAGCCGCTAATCAGAGAACGGAGAGGTTGTTTCGGCTGGTGGGTGGCTGGGGGGTGGGGTGGGGTGGGGTGGTGTGGTAGGGGACTGGCACAGGCTCTGCAGTGAGAGAGGGAAGTAACTTAAAGGGCCTGTGTTCTTTTTCAGTCTTCTCTTTATCCCTGGGGTCTATTTACAACATGCATATGGGCTTATGTACCCAAAATAGTCATAATTAATTTTTACATGACCAGTTTCCAATTTCTTTTTATCACATAGAATTAAATAGGCCTCACGCTGAGCTGGAATTACTCCCCCTTTAAGACTGTTGGACACAAAGGACTTCTATTCTGATAGGCTGCCCTGTGTCGTGTCCAGGCTGAAACACTGCTTAAAACTTCCAAATGAATGGGCGGGGCTTTACTATGCAGGCCGAACAGGCTGACGTGTTGGCTTTTGTGACGTCGTGGAAGCATGAAATAGTTCAAAATGGGCTGTTCTTGCAGCTTAGTTTCCTCATATGAAACTAATGATCCATTTTTTGAGGAAAGTCAGGAAAATTTAGTTTTCCACGAATCCATGGGCCCATTAAATAATTTCTTCTTTATATTAGATTATATGTGTTTACTGTCACCGTCGTAACAAAACCTCATGTCACCCTAATTCAGATTTTACAGGCTAGAGAAACCCGTATTTAACTGTAATAAATGTTAAACTAATGAGATTTTATTATTATAACTTTAAGACTTTTTAAGGTCCATGCATCGTGAACTGTTCGCACAATGTTAAGGAAAGAAAATGGTGTAAAAACATCTTTAAAAAACCCAGAATGGAGTGAATAATAATATACATCCCTACTTAATATACAGGGAGCAAGTTAAACCAGCATTCAGCAAACTTGGTGCTCAATTTTGATTTATTTAGAAATAAAGCATCAATACAAAGTCCTGCTGGTGACATCCTGTATAAATGAAAATAATGTGTGGCCATGGTTTAGTAAGTCATGGGAACAAGATAATTAAGTCATGGCCACAATTTAGTAATGCATGGGAACAAGAATTCAATTTTGGCCACGATTTAATAAGGCGTGGGAACAAGATAATTAAGTTGTGGCCACAATTTAGCAAGGTGTGGAAACAAGATAATCAAGTTGTGGCCATGACTTAGTAAGGCATGGGAAAAAGACCCTAATGTGTGGCCATGATTTAGTTAAGCAGAGGAACAAGATATTTAAGTCATGGCCATGAATTAGAAAGGCATGGGAACAAGATCTCAATGTGTGACCATGATTTAGTAAGTCATGGGAAAAAGATAATTAAATTTTGGCCACAATATAGTAATGCATGGGAACAAGATAATTAAGTCATGGCCCCAACTTCATAAGCTGTGAGAACAAGATACTTAAGTAGTGGCCATGATGCCACTGCGTCTCAGTGACTTGGCTTTTAATTTGCATGTCTCGTCACCAGCAGGGCTCCAAACATTAAATATAAAAAGGGCCTTCATTTTTGCACAGGTCACATTTTTTCTGCCATAAAAGGTTTAATTATGTAAAACAGCAAAGCAATTAAACATTAAAGTAAATAAGCGCTACAGTCACTCAAAGAGAAAGAAGCAGAACAGCTCAAAACAATATCAGTCTACACTCACCGGCCACTTTATTAGGTACTGCTAGTAAAAGGTTGGACCCCCTTTTGTCTTCAGAACTGCTTTAAATCTTCATGTCAGACTTTCAACAAGGTGTTGGAAACGTTCCTCAGAGATTCTGGTTGGTTATTTGAGTTCCTGTTGCCTTTCTATCATCTGGAACCAGTCTGCCCATTCTCCTCTGACCTCTCACATCAACAAGGCATTTTCGTCCACACAACTGACCGCTCACTGGATATTTCCTCTTTTTCGGACCGTTCTCTGTAAACCCTAGAGATGGTTGAGTGTGAAAATCCCAGCAGATCAGCAGTTTCTGAAATACTCAGACCAGCCCGTCTGGCACCAACAACCACGCCACGTTCAAAGTCCCTTAAATCCCCTTTCTTCCCCGTTCTGATGCTCGGTCTGCACTTCAGCAAGTCGTCTTGACCACCTCTACATGCCTAAATGCGCTGAGCTGCAGCCGTGTGATTGGCTGATCAGCTGTTTGTGTTCACAAGCAACTGAACCTGTACCTAATAAAGTGGCCGGTGAGTGTATAACACAACACTAAACACATTACAGAGCAGGACATTTCTACATTAGCCAGCATGCAGCCCAACTGTGAGTCAAGTAGCCTACGATATGCCAGCTCACTCTTCATCAATACTCAAGTCAGCCCTGTCCACAGCCCTGAATGGACCTTTTTAGGTGGTAAATGCATTTCTGGGGCTGAGATGAGGAAAACAGGGGTCTGGCTGAGGCTCTGTGCCACATTTTAGTGGGAAAGTGTATGTCAATAAATCAGCAAGTCAATTGCAGCTCCATTTGCCTACTAATGTTCACTGTCTGCTCACTGTCCTGTTCAATCGGCCGATCCGTCCAATCTTTAGGTCATCTTGCTGCATCATCACTGTAATGCACTTCAGCATTGCATCGCGCATTGTACCTGTTGGTCTATACGCTTCTCATTATGCTGCACTAGTTTGGCGCCAATAAAGGGGAATGGAATTGATCTGAATTAGCCTGAAAGACCTTGCATATGTTTTCAATGTGATAACATTTTGCAAGCAGGCGGGCTGTATTTTTCAGCAACGGACAGCAACAAAAGATGCTGTTTCGACTGGTTTCTTTTTTCTTTTGCTGCATATAGAGAAGGGGGAGGGGAGATAGAAAAAGAGAGCAGAAGAGAGAATGAGAAAGACAGAGAGAGAGAGAGAGAGAGAGAGAGAGATACTCTGAGCGAAAGAGTAAGTGTGGATCCCACGGGAGTGAAAAAGAGCAGTAGCACTGGCAGGAGAAGAGGTCATCTGGCCTCTAGTTCACCCTGTCAAATGCCTGGTGTGCTGTCAGACTACGGGCCCAGCGCTGTTCACATCCTGACCACCCCCCCCCCCACACACACACCCCCCCTCCTTTTCTCTCTCCGCCTCCCTGTTTTTCAGCTCCTCTCTCTCACTGCTGTAACCGTTCTGAAGTGGCTTTATCGTGGAAAAACCCAGTTTGCTATACTGGGTAAATATTCAAAGTACTCCGTTCAATAAAACAGACCATTTTTTGACTCTGTCACGGTCGTGATGCCAAACTATGGGCACATTTCCCAAAAGCCTACAGTGGCTTAACTTAGCTTAGCTTAGCTTTTGACTTAGAAAATCACCAAAGCATGTCATTTGACCTGGGGGTGCCAAAATGTATGCACACCACTGCATGCTCTGTTAAATAGCAGCCCAATGGGAAGCTACGGAAATGACCCCAACGGGATTGTTTTTATCCCAGAATTCCTGGGTATTAAAAGCAGCAGCCCGTTTCTGTTCTATGGGATGAAGAGAGATTCGAAAGTGGTCACATAAAACTGAATTTTGATGTTTTTGGTGTTTAAACCCAGAAAATGATGTTAACAAGTGCACAGACAGATAAATACATAGAGAGACAGACAGACAGACAGACAGATTGATTTACTACAGTTTACAGTCCACAGTTTATATATCAAGAATCTGGCTATCCAAACTACATACAAGCCAGCCGTCCCGAGTTGTTTGGCCTCTTAGCTTTAAACCCTGCATTTATTGCGTAAAGCACTTCAATCTGTCCCCCAGACTGACGGTCTTCCTATAAGGCTCATCTTCATTTACCACAATGACGTTAGCGCCTTATTTCATCTTTTTTGTTCATGTTTTTTTTTCTTCTCAAGAGGAAATTTTAGGTCTGAAATCTCTGGCTTGAGGTCCCATCTCTGCCAGTTGGCTTACATTATGTGCAGCTACAGGCTGTAGTTGGCTATCATAGCTCAAACAGTATAGACTGAAACAGGTTCAGAAAGAACAGTTTATAAAGGCAAAAGAAAACGAGAGATTAGCTAAATACAGGAGTGAACCAGCTGCCCACGCCGCAGCTACCGCCTCCTGCCTTGGACTAGCTGCCCACCCTGCACTGACGTTTTCATGGACTCCCAGCTATTCCTACTACTACTAACACTACTGCTATTAATATTAGTAGTATAATAACTCTGTAGGTAGTCTGACCAGAGGAGGACGGGTCCCCCCCTTGTGAGCCTTGGTCCCTCCCAAGGTTTCTTCCTCAGCTCTGAGGGAGGTTCTCCTTGCCGCTGTCACATTCATGTTAAAACTTTGTCTTGGCCGGAATTCTGTGAAGCTTCTTTGTGACCACATCAGCTGTAAAAAGCGCTTTAAAAATAAATTTGACTTGATTTGAAAGGTTCTTGCTAGCATAGAGCCCAGCCTTGAGTCAAGCAGCCTACATATGCTAGCTCACTCTTTATTTATGCTCAAGTCAGCCCTGCCCACCAGCAGTTGGTAGAGTGTAGTGGGTAACACCTCTGCCTTCTACACTGTAGACTGGGGTTCAATGCCCCGCCCGGGTAACCACCCTACACTATACCAATAAGAGTCCTTGGGCAAGACTCCCAACACCACCTTGTCCTCCCTGCATAAAATGATCAAACTGTAAGTCGCTCTGGATGAGAGCGTCAGCCAAATGCCATAAATGTAAATATAGTCAATGGGCCCTCTCAAGACCGCTCTGGATGTGCGAATAAGGACTTTTTTGGGTGGGAAATGTATTTCCGAGGGCTGAGATGAGGAACACAGGGGCCCGTTTTTCACATTATTCCACTCATTGTTCCTGTTCACGGGTTCAACCAAGCAAGCCACCAAATTTCAATCAGAACGCAAAACTTTCTGAAAATGTGGGAGCGGTCCAGTGACTCATCTTTATATTATCCAATTTGCTCCAATTGTTCGCTGTGGCATAACTTTGAATCCACTGCGCACGTCGTGCTTTGATTATTGAGTTCAATCACTCACATTAATAATTGTTAATAGCAACGGGACGTGAAAGAGTCTTTTCATATTGCGTTCAGACCGAGGCTAATTAAAAGCTCGGATACTCGCGGATCGTCGTCTTGTTAGGTGAATTAACACTTGACAGTATTAAATGCAAATGAGGTACATGGAGTTGATGCAAACTAATGAAAGTAATGGGATCACATCGCTGGAAAAATCTCGGTGTTTCACCCCAGCGTGTCATTGTTGCACTAATCAGGATGTTTTCAATCAAAACTAACTAAATTATTTCCTCAATTTGAAGCTCCTTGTTTAGACAATTCCCTCTTAACACAGTTCTGACTCGGGTGGAGAGGGTGAGGGAACATCATGAGCAGATCACGGCTGGCAGTTCAATGGAACGGGAGTGAGGGAACGATGGAAAACAAAACCCTGACATAAGGGATGGGGGTGGGTTGCTGGAACAGAGAGGTAGTTAAGGGTCTGGGGGACCCCATTAGTCAATGTTTGTGTGTGAGTTGGCGGGGGGGGGTGGTGGTGGTGCGGATGGGGTTGCCCCTCACTCCACTTCTGTCTGCCTGATTTTCAAGCCGCCATGTGGCCTTTGTGAACACCTGTGTCCCTTGGCCTCGAATAATTACCTCGGTCTCCACCATTTTCCTTTAATAATGGCGATAATTCACCATGCCACTCCTTCCTCGGACAGCTGGCGCAATGGAAAGCTGAGGAATATTCCACGGCATCAAGCTGAAGAGACTGACAGCCCTTAATCAACAGCTTAAGAGTCAATTTTCCAGGTTTAAACACATTGCAACTTCATAATCAACATCATTTGCTGGCGCTAGCATGTCCAAGCTTGAAAACAGCCATGTAAAAATCAGTGACGCATGACATGCTAACTAAGTTTTCAGCTTTTAGAGGAACAGTTTGGCCAAAAATGGCCCCAGTTTCCCCATTACCCTATCCACTCATCGGCCACTTTATTAGGTACACCTTGCTAGTAAAAGGTTGGACCTCCTTTTGCCTTCAGAACTGCTTTAATTCTTCGTGGCAGACTTTCAACAAGGTGTTGGAAATGTTCCTCAGATATTTTGGTTGGTTATTTGAGTTCCTGCTGCCTTTCTATCATCTGGAACCAGTCTGCCCATTCTCCTCTGACCTCTCACATCAACAAGGCATTTTCGTCCACACAACTGACCGCTCGCTGGATATTTCCTCTTTTTCTGACCGTTCTCTGTGAACCCTAGAGATGGTTGTGCGTGAAAATCCCAGCAGATCAGCAGTTTCTGAAATACTCAGACCAGCCCGTCTGGCACCAACAACCACGCCACGTTCAAAGCCCCTTAAATCCCCTTTCTTCCCCGTTCTGATGCTCGGTCTGCACTTCAGCAAGTCGTCTTGACCACCTCTATATACAATCAAATACCCCAGATAGTGAACACATATCGGTCAGCTGGTCTTAAAAGATTGGCACTCCACTGCTGGTTCACCCAGAGACCACCCAGATTACTGTCCTGCATGCAAGCAGTAGCTAGTTTTCAGTCTCAGATTTTAAATGCATAGAGACTTTTATTTTAGAAAATAAACATAGAGACAAATATTAAACAACTGAGAAAAAAAAATTATGACTAGGCCTGATATTAAACTATTTTACAGAAAATATGATACTGTACTGGATTAAAATGTTACTTTATTTATTTACTAAACTCATTTACAAAGTGTAACCAAAGATAAGAAGAAAGGGAAAATCAGTAAATTGGACTCTGAGTGGGAAGTGAGCAATGATGAGTGCAGTTTTGTCTATTACTCTGCTTAACCTCTGGTGGGCTGCCCGGAAAACGCTGAGCAAAACCACCAGCTCTGCCGGCAGCAGCCCACTATTCTCCTGCTATCAGGTACAAAGAACCTTTTCACAATGCAAATAACCCATTAGTTATGCAAAGGGTTCTTTGAGCATTTATGGTTCTATACAGAAACATTTTCTTTACCAAACAACCCTTGAAGAACCATATTTTTATGTGCGTATGCTTTTAGCATTTTACAGTGACTCTTGTACAAGACAGATCACACATACTTAACTGTTCTGCTGGTTCTGGTGCCGGTTTGCCCACTTTTTTTTCTGAGAACCACATTGCTAAGGGAAATGTGATGGAATAGGGGACTGTGGACAGTAAACCACTGGCAGGATCCTTAAAGCTGTGATGATACAGAGTCCAAAAAGGTGTTCAGAGACATCAACACAATAGAATTTCAATCGATTGACACTGAAGCAGATCAGTGTCTGTGTTTACATGCCAATCCGACTGAGCACATTCCGATTACAGATTAAGTCTGAGGTATTTGTATGTTCACTCAACTCAACACTCGGAAAATCTCTGTTTACATGCTCACTACAAGTAATCAGATCCAAAGTGACGCACGTGCTGTAGAGAACCATTTAGTATAGACGTTACCATGACAACCAGCATCACGTGAGTGCAGTCAGAGTGAGATGAGCAGCAGTGAGCAGTGCTTGTGTTTCTAACTGCTTTAAAATGACGTCAGACTCAGGAAAACGTCCTTCACACGTCCTTATTAAAGAAGGCTGAGAGGAAGACGTCGTGTTCTGAGACACATAAGCTGGACGTCCGTCCCACCGCCGTCTTTTAAAGATCAGTATAAACTCTCACTATGACTGTGACGAGGAGTGAGGAGGCAGACGCATACGCTGCGATGAGCGACTTTTATTATGGGCAAATCCAGGGTCGTAGTCATGACAGTCCAGTTTCAAGTAGCCAATACGGAGAGAATGCGGGTCAGACATGATAAACAAACACAGAACCTCAACCAAGAACCAAACAACAAACAAGACCAAAACATCTAAACACCATCCAAACAGAACAAGCTTCCAAACATCAAGCATTACAAAGACCAACACAAACCAAGGCAAACACAGTTCTTAAAAACACGAGGGCTAACAAAGGATCACAAGACACAGGTGGGGACAATCAGGGGTGGAGTAACCAAACAAGGGGGTGGACTGAAAACCAAAACAAAAACACATGGGCTGAACCAAAACACAACACGAACACATGGACAGGACTGGGAGGGGCCAATCGTGACAATGACGCGACACACATGCAGACTTAAACTTTCCGATAGGGAATGTAATCGGATACAGACGTTTACACGGATATTATTCTCCTATTTACAGGATTGCCAACCTCGTTCAGTGGGATAGATTGTATTCTGAATGGCCTCAATCGGACTAGACTATTCCTCAGATTGAAGTGTTTACATGGACGTTTTCTATTCCGACTGAGCTATTTGTCAGATTATTAAAAGATTATTAGGCTGCACGTGGCTATTATTTTGCTAGTTGCTGATTATCCTTGATCTGATGATCTATCAGCGCTCCATCCACATGTACTTCAAACGTCATATCATATAACATCACCTCTCCTTATTGAATCCACACCCTCAGCTCAACTCACAGCTACGTTAAGAAGGACACGCAAGAAGCAGCTGAGCTCCATATGGTGCTCCACGCTGCAACTTGTCTGAAACAGCTGTCTGTCGATAAATGAGTTTAAAGCCTTATCCATAAAATAAACTGTATTATGGATTTTGTTTAGTATTAAACTACCAATATAATCACCATGAGAAGCCTTCTGTTTATGAAAGGAAACATGATTCGTCAGACTGCCTGATCGCCCGTTAGGCCCCGTATGCTGACGAGAATGAAGGACACTTTGTTTTAAAGCGACTGTCGAGTTCTTTGATTTCACTGTAAAGAAATTTAGGCCATTCTACAGAAACTTCCACTTTTTTTTTTTAATCACTATGTTTATATCAATACATCTATGCTTTTTCATTTTATTTGTGCTAGTTTATATATGCTGCTTTTCTTTTTTCTTTTTATTTATTTTTTTCATTTTATTTCAAAGCAGAAGCAGCAATCAATAAAAATGAAATGGTAACATTGATAATATGTTCCAGTACTTGCTTTAGATTATGTTGTTTTCTCCCAAGCTGACAAACTTAAAAAATACAAAAATTCAAGGGAACAAATCAAAAACCCCACACAATCCCCACTTTGCCTTTACAAAAATCTGCTTGTGCCAAACAAAACATACATTAGCACCCACCTGTACAGAGACGCAAAGCCAACGCACCAACAGACATGACCAAAGGACAATACAAAGGCAAATACATCTTTACATCAACATCTATACATAGGGACAGACAAATAAACACAGTAAAATAAATAAATAAATAATAAAATAAACCTAATGAATTAATTTTTCTTTATTGTATTTATAATCAGTTGGTGGGCAGTATTGACAGCCAATCAATATACAAGATAAAAGAATTCCACTTGGAAAAGAAGGAGTCAGTGTTACCTTTCAGAGTATAAGCAACTTTCTCCAATTTGAGCCGGTGACGTTTTTAATGAACGATGCATTTTACAAAACGGCTACAGAGCGTCAAAACACGTGTCGTCCATCATGGGATATTCACTAAAATATGGAATTTAATCCATTTGTGTTCTATTTTTTCACAATTACCCCAGAGAAAAGTCGGTCACACCAGTGACATCATGACCTAAATGAGAGAATCTCTGAGAACTGAGAGACGCAGTGGACTCACCACGAGCTTTTCTTCATAGATCCTCAGACAACAGGTCAAAGGAAGTCGAGTGACGTCATCGGTGTGACTTATTTCAAAATAAGAGATTTTTTGTTATGCAGTAACACCAGTGACTCGACTCCTGGGGAACTTTATCATTATATATTTTATAATATTTATTTTATCTGGCTTTTGCTTTCTTTATGACATTAAATTCATATGTTTCATAGTCATGTAGAGATTATTGCACTTAAAATAACAAGGGACACACGGAGGACAGGTTTGGAGCACTGGGTTTTTTTCAGAGCAATGGCAGAATTAAGTCCAATCAAATTCAATATATTATGAATACAGTCATATGCAAAGGTTTATGTGGCCACATGTAACATATTGGGGGAAAACAAACCCAAAATGTGGCCTGTGCAAAAGTTTTGGCACATTCGCACTTGCATTTTTCTTCTGATAAATTAAAGGAAACAGTAATTGTGCACCAAACTTAGCCAAAAATGCCATTTTTAAGCGTCTGTACGGTGTGTTACCTTCTTTTGCTTTCAAAAGTCAGTAAAACATGTCCTAAGACCTGAGGTGTTCACACTTTTGCATGCATCTGTATAGATTACATTGTGGTGTGGACATAATCGCGGATGCATCAGAGGGAAGGAAAGCATTTTTATTTTTTTAAATAGATGATTATGGGAACATTGGTGGGAGTGTTAGTGGGGAGTAGTTTATTAGGTTTTGAAAGGAAAAAATAATGAAGTACAAAGGTAAAATGGGAAATGGCAAGAAGCTCATGAAATGGCCTAAAGGGCCCTGAGTATATTGCCCCCCAAATTTCTAATGCGCTCGTGGCTGCTTACAGTTAAATCAGCACCTAATTTAATCTACTCTGCGCAGTTTGTTCGATCATTTGTATTACTGAATCACTTGCAATGAAATGTTGAACAGTATTACCTTTTTGTCTACATTGATGTTCTGTAAGAATTAGAGAACCACTGACGCAAGACCCACCCCTCCCCCTCTGCATCAAGGGTGGAGGATTCTCCCCCCCCACAGGAGTTCATTTTTCCCCAGTAGTGGGGAAGGATGCCCATTAGTGGGGAAAGAGGCCCCTTTCAAAGATTTTCAATTGGCTGCTCTTCCAACTTATTTATTTAATTGTATGTTGATTTATGCCAAACTCATGTACAAACAGGACTTTGCTATCAAGCAGTTGTCGAGTGCTTTGATGTGAAATGGTTCACTGTAAAGAAATTTAGGACTTTTTACAGAAAAGTCCACTTTTTTTTCAATCTATAGGAGTCACCTGCTTTTGCACCTGCTTTCCCTACTTAGCTAGTCCTTTTTAACCTTTACAGTTCTTTATATCAGAAGCAAAGTCCAGGTGAAGCTAGAAATGCTGCCCCTGCAGCCCAAATCCAGATTAAATGCTTTCTGTGCTTTAAAGGAAACTACAACCCCAATTCCAGTGAAGTTTGGACGTTGTGTAAAACATAAATACAACCAGAATACGATGATCTGCAAATCCTTTTCGACCTATATTCAATTGAATACACTACAAAGACGAGATATTTAATGTTCAAACGATTAAACTTTATTGTTTTTTGCAAATATTCACTCATTTTGAATTTGATGCCTGCAACACGTTCCAAAGAAGTTGGGACAGGGGCAACAAAAGACTGGGAAAGTTGAGGAATGCTCTGTTTTTATTTAGATTTTACACAACATCCCAACTTCATTGGAATTGGGGTTGTATCAGGAGAAGCCCAACTTATTTTGCCTTTTGTTTACTTACAGCTTTTAACGCTTTGTTTTTTGTTTGTTTCGCTGTTTACATACTTAAAACAGCAACGCAATTCACACTTTACGGTGACCAAAAGGACTGACCCTGTGTGTCCTCAGTGACACAGTGAGATTTCAGTGAGTAGTTCAGTCAGTAATGCAGTTCAGATCCTGCATTTATGTCTATTTAAGTCCCCACAACAGCTATATACGATATACAACGTTCCCTCGTGTCTCAAACAGTCCTCTGACTCAGACTTAGTGCTGAGAAATAAAAATATTCAGCTAAATAAACATAAACAACAACACAAAAACGCGATCACACTTACAAAACTGAGGCTAAAGGCCAGCCATGCTGCTGAGCTGAGAGAGTGGGGTGACGGAAATGCAGCATCCCAGTTCCACACACTGAGTGCTCTTTCCCTCAACATCACACAAACAGGCCCTAAAACACATTTTAACACAGAATAACAATAAACATGACAAATATGAGGAGAAAATGTATCATATCTAGCTCTGTCTTTCAGTTGACATTGATTCTGAGTATTAAAAACACCTGGTATTAAATATGCAGCTCAGTTTGTAATTAAAATTAAAGCCTTTCTTTCTGTGTATCAGAGTTTGGGCACTCAGCCTGAATCCAAGAGGACAGAAAATCAATAAAAATTGTTTATTTTCACTCATAATGACCAACAGAATGAATCGCCATCAGAATTACTCCACTTTCAGCTCCCAGACGCTCCAGACGAACACTTTCTGAAAAGGGATCGTTTTTTTAGGTCTCTGTAAGCAAAAAAGTACAAAGTTTATCAGGCACTGGGTACATTTTTGATCAAATTCATAAAGATATCAAATGTCTTTTAACATTTACGTCAAATAATGGCACATCTGAGAAGCGCAGGGTCTCCTGAATCACCGTCATATGTCATGTGTGACTGTCACAGGTAAATACTTTATAATTGCAATTATAATTGTAATTGACCCAAAATATTTAAAAAATCTCCAAAATTCAGGGTTTTTAGGTTTGAAGCACTTTGAATGAGCTTTTGTGTTTGATGTGAATTGGCCTCGCCTTGTTCTTAGGACCCAGAATCACTTTCCTGAACAGGGCCGTGTTTTCAGAAGGAGGGTGGGACCCACTCTAGTTCCGCAGTAATGACACGGATGCTGCTCGCGCCGGATAATGGAGAAAGCACATTTACACACACCCTCTCCTCAAATCTAAATGGGTGTAAAGTTACCAGCAGAGGTGATTATAATTAAAAGAATGTCTATCAGCTACTAATGGTTCTTTTAATCATTCTCTCTCCATCTCTCTCGCTCGCTCGCTCTCTCTCTCCCTCTCTCCATCTCTCTCTCTCTCTCGCTCTCTCTTCCTCCATCTCTCTCTCTCTGCTGATAAATACAAGTGCCCAGGGTGCATTTTAGCTTTAGCACCAGGCTCTGTATTCATAAGGCCCAGATTAATTCAGCATTTAGTACAGCTTAAAGTACACACAGCGCACCACTTACAGTCGCCGCATCAATATCTGGACATCCACTCAAGGCCTTTATAGAGTCTTTCTTTTCCGGGTGGCATCAATATCTGTCATAGGAAGCTAAATGCATAATCAAAACGGCCAATAGTTCCAAAAAAACACAGTTAAACCTGCATATGTAAACAGATTTTAGCATTATATTCTTACATGTTGCAAATGTGATATACTGTACTTGTGTTAGGGTTAAAATGTATTGATGTTTTAAAATAAAACAATGCTATTTTAATATTATATTATTACACCTTCTTGAACCTCAATTTAGCAAAATTGGTTTATAAATAAATCAATTCCAGACACCATAGAAGAGCTCGTCCTCACGGTCGTGTGTGAAGGCTGAGGCCATATTTTGAGTTTTTTCTTAAACTTTAACTACAATAATCTCTACATGACTGTGAAAAATATGATTTAAATGACAAAGAAAACAAAAGGCAAATAAATATTATAAAATATAGAATGAAATTTCCCCAGGAGTCGAGTCACTGGTGTTACTGCATATTTAAAAATCTCTTATTTTGAAATAAAAGTCACACCGATGACATCACTCGACGTCCTTTCACCTGTTTTCTGAGGATCTATGAAGAAAAGCTCGTGGTGAGTCCACTGCGTCTCTCAGTTCTCAGAGATCTTCTCATTCAGCTCATGACCTCATATGAAGCGTTTAGCTGACGTCACTGGAGTGACCGACTTTATTCTGAGGTCACTGTGAACAAACAGAATACAAATGGATTAAATTCCATATTTTAGTGGGTATATCATGATTGACAACATTTTGTAAAATGCATTGTTCTTTAAGGGCCACTGGTGTTACCTTTCTTATGTGTAACACCAATGACAATCAGTAACACTGAAGACTAGAATAACCAACACAGCACTGAACTCAAAGTGGATGTCACCTCCAGCCATACCCACTCTCTGAGACAGAACAACACAAACACATGCCACAAACTTTTACCTGACAAAACAACAACAAAAGCAAAATTTAAGTCCATTTTCCAGAGGGTGTCACCTCCCCTGATCCTCTTGGCACGGCCATCAGCATGGCAGCGCCTCATGATCGTCTAAAGGCCAGCGCCAGCCAGTAGTGGGTCGATACATAGCCCCCCTTTTAAAGGTTGACCATCCTGGACTAATAACACACACGGTATGTGTGTGATCTACCCATTAAGAGATGAAAGCCTGTGTTCTGAATCATTACATCTCTAAAATGACCATTAGAGATTTATCTTATTTTCCATTTTGCACCTTTTATTCACCATTCGAGAAGAGTGGTCCGTTTTCCTGCTGGGGGGGGGGGGGGTCTTTCAAAGCCAGTTGTGCAGAGCTGAATCACACCAGTCCTGTCTGCTCATTTCTAGCCTCGTTGTGTTTTTTCACCACTGTGTCTGGCACCAGGTTGTTTACTTTGGAGGCAGCACTGTCAATCATTATGATTTCTGACGTAAAATCTACATTTCTGGTGAAAAAAACATGATGATGCCAGATATAACTACACAAGCAGGACATTAACTGCGTAACTTACTATTAATGTAAGCAATAAAGCACAAATAGGAGGTTGTTATTGTAAATAACATCACGGTTTGGCTGCAGATCATCACAGACTCAACCTTGTGTTCCACCGCATTCGTGCAACAGTATAATAACTACTGCAAAGAAGGCCTGAACATTATCTCAAATAAATGATCTTAGTATTGGCCTATAGCATGATCATGATTCATAAACTATACATGGTGCAGCCCTAACTCTGAAGATTTGAGGCAGGCCAAGCTGGGGACATTCGCTATGTACCAAAAACACAGACCAAACACTTAAATCAATCGGTGCGTAGCAGGCCATTAGTCTCCGCTCAATTATTTATTAGGCAGTAAAAGGCTTCTGTGTAAAGTAAATGGTGCTTGCAGACTCAACATGCAGCCAGCCAGATCCTGTATCTCAAAGGAGCAGCCACAAGGCGAGTGTGTGAGGCGGTAAATGACCTGTGTGTGTTTAATCTTGTACAGTTTAAGACCAAGAATATCCTCATTGTGTGTGGAGACAAACAGGGTTTTGCCCACTGCACTGCAAAGACTCCACGTTTCGGTTTTTTAAACCTGAAAGAGCGAAACTGTGTGGTTTTGGTTACTGAGGTTCAGATTAGGGTCAGATTATTTTAGGATTAGAGGATTCTCTTTACATATAGATACTGTTCATTATACGCCGTCAATGTCCAAAACAAAAAACAAACAAAAAGTTATTTCCTAAATTGTAACTTTACAGGAGACAACAAGAGCCTTTGTAACGTTTACCGTACATTGAAGCAATATTATAGTTTTGGGGTAATTTTGGAGCTATAATGTAATAAATTGATGTAATGAAATGAATTTTTAGCACTGCTGGACTTTTATTGTGAAATTTTGACACTATGTAAAATGACAACTGCTCTGTTCACATGAAATGTAAAGAACAATGCATGTTTTTTAAGGATATTATTACTAATAGATACTGAATAAACATAATAAATCTATCTATCTATCTATCTATCTATCTATACATATACACTCACTGGCCACTTTATTAGGTATTGCTAGTAAAAGGTTGGACCCCCTTTTGCCTTCAGAACTTTCTTAATTCTTCATGTCAGACTTTCAACAAGGTGTTGGAAACGTTCCTCAGAGATTCTGGTTGGTTATTTGAGTTCCTGCTGCCTTTCTATCATCTGGAACCAGTCTGCCCGTTCTCCTCTGACCTCTCACATCAACAAGGCATTTTCGTCCACACAGCTGACCGCTCACTGGATGTTTCCTCTTTTTCGGACCGTTCTCTGTAAACCCTAGAGATGGTTGAGCGTGAAAATCCCAGCAGATCAGCAGTTTCTGAAATACTCAGACCAGCCCGTCTGGCACCAACAACCACGGCACGTTCAAAGCCCCTTAAATCCCCTTTCTTCCCCGTTCTGATGCTCGGCCTGCACTTCAGCAAGTCGTCTTGACCACCTCTACACACCTGAATGCAGTGAGTTGCAACCGTGTGATTGGCTGATTAGCTGTTTGTGTTAACAAGCAACTGTACCTAATAAAGTGGCCGTGGGTGTATACAGTCCCACACACACACATATACACACATATATATATAAGAACCTACATATAGTACATGTACTATGTATAGTGACTTACATATTGTCACTGGACAAAATGATGTAGTAACCGATTTCATGGCTTTTCTTGAGTTGACTCAACTTGAGGACACCAGAATTCACACAGCTCAAACTTCTTAGTTGAGTCTTAAATTCTCCCCGCTGCTGTTTCTGGGTCTGCATCTCAGTTAGATAAACAAAACTGAGTTTGTGTGTTTTACTCAGTTTCTCCACTAGCTGGCGCTCCTTCTATCACACAGTACCATCTGGCATATGTTCCTCTTGGGCTTGTAGATATGGACAGCTGTGGCATTGCTAGGCTTCATACTCACAACCTCCTGGTGTTGGGGTGATTTAGTAAAGGCCGTCTCATGTGGTGCAGCTGTCTAAAGTCCAAACAACAAATATTTTCTCCAGTGTTTTAAACACAAAGACACAAAACCTGAGCTGCTTCATGCGTTCCTGAGTGGTGCAGTGGACTAAGCTGTTACCCCAAATGAAGGTTGTGAGTTTGAGCCCCAGTGATGCCACAGCCATCCGTAAGTGTCCCCAAGAGGAAAAAATGTCTAGCAGGATTGTTGGATGGATGGAAATACTTTTTTTTTTTAAGTTGTGTGAACTCTGGTGTCCTCAGGTTTAGTGCAATCAAGAAAAGCCTTGTAATCAGTTATTATATCTTGTTGAGTTGAGCTGACGTCTCATTTTTAACACTGTATAGCCTTAAATATATAATACATGTGGGGCATTCTATTAAAATCCTACATATAGTTACTTGCAAATTGTTGTTGGGCAAATACAAACATCCAAATAGTAGCCTTTCAGGAGAAGGCAAGAATGTTCCTAGTGTTTCATGCAAGTTTAAGCAGAAATTTTTCATTCCAAGTGATTGTGGAGAGATACATGCTTTTCTTTGGACAACAACGCAAGTGTGACATTATGTACCGACGCTGTATAAAAGCAACATGTGTATAAGAATAAGGAAAATACACAAAACACACAAGAACAAGACAGAAACACTCTTTTGTTTGGTCAAATATCTGTGCAAACAAGATCACTGGAGAAAAACTAAACCGAGCAACTTCAACAGCAGCAAGTATCTCATTAATGTTGCTAATACAAATTTTCATTATGCTATTTATCCTCACACCCTGATAGCTTACACACAGAAATTAAATCAGCGTATCTCGACAAACAAGGCCGGGCTGCTTTGAGCTAATGCTAAGCCCAGAAGACCGCGCGAGCTGGATTTGGGGGGCTAATATCATTCCATTAGATCAACTCCTGCATTAACACTGGGATTAAATGAGCTCCGGGTGAGACGGGGCAGAGATTTAGAAGGCTGGCTGTGTGTTTACATCAGTAATCCCTCGAAACTCTGAAGACTCGAGTTCTGAAAGCAGCTTGAGGAAGACGCAAATTAAAAAAACTTCTGACTTACCCAAAGTGCGTCCAAGTTCATCTCTCAGAGAATGCGGAAAAGTTCGTTTTCTGCCTTTTTTACTCGCCCAGTGTAATCACGGCGCTTTCTGACAACTCTAAATGTCACCGTCTGCGTTCCAAACTTACATTTGTTTCCTCTTAGTAACTGTAAGACTTGGTTTGAATGAGGATGATGCAGCACCTTGCTTGAAAGGCTGGTGATAAATAGCCTCAGCTATGACTTAGGCAGACTAAAATAGAGATTGAAAGGCCAGCAGAATGAAAAAGAGAAACATTTACAGCCGTAGTTAAATTGTGGGCTCCTTGTTTTTCAAAATTCTTCGAACCCCAACCCACACTTCACAGGTCACAGGACAATAAAGGAGTCACCTGTGACTGAAACGTACCAAGGGTGTAAAACCACCATGAGCGTGGATTTTGATTTGGCATGAACTGGACAGGTTTCTGGATGTAGGTGACATCAACATTCAGCCACTCTCGCTTCAAAGAATTGTGCAGTTCAGCCAGACGTCTTTCAATCGTGATTGTTGTCAAATGTTATTAAAGCTATACTGTAACGGGGAGCGATGAGGCGGACGCATACGCTGAGATAAGCGACTTTTATTCTGGGTAAATCCAGGGTCATATAGCCGAAGCGAGTGGGGGACAGACAGGACAAGATAAACACCAAACATGAAGCAAAAGATACAAAGAGCACAAACACAACGAGCAAACAACAACCAGCGAAAACCAAGGCCAAACACAGGGCTTAAATACACAGAGACAACGAGAGACAGGGGAAAACAATCAGGGGCGGAGTTACAAAACCAAAACAAATGCACCTGGAGTGGGAGGAGCCAATCGTGACATATACGATGTAAGTTGTGGAGATTTGGAGACCTCTCTGGTGGAAATGTAACTCCACACAATGTGCTGAACAACATTTTGTGACATATCTATGCTTCAGACCCCTTCCCCCAGTGGATGAATCTCATGATTACAAAAACGTTGAAAAAGAGAACTCTTCTTAGGACAGGGGGTCGGCAACATGTGCCTCTGGACCCACATATGGCTCGTTTACTGCCCTGTTGTGGCTGCATGGGAGAATTAGATGTTTAGGTATTGTCACGATTGGCCCCTCCTAGTCCTGTCCATGTGTTCGTGTTGTGTTTTGATCTTCCATGTGCGTCTGTTTTGGTTTCCTAGTCTGGCCCCTTGTTTTGGTGACTCCTCCCCTGATTATTCTCACCTGCTTCCAGGTGTCTTGTGAACCCTCGTTAGCCCTCTTGTATTTAAGCCCTGTGTTTTCATTAGTCTAGTGCTGGTCTTTATTTGATTTGCACTGTTGGTTGTTCTGGTGTTGGTGTTATCTGCTGAGGTGTTTGTTCTGTTCTGTTGTATTCTGGTTTATGTTATGTCTGTCCCCCCGATATATCCGTGTTGGCTCTATGACCCAGGACTGTCTCGACCCTGATTTTTCATTTGCCCTTAATGAATCTCGCTTATCTCAGCATTCGCCTCCTCACTCCCCATTACAGGTATTAATAAAATAATCCTCCTCTACAGTAAAATAAAGCTCTGCTGATCCTTCAACACCGTAGAACTGCCGATTCACCCTTTAACCCTGAAGATCAGTGCAGACTGAGCTGATACTGAAGGGGCAAGGCGAACGATTTAAGACAAACATTGATAATTTGGAGATGAATCGACGTTTAATACGTTTAATCTGCAACAAGAAACTGTCGAACGTTAAAAGTCGCAAAGCTGAAGTCAAATTTTCCCATTCCACCTTGGAATGGGAGTATTTGAACAAGAAGATGGTGAAGGAGAAGAATTCAGTCTGAACTTTGAGAGACGATTTAAGAGAAACCACTCTGCTCTTGCGAAGTTTCCTGCTGGAGATGCGAGAGAAGCAGCTTCACTGTAGCTGAGCTAAAGCTTAAAGCAGAGCAAAGTAAGTCTGTGTTTTTATTTATATTATATTTTTATCCTATCCCAGCACATCAGCACATACTGAGACATATTTACAGCCAAGATGGTAAAATGGACATAAAAATTTGTGGCTCCCAAGGTGGTTAGATTTTCGTTGAAAGGAGAAAATGGCTCTGCTTAAAATTTGAGTTGCGACGCCTGAACTAGAATATAATGGAATTATGTTGCATTGTCATCATCTTCCTCAGTTGATGTTGGTGTTGCATTTGAGACCTAAACATCGAGCCAGATCATCTTTTTGAGTTCATACATGTAAAAACGCATGATGTGGCGTGTAAAACTCCCAACCCAGCACCTCTTATCTTTTAAGTGACTATTGCAGGCTTCTCAGGCCGCTTTGCAGATGTGTGCACCCATCATATTTTTAATAATAATAATAATAATAATAATAATACATTTTATTTCATGGCGCCTTTCAAAAACCCAAGGTCACCTTACAAAACAGGAAAAAGCAACAATAATAATAAATGTGAATCAATAATCATTTGAATACGTCAAAGTAAAACAATACTAAAATACTAAAATACTAAATGTTTTAATGTTGTTTTCCCTCCTGACTGAGTAATGCTACTTTTTTCGATGGTAAAACAAATAAATTTACTTATTGCAGCTTTAAGGGATCAATAATGAATGCAGGTTGCTTTACTTTTAACCATCATCTGCTCAGCATTGTATTCATTCCCTGAAAAGAAGGAATGTGCACTGTAATTTATTCATGAACACATAATGAAGTTTACGCTAAACATCACCGCGTGCCTTTTTCTAATTCCCTACATTGTATGCTCATTACTCACTAATGAATGTTTGTAATTAATGTTTCAAAAAAAAAGATTATGCAATTACCAATCGTTACCTTAATATCAAGGACGACGCTCTGAGACCAAAGGGCTGAAGATGCAAATAGTTATTTTAAACGAACCAAATATTTAGAGGCGTTTTTGCCTGATTTCACTGTGGAAAAAATTGATAAAATTTCAAAAGAAAGTGCCCAAACTTTTGAGGGGCAGTGTTTTTGATGGGACGCTACGTCTTACGACATCTGCACTCGCAATTCTATTTTACATTTACAGTCTTAAGAGCCAGTTTTAGAGGGTACACCTTCTTTGGTGTCTTGGTCATTTCAATAAAATGACCGCAGACTAAGCTTAAGACGTTAATCACGTCTCTGAGATCCTGCCAGACCTGTATCAGCAGGGTCAGGCCGGGTAAGAGGAAAAGTCTGAATTTGTTTGCCTGTTTCCACCTAAAGGACGACACACAGATGAAATGAGAGAATAAACTTTATTGATACATCAATGCAACTCTCTCCAGAGCCATGACTCGGGTCCAGGATCAATACTAAGTTGTTTGTGTTGTGTTTTCCCTTTAAAGCGAGTTTAAATAGAGGATGCGCTTCCCATTACGCCGCAATGCTTTCCGATTTTATCTTTTAAACGAGCTACAAACAAACAAACAGACGTGAGCATCGATGTTGTACACAGCTAACCCCAATTGAATCTGGCTCGGATCGCTTACGAGGTTACAGGCAAAGGATGAAGAAGTTTGAAGGCCAAATATCACGTCACAGCACTGATGCATATGAACCTGCGGTCAAATCTGCTCCACTTTGTCAGTTTGACTGTTTTTAATGATGAATAGACCAAAAGGAATGGTCCAAAATTACCTATATGACCTTCTTGGACATCCCATTTCAAAGCTATGGGCATTAATATGGAGTTATCACATTTAAAACATTACAACTTTTTCCTTGAAATGTGTGTGTGTGTAAGTGTGTGTGTGTGTGTGTGTGTGTGTGTGTGTAAATGTGTGTGTGCATGTTTGTGAATGTGTGTGTGTGTAAATGTGTGTATGTGTGTGTGAATTTGTCTGTGTGTGTGCATGTTTGTGAATGTGTGTGTATGTGTGTGTGAATGTGTGTGTGTGTGCGGTGTGTGAGTGTGTGTGTGTATGTGAGTGTGTGTGTGTGCGCGTGTTTGTGAATGTGTGTGTATGTGTGTAAATGTGTGTGTGTGTGTGAATGTGTGTGTGTGTGTAAATGTGTGTGAATGTGAGTGTTTGTGTGTGTGTGTGTGTGTGTGTGCGCGTGTTTGTGAATGTGGGTGTGTGTGTGTGTGTGTGTGTGTGTGTGTGTGTGCGGCTGATTAGCCCTGCGTGTTTGATTGAGCTTGGCAGGCTGTAATGTTCCTCGGAGTCTCGTCTCCGGCAGCTTTGTGGACGATGTCTTGGAAAACAAAAGGCCAACTTACCAACATGAGCCCATTCAGTCAGTAATCCCTGCAACAATCTACACGCCTGCAAAAGCCCATTTAACAGGCTTTAAAGGGCCACCGAGGAATCCGGAGGCAATCTGAACAGCCGCTCTGCTCAGGGAGGGAAACCGGGGCTGGGGGTGATAATAAGGGGCTTTGGACATTTCTTTACTGGAGCTTTTGATTCACCCAAATGACTTTTTGTTGTTCTTGTTGTTCTTTGTGCTTTATTTGTTCTGTTTTTGTTCCGAGTCAGACTTATTTTCCCAAAATTCCATTACAGTCCTGACGACTGAGCACTGAGACAAAGGGGGCAATGGTGAGAGAGAGAGAGAGAGAGAGAGAGAGAGAGAGATTCAGAGAGAGACAGAGAGATAGTTAGAGACAGAGAGAGAGACAGAGATATTCAGAGAGACAGAGAGAGAGAGACAGAGAGAGACAGAGAGAGAGAGAGAGAGACAGAGAGAGAGAGAGAGAGAGACAGAGAGAGAGAGAGAGAGAGACACAGAGAGATAGAGAGAAACAGAGAGATAGTTAGAGACAGAGATATTCAGAGAGACAGAGAGAGAGACAGAGAGAGAGACAGAGAGATATTCAGAGAGACAGAGAGAGAGAGAGAGAGAGACAGAGAGAGAGAGAGAGACAGAGAGAGAGAGAGATAGAGACATTAAGAGAGAGAGACAGAGAGAGAGAGAGAGAGACAGAGAGAGAGAGAGAGAGAGACAGTGAGAGAGACAGAGAGATATTCAGAGAGATAGAGAGAGAGAGAGAGAGAGAGAGAGAGAGAGAGACATTCAGAGAGAGAGAGAGAGAGAGAGAGTGAGAGAGAGAGAGAGAGAGAGAGACAGAGACAGTGAGAGAGACAGAGAGATATTCAGAGAGATAGAGACAAAGAGAGAGAGAGAGAGAGAGAGAGACACATTCAGAGAGAGAGAGAGAGAGAGAGAGAGACAGAGAGATATTCAGAGAGATAGAGACAAAGAGAGAGAGAGAGAGAGAGAGAGACACATTCAGAGAGAGAGAGAGAGAGAGAGAGAGAGAGAGTCTGTGGGGTCTCTGCAGGTACATGAGAGGAAACAGGAGCAATACAAAGAGAAAAGGCCGCTCCACGTCTGAAAGAGCGGTGAAATTGCTGGCTGGCTGGCCGTGTTAAACATTATTAAGTGCAATTTGGTGTCTTACTTCATGTATCATTACAATGCCATTTGCCGTTCTCCAAGATAAAAGTGTTCCAAACCCTTTGAAGGGAGCTGGAGCGAGCAGGCAGGAGTCGCCACTGTTTGCAAAGCGTAAAAAGCCTTTTTATTAAAAACCAACCAGATGCCGTTTCTTACGCTCAAAGCGCTTTTCCCCCTTTACAGCGGCCAAAAATCAGCAGAAGTACAATATGCACATTCTTTAATCCCCAGGCGCTCAATGGGCCGATGCACAGGCATTGTTTAAAAATAAAAGTAGGCGCTGATGTTGGATTCATTCAGTGGTGTTTATTTTTATCGAACGCTTTTTGGGCCCTTTGCAAAAGCGCGGCATTGTGGGTAATGAATGAAGAGCTCCACTGACTTTCAAACGTTGTTATGAAAAGTGTTTTAATGGAGGAGATCAGCTTTGCACAAACATGATAACAAACGTCAGACCGCACGCTCTCCTGTCAGAGTCGTCCATCACGGCCACTTTATCAGGGACTATTGCTCTTCGACTGACCAGACATTTGACGGGGTCCATCATAGATCTTATTAGACCCGCTTAATCAGTGGCGTCTCTACATTAGAGGCACCGCCAGATGTTGCTGTGGAGCTGTGCATGACATGATCAATAATATTGATTCAGTATAACATCTAATATATTTTTTTTTCTTCGTAACTAACACTGTTATGAGTTTATTACATATGACAGTGGTCGGGCTGTCTGATACATTCCACATATCTTCCTGTACCTGTGGTGTAAAAGCCAGTAGGCTCCCGATTTCTCCTAGCAGTCTTGGTTCGGTGAGCGTGAGGTCCGTCAGAGCTCGTCTAACCCAGTGAGCAGTTAAAATCCCTCTGCGCATGTTCAACACACTCTCATTAGCCAGCTGTGGGGCTGATCTCGCTGGCCGCCTGCTGAGAGCAGCCAATAAAACATAACACATTTAAGTGATACTTTTTTGATCCCACAAACGGGGAAATTCCTCCTCCGCATTTACCCCATCCATGAAGTGAAACACCACATACAAACTAGTGAACACACACACTAGGGGGCAGTGAGCACACTTGCCCAGAGCGGTGGGCAGCCCTATCCACGGCACCCGGGGAGCAGTTGGGGGTTAGGTGTCTTGCTCAAGGATACCTCAGTCATGGACTGTCGGCCCTGGGGATCGAACCGGCGACCTTCTGGTCACAGGGCCAGTTCCCTAACCTCCAGCCCACGACTGCCCCATTTCCATACGTTCAGACGCTTAGTAACGCTGTTTACGGTGTGGGCGTCACTACACAGTTAGCCACCGTTCCTCATCAGTTGTGGTGACAATAGAAAGGCGATATAATGAATTGAAAATGTAATAAACGTTAAATTTGGTTCCAGCCATTAGAGCAGAAAGTAGATTTGGGACACACCAGCCAGAGGATTTCAACACCATTCAGTCCGGAAAGGACAAACACGGCTCCTTCAGTCCAGAGAGGTTCAAGAGAAAAACACGGCTGACTGTGAGTGTAGCTAAAGACGCTCGTCTGCTTTCCTCGCCTGAATTCACTTGAATTGATTCATGGATTTCTGGACTTTAAGAGAGGTTTTTGACCAGTTTGTCCAGATGAAAGATCGACGTGCATCTTGTCTTTTCGAGCAGTGACCATCACTGTGAGTCATTCTGCGTTATTACAGGGTTTGTTATTCCTAAAGCCTGGAAAACGTGTTTCCCTGCTCTGATGTGTTGGACGAGTATTTGCAGACCCCAGCGATCGCCGCTGATAGATGACGTCGGATTCGTAATGCGACGCTGTTTAACCAGGTTCTTTGAGATCTGATGTCGTGATCATATCACTCATATTCCCGTCTCCACTTCCACCAACTCCTGCACCGTTACGCTACTCTGTGAATGTGTGACTTCACTGATGGACGGTGTTTGTGTTTGGACCAGGTTTGTGTGGAGTTTCAGTGAGGAGTCACTGCTGCCCCTACAGTTTATTGTGCCCCACCAGTCAGAGACGCCACTGAGCTGAATATTTGCCAGAGACTTCATTGGAAACCCCTTTCATTTAGCTTCACTTTATGAGAGATTGTCTGAGCCACCCTTCACTCCTATATCTGTGGTCAAGCATTGACCACAAAGCCACTCTGTTCTCACCAGTGATCAACAAAATTGTGTGATTAATAAAGGGATAAACTTTGCCACAGGGAGTAAAAGAGCCCTTTCACCGCTGATTAACGCTACACTGAATGCAGTTTGGGCTTCAAAGTTGCTGCTACAGCCGCTTTCAGAGCAACAGTTTCCGTTTTCTCCCTCAGTAATGATCAGTATCTGAGACCGAGAGCTCGGCGCAGAGTAGATGTTCGTTTAATGGAGCCGGTGGTTCCACCTTAAATGCTGTCTGAGCTGCCTGAATGTAACTGCTGCACTATTTAAGGTGGAACGGGAAAATTCGAATGAGAAGCGACTTCAACCTCGTGACTTTTTGGTGTTTGGCTGTTTCTCGTCGCAGATTAAACGTATCAGGAAACCAGCTGAGAGCTTATAAACACAAATAAACCGTCACCAGCGGCGCTGCGGACCCTGACGACCCGGTGCGCCCCCTGCTGGGATGTGGCGTGTTTAGCTTTTGGCTGCTTTAACTAGTTTACTGTTATCGAGCTGTTTCAGCATCTCCAGATAACATGGCTATTCTAGCGTCTTTGGTTCTAGTTATTCTCACCTCCACCGGTTCATCTCTCTGTAGACGTAGCTGACGTTGCTGTGCTCTGACAGCTGTGAAGGAGTTAAACCACTAATCATTCACACCCTCTGTTTAGGCTGGACTCCTGCATTGTTGTGTGTTTGGTTCTCCATCAGTTCTGGACACATCCTCCAGTTTCAACCTTGGCAGCTATGACAGAGATAGAGTGACGTACCTCTCTGTGGCGGCTGAAGTGATGCGAGCGCCTGTGTTGTTGAGGTTAGAGGAACTTGTTTTAGTAGCATTTACGCTCTTCCACTTTTGTGAAAAGGGCCTATTGGGTTGTTTTCTCCAGGTCAGCAGGGAGCTAACAACAGGTAATCAGCACTGAGCAACAGCAGAGCTTTTTTTTTGCTCACCTGAAGGCTTAAATGGTGCCACTTTTCACTGTACTTAATTTTTGGGTACACACTTCAAAATGATGGTTCTGAAAGGGTTCTCTAGTAAAAAAACGCTTCTATTTAGAACCATGAATACTCAAAGAACCCTTCCTATGATTAACCCTCCTGTCCTCTTCGCCTACCGCCCCTTACTTTAGTGTTCCCGGTCAAAATTGACCGGTCTGTTTTAATTAGCACAAAAACCATTTTCATTATTCAACATTCTTTAACTGTGAACGTCTCAAAGTAGTCTTTAACCTGTATTTATAGAATTAGACATAAAATAACTGCAGCGCAAATATAAATAGAGTGAGTGAACTGGGGGGTGTGTATGAGGATGAGTGAGTGAGGAGTGATGAGTGATGAGTGGGGGGGTGTGTATGAGGATGAGTGAGCGAGTTTGGGGGGGTGTGTATGAGGATGAGCGAGTGAGTTGGGGGGGTGTGTATGAGGATGAGCGAGTGAGTTGGGGGGGTGTGTATGAGGATGAGCGAGTGAGTTGGGGGGGTGTGTATGAGGATGAGTGAGTGAGTTGGGGGTGTGTGTATGAGGATGAGTGAGTGAGGAGTGATGAGTGATGAGTGGGGGGGTGTGTATGAGGATGAGTGAGCGAGTTTGGGGGGGTGTGTATGAGGATGAGCGAGTGAGTTGGGGGGGTGTGTATGAGGATGAGCGAGTGAGTTGGGGGGGTGTGTATGAGGATGAGTGAGTGAGTTGGGGGTGTGTATGAGGATGAGCGAGTGAGTTGGGGGTGTGTATGAGGATGAGCGAGTGAGTTGGGGGGGCGTGTATGAGGATGAGCGAGTGAGTTGGGGGGGCGTGTATGAGGATGAGCGAGTGAGTTGGGGGGGCGTGTATGAGGATGAGCGAGTGAGTTGGGTGGGCGTGTATGAGGATGAGCGAGTGAGTTGGGGGGGCGTGTATGAGGATGAGCGAGTGAGTTTGGGGGGGCGTGTATGAGGATGAGCGAGTGAGTTGGGGGGGCGTGTATGAGGATGAGCGAGTGAGTTGGGGGGGCGTGTATGAGGATGAGCGAGTGAGTTGGGGGGGCGTGTATGAGGATGAGCGAGTGAGTTGGGGGTGTGTATGAGGATGAGCGAGTGAGTTGGGGGGGCGTGTATGAGGATGAGCGAGTGAGTTGGGGGGGCGTGTATGAGGATGAGCGAGTGAGTTGGGGGGGGCGTGTATGAGGATGAGCGAGTGAGTCGGGGGGGGGCGTGTATGAGGATGAGCGAGCGAGTCGGGGGGGCGTGTATGAGGATGAGCGAGCGAGTCGGGGGGGCGTGTATGAGGATGAGCGAGCGAGTCGGGGGGGGTGTGTATGAGGATGAGCGAGCGAGTCGGGGGGGGTGTGTATGAGGATGAGCGAGTGAGTTGGGGGGGCGTGTATGAGGATGAGCGAGCGAGTCGGGGGGGCGTGTATGAGGATGAGCGAGCGAGTCGGGGGGGGGCGTGTATGAGGATGAGCGAGCGAGTTGGGGGGGGTGAGTATGAGGATGCTCTCTGTCTGATGGGTGAATATAATATAGTCTGGATACCCATTCGTTTCGTATGGCGGTCACTTCTGACCGGGAACCCCACAGGTGTAATGATTGATTGATTAAACACTCAAAATCCAATGAAAGAGGTGATCGTCACTTTTATATGTTCTAGTGCACAGCATGGAGGATATCATGAGGCCTTGAGACAGTCAGGTGTAAAACACAACATTTATGAGTGTTTGAAGTTGTAAATCAGTCAGATTTGACCCGAACATGACAGGAAGGGTTTTTCCTAATTTGTGTTGATCGCTTTTGCGTTCAGCTTCACATTAGTAACTCATCCAGTCACTGGAGTAATTACAGACTGTGTTGTTGTTTATCTTAATGCTACATGCTAACGTAAAGCAAAAAGCTAGCCGTGACATTCGGAAGCCTTTTGATCTTCCCAGCCAGTGAAATGGCCAAAGAGTAGAAGTGTGAGGTCAGAGTTTCTAGTGGACAGTCTGTCAGAAAAGCCACGTGCTGATCGTCAGAGGGCGAATGCTAGTGCTTTAGCTGCTGCAGTAGTCAGAGGCAGCGCACTGCTATGCTAAGCACAGCGCCTCCTCCGCCGCACCAGCGGAGAGACGACGACAAGTGAGAAAAATCATTCTTCCTCTTTCATTTCCCTCCAAAATAATATTTAATGTGTGTGTGTGTGAGAGAGAGACGCTCATGAATTTTTCAGAGATCCCTCAGCGCAGGCAGGTCTCAGCAGCTTTTAATCAGTGTCAGGCACACCTTGCATCACGTCTCTCCGGAGGGCTAAACACATGCGCCCACACAGGTTTGTATTCCTGTCTTTGCCGAGTGTTTCCATGTCTCTGCGTATGACTGTAGCTAAATACGGCTGTGATACAGACTTAGATACACATTCCTAGACGCCACGTCGTCTGTCGTTCTCTATCTGAGGCGACACGTCTGACCGTCCGCCACGTTGGAGAGGTCAAGATCCTCTCGTGAACAGATTCACTTGTACTGAGAGACGATGAGTCTCAGGATTAAATCAGCCACAGCTTCCTCATTACTCCACCCATTTACACCACATCTGTTTAGTTCTAATCCTCAGACTCAGACTAATCTGGGCTGCACGGACGGCTCTCGGCGGCTTTTATTACTGTAATGACTGATGGTGATAATTAGCCGTCCAGCAGGACCAGCAGGAAAGTATTCAGTCTGCACCTGATGTTAAAAACCGAGTTCAGCGCCAGTAAAAACACAAACTCACTCACATCAGCAAATCCATCAATGAGTGAATCTCTTCTAATATTAATACACACCAACATGAAATAAACCCCAAACACAGGAAGAAGGACGGAGCTGAAGTCGGCTTCCTATTCGCCAGCTTCCTGTTCCGGTTTTCCCGTTCCACCTTAAACGGTGCAGCAGGAACATTCTGGTGCCTGAAGCCGCTCCATTTAAGGTGGAACGGGAAAATTCAAACCAGAATCCGGTGAATAAGAATCTGACCTCAGCTCCGTGTAAGAAGGTGCTGACGCTGATCTATGATGAACATCTACACGGATTAAGGAACGCTGTAACTTACCCAGCTACAAAGCTTTAACCATCACTATAAATCAGTAACTACTACATCAAGTTAAGTAAAATAGTTAAATAAGCTTAATATAAAACCACAACATTGTTGCTCCACATTTGATGTTTTAATATATAATCTAATGTTTTATACACATTTTTAAAATATTTAACTTGCACACAAAGTTTAGTTGCTAAAATCCACTTTTATAAGACATTTAACAACAAGATCAGTTAGTTAGTATCTCAATTAAAATCCCATACCAAGGGATTTTACGTACCAAGCCTCACTATTCAGTAACTACAGGGACCTCAGTGCAAACTGACCGAGCTATTCTTAGTTTCGTGTGTAATAAAACTTTTAAACTCCGTTTACAGAAGCAAACGCTGAAAGCTGGTAAGTTCTGCTGTTGTTCAGCACCGCTGATTTGTTGTTAGCTCTCTGCTGAACTCTAATGAGAGCAAAAAACAGTCCAGTTACAAAGAATACAGAACACAGCCTGGTTAAAAGGGTTAGTTGGGCTCCAGAGTCGCCCAACCATCTAAACCTATTATCTACAGATCACCTATCATCGAGAGGTAGCACAGTTGGCCTCACTCTCTCTGAGTGGGTAGGATGGTACCAGAGCCGGTTAACGGGGAGCCTGGCCACTTCTTATTTCCCCCCTTATATTAAAAGCATGACTGCAAAACACCAGCGGGCACCTGCAGGTAAGTCCTCAATGAGTGGGAGTGAATGGAGCTCAATGGCTAAAAAGGTAAAGTTAACATAGTTTCTAATCAATTGCCCAGAACTTTCTTTCATTTTTAGAAAGTAGAAGGATGTATTTTATTTTAAAAATGCAAACAAATCTCACCTGGATGTTTCCTTTTCTCTACAGCAAACGGGTTTTGGGCAGCAGGACTCTAACATTACTGCTACTGAGTGCTGATTGGTTGGTGAGCGGAGCAGCTCATTGGTTGTTTGTGCTGCCAGATGTCATAAATATACATGAGGAGCTGTTTAAAACTCCTATAACTTGTGTTTAAAAGCTCTTAAAAATATGAGCGCAGTGTTAAAATGTGTTATACTGTTCTGTGTCCAGGAAATGAATGAATGAATGAATGAATGAATGAATGTCTAAGCATGTATAAACTGTTGTTTAGGTCAAATGCTCCATATTAAAACCCATTCACTTTGGACTCGTTCGGGAGCGCCCTCTAGTGTTTGAGACAATCAAAAGACATTACAGAGAGGTAATTCTTCTCTATGGTGTGATGCTAATCAGCTCAGGTGTCTGTTAGCTGACGTAACAGACCTGGTGGTCGGCGCTTTCCTCTAAGTGTGTTCAGCTGTCCAGGAACGCTGTGTTAGCTGCAGTTCAAAGGGATGCAGTGGTGCTTCACAGGTCTCGGAAGCAGCCTATGTTAGCCTTCGCCCTCCTAGCACAGGTGGTATCGTCTGACTGGGGGAGTCCTGGCTAATGGGTGGAAGTGGATATGTCTAAATTGGTTGAGGGGGAGTAACCAGCAGTACAGCCAGTGGCCGTCTCTCAAGACTTGACTACTGCAACTCGCTCTAGGCTGGTCTTCCCACCAAGCCTCTGCAACTCATCCAGAATGCGGCAGCACAGCTCGTCTTCAACCTCCCCAAGTTCAGCCACGTCACCCCACTGCTGCGCTCCCTCCACTGGCTTCCTGTAGCTGCATGCATCAGATTTAAACCCTAATGCTTGCCTACAAAGGCAAAATGGACCAGACGACTTGAAATCTCAACCTGGACCACGAGCTCTTGGACCTTAGAGTACAGCTCGGCTTGACCCGCCATCCTTCAAGGCGCGTGGAAGACAAGCATCGAGAATGCACCCAGGTGGTGGAACGAACTCCCACTGACTGTCCGTACAGCGGAGTCTCTAACGGTCTTCAAACACAGACTGAAGACCGTCTCTTTACACAGCACTTAAATGAGCGCTGAGTTAAGTATTGATTCTAATATATTGTACTGCACTTATGGAGTGTACTGTACTGTACTGTAGTGTAGTGTAGTGTAATGTATTGTAGTGTGTTGTAGCGTATGGTATTGTAGTGTATTGCAGTGTATTATAGTGTAGTGTATTGTAGTGTAGTGTATTGTATTGTAGTGTATTGTATTGTAGTGTATTGTAGTGTATCATATTGTAGTGTATCATATTGTAGTGTACTGTATTGTATTGTAGTGTATCATATTGCAGTGTATTACATTGTAGTGTGTTGTATTGTATTGTATTGTACTGTAGTATATTGTATTGTAGTGTGTTGTATTGTATTGTATTGTACTGTAGTGTATTGTATTGTAGTGTATGGTATTGTAGTGTATCATATTGTAGTGTACTGTATTGTATTGTATTGTAGTGTATTGTATTGTACTGTATTGTAGTGTAGTGTATCATATTGCAGTGTATTGTAGTGTGTTGTATTGTATTGTACTGTATTGTATTGTATTGTACTGTAGTGTATTGTATTGTAGCGTATGGTATTGTAGTGTATTGCAGTGTATTATAGTGTAGTGTATTGTAGTGTACTGTATTGTAGTGTATTGTAGTGTATTGTATTGTAGTGTATTGTATTGTACTGTATTGTAGTGTAGTGTATCATATTACAGTGTATTGTAGTGTATTGTAGTGTATTGTACTGTATTGTATTGTATTGTATTGTACTGTAGTGTATTGTAGTATATTGTATTGTACTGTATTGTAGTGTAGTGTATCATATTACAGTGTATTGTAGTATTGTAGTGTTGTATTGTATTGTACTGTAATGTATTGTAATGTAATGTATTGTAGTGTATTGAAGCGTATGGTATTGTAGTGTATTGTAGTGTAGTGTATTGTAGTGTAGTGTAGTGTAGTGTATTGCAGTGTATTGTAGTGTAGAGTATTGTATTGTAGTGTAGTGTAGTGTACTGTAGTGTATTGTAGTGTAGTGTATCATATTACAGTGTATTGTAGTATTGTAGTGTTGTATTGTATTGTACTGTAATGTATTGTAATGTAATGTATTGTAGTGTATTGTAGCGTATGGTATTGTAGTGTATTGTAGTGTAGTGTATTGCAGTGTATTGTAGTGTAGAGTATTGTATTGTAGTGTAGTGTAGTGTACTGTAGTGTATTGTAGTGTAGTGTATCATATTACAGTGTATTGTAGTATTGTAGTGTTGTATTGTATTGTACTGTAATGTATTGTAATGTAATGTATTGTAGTGTATTGTAGCGTATGGTATTGTAGTGTATTGCAGTGTATTGTAGTGTAGTGTATTGTAGTGTAGTGTATTGTATTGTAGTGTAGTGTAATGTAGTGTATTGTAGTGTATTGTAGTGTATTGCCCTGTTCTGTGTATCTACAGTGTTTCTATCTGAGCTCAGGACCGTCTTTCTCTCTAACCTACTGGTAACTAGCAGAGATACTTTCTCTAGACAGACGAAGCTCTTCTTGTAAGCCGCTCTGGATAAGAACATCTGCTAAACGCTGTAAATGTATGTGTTAATGTAAATGTCTGCGGTATGACTGGGTCTAGCGGTGCGCTTCAGCCAGAAGCGAGTCTCCCAGTGCAATTTAAATCCTACAATGCCTCAGTTAAGAGAACAATATCAAAGATCTGCACACAAGAGTCCGTGAATATTTAGCACACTGCAAAAATATTATATTAATTCTAGTCAATATGTGTAATATTTCCATTTCTTTGAAATGGTCATGCCCTTATTATAAGATTATTTAGCTTATTTCTAGACATTTGTTTTTACCTGTTTTGAGTTATTTTATGAAGCAAAATGATCTCACTTTACTGGCAGATGATGTTGCTGCTTTCAAGCACATTTCTTAAAACAAGCAAAATTATCTGCTAATATAGTGAGAACTTAATAAAATTACTTAAAAGAAGTAAAAATAAATGAAATCATCTTTAAAAAAGCTTACAACAATCTCAGCAGGAGACATATTGAATATATCAATTAGATTTAAGATCATTTTACTTGACAAGATACTATTTTTGCACTGCTTGCTATTTTTCCGTGAATGTTGCTCTTGTTCTTAGTCATATTTAGTTCATTTGAGGTCAGTTATTGTTGTTTTTGCTTTAGCAACGAGAGTTTTGATAAAATCTTTCTATATCAGACGTAATCGTTAATTCTTTTTCTCTCAGTTGTGATATTTGGTTGTTTATTTTCTAAAATAAAAGTCTCTGTGCCTTTAAAATCTGTTTGGGCAGATTGAAAGCTAGTTAGAGCTTGTATGTAGGGCAGTAATGTGGGTGGTCCAAGGGTGGGCTAGCAGTGGCAAACAGTCAGTTGTCTGCCGACCTTATCAAGCCGGTGGACCGATACATGCTCGCTATCTGGGTAGTGACGTTTTTTCTACTCTGTGACATGTGAGTGCACTACATTCACCCTCACTGACCACACGGATTGGCAGTGATGGACTAGCTAGTTTGATCTCTTTGGTATTGAAGTCGGAGGTCCAGAGAGCTTTTCTTCAGTGGAAACCTCATGAGGGTTCAGATGCATGCGTGAGAGTTGTCAGCCCTGCAGGGGTGTCAAACTCAATTTAGGTAAGAGGCCACATTAGTCCAGAGTGGAAGTGGGCTGGACCCAAAAAAGTCCACAAATAACACAATAAATCCTTATAAATGGGTCGTTCTACAGAAACATCCACTTTATCTATCTCTCCATACGAGTCACTGGTGTTACAGATAGTCATCGGTGTTGCACACAATAAAGGTCACACCAGAGACAGAACGGCTGCTACAGAACATCAAACCACACGTTGTCAGTCATAGAAAATCCATTAAAATATGGAATTTAATCCATTTGTGTTCCTATTTTTTCACAATTTCCTCAGAATAAAGTCGGTCACACCAGTGACGTCAGCTAGAAGCTTCATATGAGATCATGAGCTGAATGAGAAGATCTCTGAGAACTGAGAGACACGGTGGACTCACCACCAGCTTTTCTTCATAGATCCTCAGAAAACAGGTCAAAGGAAGTCGAGTGACGTCATCGGTGTGACTTTTATTTCAAAATAAGAGATTTTTTGTTACACGGTAACACCAGTGACTCGACTCCTGGGGACCAGAACTTTTGTTATGTATTTTATAATATTTATGTTTCATTTGTTTTCTTTGTCATTTAAATCATATATTTCACAGTCCTGTAGAGATTATTGCAGTTAAAACTGCAGAAAAACGTGTTTTTACCTCAAAATATGTCCTCGGCCTTCACACACGACTGAGGACGAGCTCTTCTGTGGAGCTTGGAATTCAGTAGGATTGATTTATAACCCAGTGTTGCTCAATTGAGGCTCAAGACAGTCAAATTGGTAAAATAACTTGTTTAAATGGTTAATCTTGTTCATTTTAATATAAAATTGTTTTATATTAGAAACCTAAATACAGTGTAAGCCTAACATGTTTTTCAAGTGTAGTATATCTGTAAACACCAGGGACACAAAAATGAGCATTTCCATAGAAAGCCTCTGTGTTATTGGCTGTTACAGGCTCTTCTTCCTTTATGCTGAGGCTAGTTCACATCCGCCTGTCAGAAGCCTCTTCTTGTAAGCAGCCATACACTCATTCTGCACCGATGTGCTATTGATTTAACACCATGTTTCTGAGGGAGGCTACGGAGAGCTGGAGGGAGACATACAACTGAGAGGAAAGAGTAAAACACAGAAGAACAAGGCAGGAGCCCTGCTGCTGCGCTTAATATTAAATCAGAACAAAGCCACACTTGTGTAGCTCTTACTGTACTATTGATATTTAGAAGGATGCTTGGACACACGGTGCCGAATATGAAGCTGAAGGGGAGCGCTGTAATGAGAAAGGATATTGTAACGGTGTATATGTCAAGTCAAGTCAAGTCAAGTCAAGAGGCTTTTATTGTCATTCCATCTATGTAGACGAAACAGCACAATAAATACGATAAAACAGACATTAGCCAGAGTAAACAGACAGAACAGCGCAGCCGTCTTTTCTGAGCATGAGGTAGGGGTGTGGAAGAAGGGGCAGAGATTATTTAACATGCTGTGATCTGTGGAAACGTGAGCACAGCAGGTCCTGAGGTAAGATATACACGGTACTTGAGTAAACAAAGAGTAAACGCTGTATTAGAAGTTCCAGATGTGTGTGTGTGTGTAGATTGTGTGTGTGTGTGTGTGTGTGTGTGTAGATTGTGTGTGTGTGTGTGTGTGTATGTGTAGATTGTGTGTGTGTGTGTGTGTGTCTGCATGTGTGTGTGTATGTTTAGATTGTGTGTCTGCGTGTGTGTGTGTGTGTAGATTGTGTGTGTGTGTAGATTGTGTGCGTGTTTATGTGTGTGTGTGTGTAGATTGTGTGTGTGTATGTGTAGATTGTGTGTCTGCGTGTGTATGTGTAGATTGTGTGTGTGTGTGTGTGTGTGTAGATTGTGTGTGTGTGTGTGTGTGTATGTGTAGATTGTGTGTGTGTGTGTGTGTGTCTGCATGTGTGTGTGTATGTGTAGATTGTGTGTCTGCGTGTGTGTGTGTGTGTGTAGATTGTGTGTGTGTGTAGATTGTGTGCGTGTTTATGTGTGTGTGTGTGTAGATTGTGTGTGTGTGTGTGTGTAGATTGTGTGTGTGTGTAGATTGTGTGCGTGTTTATGTGTGTGTGTGTGTGTAGATTGTGTGTCTGCGTGTGTAGATTGTGTGTGTGTGTGTGTGTGTGTGTAGCTTGTGTGTCTGCGTGTGTGTGTGTGTAGATTGTGTGTGTGTGTGTATGTGTGTGTGTAGATTGTGTGTGTGTGTAGATTGTGTGCGTGTTTATGTGTGTGTGTGTGTAGATTGTGTGTGTGTGTGTAGATTGTGTGTGTGTGTTTATGTGTGTGTGTGTGTGTAGATTGTGTGTCTGCGTGTGTGTGTGTAGATTGTGTGTGTGTGTGTGTGTGTGTGTGTGTAGCTTGTGTGTCTGCGTGTGTGTGTGTGTAGATTGTGTGTGTGTGTGTAGATTGTGTGTGTGTGTGTAGATTGTGTGCGTGTTTATGTGTGTATATGTGTAGATTGTGTGTCTGCGTGTGTGTGTGTAGATTGTGTGTGTGTGTGTGTGTGTGTGTGTGTGTGTGTAGCTTGTGTGTCTGCGTGTGTGTGTGTGTAGATTGTGTGTGTGTGTGTAGATTGTGTGCGTGTTTATGTGTGTATATGTGTACAACTGAGAGGAAAGAGTAAAACACAGAAGAACAAGGCAGGTGTCTGCGTGTGTGTGTGTGTGTGTAGATTGTGTGTGTGTGTAGATTGTGTGCGTGTTTATGTGTGTGTGTGTGTAGATTGTGTGTGTGTGTGTGTGTAGATTGTGTGTGTGTGTAGATTGTGTGCGTGTTTATGTGTGTGTGTGTGTGTAGATTGTGTGTCTGCGTGTGTAGATTGTGTGTGTGTGTGTGTGTGTGTGTAGCTTGTGTGTCTGCGTGTGTGTGTGTGTAGATTGTGTGTGTGTGTGTATGTGTGTGTGTAGATTGTGTGTGTGTGTAGATTGTGTGCGTGTTTATGTGTGTGTGTGTGTAGATTGTGTGTGTGTGTGTAGATTGTGTGTGTGTGTTTATGTGTGTGTGTGTGTGTAGATTGTGTGTCTGCGTGTGTGTGTGTAGATTGTGTGTGTGTGTGTGTGTGTGTGTGTGTGTAGCTTGTGTGTCTGCGTGTGTGTGTGTGTAGATTGTGTGTGTGTGTGTAGATTGTGTGTGTGTGTGTAGATTGTGTGCGTGTTTATGTGTGTATATGTGTAGATTGTGTGTCTGCGTGTGTGTGTGTAGATTGTGTGTGTGTGTGTGTGTGTGTGTGTGTGTGTGTAGCTTGTGTGTCTGCGTGTGTGTGTGTGTAGATTGTGTGTGTGTGTGTAGATTGTGTGCGTGTTTATGTGTGTATATGTGTAGATTGTGTGTCTGCGTGTGTGTGTGTAGATTGTGTGTGTGTGTGTGTGTGTGTGTGTGTGTGTGTGTGTGTGTAGCTTGTGTGTCTGCGTGTGTGTGTGTGTAGATTGTGTGTGTGTGTGTGTGAGGCTCAGCAGGCTCAGTTCTCCAATCAGCTGTTGAGTGATGATGGTGTTGAACGCTGAATGGAAGTCTATGGACAGCGTTCTGACGTAGGTGTCTTTATTGTCCAGGTGGGTGAGATCCAGGTGGAGTGTGGTGGAGATCTGTTGAGCGGTTGGGGCGATATGCAAATTGCAGAGGGTCCAGTGAAGGAGGAAGCTGGTCTTTAATGTGCCTCATGACAAGCCTCTCGAAGCACTTCATGATGATGCGAGTGAGTGCAACGGGACGGGAGTCATTGAGGCAGGACACCAGAGACTTCTTCGGCACAGGGATGATGATGGTGGACTTGAAGCACGTTGGAACGACTGCAGTGCTCAGAGAGATGTTGAATATGTCCGTGAGATCATCAGCCAGCTGTTCGGCGCATTCCCTGAGCACTCTGCCTGGTATGCTGTCAGATCCTGGGGCTTTTTGTGGGTTGACTCTGTGTAGAGTTCTCCGCACATCAGCAGTGGACAGACACAGTACCTGTTCACTTGGAGGAGGCGTGGATGTGTGTGTATGTAAGCATCCAAATGTAATAATAATAATAATAATAATAATAATAATATGTCCCATATCGTTATTTTCATATTTAATAAATGTACGACACATTTTATATGTATATACAATATACAGTGGGGCAAAAAAGTATTTAGTCAGCCACTGATTGTGCTCCTACCTAGAAAGATCAGAGAGGTCTGTAATTTTCATCATAGGTTCACTTCAACTATGAGAGACAAAATGAGAAAAAAATTTGGGAAATCACATTGGAGGATTTTAAAGAATTTATTTGTAAATTATGGTGGAAAATAAATATTTGGTCACCCACAAACGAGCAAGATTTCTGGCTCTCACAGACCTGTAACTTCTTCTTTAAGAAGCTCTTCTGTCCTCCACTCTTTACCTGTATTAATGGCAAAAACCCCAGAACTACACAGAGGGACCTGATGAATGAGCTGCAGAGAGCTGGGGCCAAAGTAACAAAGGCTACCCTCAGTAACACACGACGCCGAGAGGGACTCCAATCCTGCAGTGCCAGGCGTGTCCCCCTGCTTAAGCCAGTACACGTCCAGGCCCGTCTGAAGTTTGCCAGAGAGCATATGGATGATCCAGAAGAGGACTGGGAGAATATCATGTGGTCAGATGAAACCAAAATAGAACTTTTTGGTAAAAACTCAACTGGTCGTGTTTGGAGGAAGAAGAATGCTGAGTTGCATCCACACCTACTGTGAAGCATGGAGGTGGAAACATCAGGCTTTGGGGCTGTTTTTCTGCAAAGGGGACGGGACGACTGACCCGTGTTAAGGGAAGAATGGGGCCGTGTATCGTGAGATTTTAAGTCAAAACCTCCTTCCATCAGTGAGAGCATTGAAGATGGAACCTGGCTGGGTCTTCCAGCATGACAATGATCCCAAACACACCGCTCGGGCAACGAAGGAGTGGCTCCGTAACAAGCATTTCAAGGTCCTGGAGTGGCCTAGCCAGTGTCCAGACCTCAACCCCATAGAAAATTTGTGGAGGGAGCTGAAAGTCCGTGTTGCCCAGCGACAGCCCAAAAACATCACTGCTCTAGAGGAGATCTGCAGGAGGAACGGGCCAAAATACCAGCTACAGTGCAAACCTGGTGAAGACCTGCAGGAAACGTCTGACCTCTGTCATTGCCAGCAAATTACAAGCATGTTACAAAGTATTGAGTTGAACTTTTGTTATTGACCAAATATTTATTTTTCACCATAATTTACAAATGAATTCTTTAAAAATCCTCCAATGAGATTTCCTGGATTTTTTTTTCTCATTTTGTCTCTCATAGTTGAAGTGAACCTATGATGAAAATTACAGACTCTCTCATCTTTCTAAGTAGGAGAACTTGCACAATCAGTGGCTGACTAAATACTTTTTTGCCCCACTGTATATATATAATGTGTCCTACTTTTATTATATATATATATATATATATATATATATATATATATATATATATATATATATAATGACACGTCCTGACATTGTTTAAAAACAAGTGTGTGTGTGTTAGTTTGTGTAGGAGGTCTACGCTGAACCTGCTTGTGGGGGGTGATAAAATATTCTATTTGTGGATGAATTCTGTGATCAACACACTGGCTACCCCCACGCTGCAGGGAAGGTCACCAGCAGTGCATTCTATCAGCTAGGCTAGACCTCCCACACACACACACACACACACACACACACACACACACACATGCATTCAGTAATTGGATGCTGCCACGGGATGTAGGTGAGGTTGTTCCGCTTTACACTGCGACCATAGACCATCACAGCCGCTGAAGTGAGAACAATACATATCCCAATAACCTGCACTGAACTGTAACCAATCTGCACCAGCTACATATGATATAATAACCTTACCAGAAAGAACTGTAATATAAAACCTTTCTACAGTGCTGTGTAATACATCTACAATAATACTTTAATAATATGCTTTCATTATTGTATAATATTCATGTTGCACTGTCCTTTTGCAATCTATCATCACTTTTTTTACCTGTATGGAAGCCTCAGATCCTTTCGTTGAGAACCTAATGATGAAAAAGAGTTATTTTTAGATTATTTGATGAAATAAAATCATTTTGCTAATTTTATTCAAACTCTGCAAGCATTGCAGCCAAACTCTTATTAAGTTTTGGCTGAAAACAAATGGTTAAAATCTTGAAACACCTAAAAGAAAAATTTCCAGTCAAGTTTTTGTTTTGTTTAGGTAGATGAAGTGACATTTCCCATTGGTCAAAAGCTGGACAGAAGGCAGATTTATTGGCCGAGAATTTCTAACGAGGAGAACTGCTGCAAAGTAATGATAACTGGCTTTGCCCAACACTAGAGGGCGCTCCCGTGTTCAAAATTAAAGGGTTCCTGGGGAGCTTTTGTGCAAAAGGAAAAGTCATGCTTCATGATTTTTGGCAGAAAAATGCACTTGTATTCATATAGCAGAGTAAATATTTCAACACTGCTGTTATATCTTTTGAGTGCATTTGAAGTCTGACTTTCTCAGTGCCTAATGAATCATTATATCGGTAAGCAAACCACTTTATACAGCCAATGAGCTGATCAGCTCTTAAAAGCAGTAACAAGTCATCACTCAGTAGCAGTGTTTGATAACCAGTCAGCACTTTGAAGAAGTAAAGCTGACCAGTCGACACTCAGAATCAGTACTGCTAACCAGTCAGCACTCAGTAGCCACAATCTAGCGTCCTACTGCTAAAACCTGTTTGCTGTAAAATAAAAACAGAAAAATAGGAAACTTTTCTTTGATTTTTTATATGTGTCTAACTCTGCTTTCCAAAATTCCCCCACTTAGATAAAGAAAGAATTTTTACAAAGAACAGTTTTCCAATTTGCCTCAGTCTGTTTTAAACGAGCTTTGGCCCAGAGAAGGCGGCAGCGTTTCTGGATCGTGTTGACATGTGGCATCATCTTTGCATGATACAGATTTACCTCGCATTTGTGGACCACACAGTGAACTGTGTTCACAAAATGATTTCTGGAAGTGCTCCTGAGTCCATGCAGTGATTTCCAGTACAGTGTCAGGCCTGTTTTTAATGCAGTGCCATCTGAGGGTCCAAAGATCATGAGCATCCAGTATTGACCGCCGTCCTTACCCCTTGCATGAAGGGGTTTCTCCGTCTTTAAATCTCTCACCATCTACAGTACATTATATCATCAAAGTGTTCACAATTTCATGTTGAGAAACATTTTTCTGAAATTGTTCCACAACTTTTAGACAGTTTTTTCACAGATTGGTGGACCTCTGCTCATCTTAGCTCTGCCTCTCTAAAATGCTCTTTATATACTCAGTCATGTGAGTTGGGTACAAATTACTCCTCCAGCTGTTTTTTTATTAGTACCGCTTACTTTTCCAGCCTTTTGTTGCCCCTGTCCCAACTTCTTAGAGATGTGTGGCTGCCATCAATTTCTAAACTGAGTTAATGTTTTTTCATGAAATGGTAAAATGTCTCACTTTCAACATCTAACATGTGTTCTGTGTTCTACTGTGAATAAAATATGGGTCTGTGAGATTCGCAAATCTTTGGATTCTGTTTTTATTTACATTTATTTACATTTTACACAGCGTCTCGACTTTTTTGTAATTTTGTTTATTAAATGCCAACTTCCGCTTACATTGTGCGAACATTTTGGTATAAAAGGACCAATAAAATCTCCGTTTTAGTAACAATACTTATGAGTATTATCTTATAGTGAGCTACAGTAATTGTCAGTGATTGATGTAAAAATCCTGTAGATATTCCTGTGATCTCACAAGCTCTTTTTCATCTGTTTCTCACGGAATGAAGGCCAATCTAAAAGTACAGCCGTGCAGACTGACCTCAGACTCATATTCATATTCAGATTCAGAGTGAAAATGAATGCGGTAGACATTCCTTTCTCTAGCTGCTAGTGTCTTCATTAGAGGCGACACTTGTGTGGCGCAAAGCGCGCAGGATGGTTTTCAAACCTAAGATGAAAGAGCAGACAGAACACTGATCATGCGCTTTAGGAGAGATCAAAGGCTGGAGATAACTCCACGCGCACAAAGGCCACACACAGCTCTAACACGGCTGGAAAAACATGCACAGTGAAAG